>NC_067206.1:18793037-19393037 GCF_026262505.1 Trichomonas vaginalis G3 | reverse complement strand
AATAATTTGGTTGATGAGAAAATTTTTAGTCGTAATTTTGAATTAAATACAAAAATTTTGACCATTCAAATTTCAATTTGTATGGATTCATCAACATTGGTAAAAGTTACTATGCTTCATAGATACAAAAAATATAAAGAAATACTCATAAATTTTTTAGCAAAAAGTCCATTACAATTTGAAATTCAAAGATATTTTTGAGTTTTCGTCTCGTGGCCGTTGTAGACTCTATATTTTGATAAGTCTTCTTGTTTATTTTGGACAAGAGATAAAATCTGAACTGTTGGATAAGCCGCATTGTTAGCAATCATCACTTAAAGTATCGTTTGTTATTCAGATTATACGACCAAAATTATTTAATCTTCTAAAAATACCTGTGTTCTTTATGTAGAAGCGCTGAAATCCAAGTGATTCCATATCTTTTATAAGCAAGTAATAGCAAAGCATTGCAATTTAGGATTGCAATGGATATATTTGTGACTTGTTAAGCACAAGCTACAGATGGTTTCACAGACAAGTCTCTGCAAATTCGCGCGACTATCAAATTTGAGATAATGACTGTTAATAACAAAATATGATATATATGTTGTTATTTTAAGCTTGTCATGTGTTTTTTTCTCAAAAAGATCAAGAAATTCAAGAGAAAAAAAATTTAAAAAAGTGACAAATTCTGAAATCATGTTATCTCCTGTAGAAAAAAGCCAATTACGCGGGAAAGTGCTAGAGTTAACTAATGTACCTGATCAAAGTAATGATATTGGAACGATTTCAAAACATGTTTCAGCATTCGGAGACATTTCTTCAATTTATATTGGCTCAAATCGAGCAGAGATTAAATTTATGAATACAAATTCATTAGAAAACGCAATAAATTCATCAAAACCATTTGCAAACAATAGATTAGTTAAGTTTCACTCCCTTCAACGCGAAAAAAGCAAATACACAGATTTGGCAGAATGTGTTAGCATGAAAGCCATCGAAAAGAAATGTAGAGCTATTCAAAAAGAAAAATCTTTGAAGCGAAAACAAATTAGAAAAAAGGCCAAAGAAATACAAAACAATATACAAGGTATATTCACAGAATCTGAAAAGCTCTTTATTAAACTTGAAGATGCAAATGAAACGGATAAAAAGATTTTATTAAAGCATTTACAAAGTTTATCTTCAATGAAGAAGGATTACGAATCACAACTAGAAGATTTACAAAGAGAATATGAATTTATGTAGACATTTCACAATTGAAAAAAAATTATTTCAAAATTACATTTTGGATTGTCAAAAACAAAATTTCTCTTAGAGTCATTTATTTCAGGTATAATTTTGGCAATTTCCTTTAATTTTCAAGAAAAATTCTTTCTTGATTTTGAAAAACAAAAAGAAAAGGGAAAAAAATCAGAGTCATATCCTGATATTTATAGAATTTACTATAATTTTGTAGTCCTGCGCGGAGTATTGTTTTTGGAAATTAATTTAAATCTATGTTTCACTTCCACGTCCTTCTCATTCATATATGTGATTTTACTGTCTAATAAGCAGAAATTAATCATAGGTGACACCTCAAATTTTTTTGACATTTTTAAACTCGAAAATGAATAAAAATATATTAGATTTTACTGTTATTACTAAAAATGAAACTTTGAGAATACTTTTTTAGTAAGTAAGCTAGACAAGTAGTACTTTAGGCTATGGTGCCTTAAGTTCATCTTTTAAAAGGTGCAAGTACGTCCATCTGACTTTAATTCAAATTTTTGACAAATTGTATGAAGTGCAATTGAAGGCAATGTCAAAAAAAATGTCATACCTGAGTAAGTGCACCCTTACAAAATTCTTAATTATCTTCCTAATAGGCATCAGTAAAAGTGACACTCATATATACGCTAGGCGGAAATATCACAAGAGCTCCGATGGGCAATATCCCTAAAGCTGAATCAATGGTTCTTCATATAAAATTCGATTCATTGAATAGCATATGATTTATTTAGTTTTTCTACATATCACAAGGAGGCACCCTATGATTCGGGCGGCGCACATATATACCACATAAATTAAGCGCCTACCATTCCCTGTATAGTACAATTTTATAAATTAAACGCGAATTTTACATTAAATTTAAACTAATTTTTTAAATTAAAAACAAACAAATAAACAAAGGGAAATATTCCACTTATTTTGTTAGCTTTGAAATTAAGTTATCAGCTTCCTCGCAATCACTTGAAAATGATGCCAATTTTAAGGCAATTCCCATTTTACCAGGCACGTTAATCAACTTAACTGCCTCTTTATGAGGTCTTGTTATTACTACTGACTCAATCATCTCCAACGTTCCTGAAATATCTTTTCCGCTCTTTGCCTCCTTCCTCATAAATATAGCCATTGCAACAAATAAAGGGAAGAACCTCGGAATGAACTTGTGGAACTGGAAACAAACAGTTGATACAACATCTTGAGATGTCAAGTATTTCTGTATCAAGCTCTGCCACTCGAAAACGACAAAGCTCATTGAGTAGCAGTCTGTATCTTTTGTACTCTGGAGCCATGTCGTGACTCTATCCATAATGAATGCGTATTTAGAGTCATAATCTTTGTAATTCAGTTCAATTTGTTCGCAGAGACAACCCATATCAACTTTGAAAATGGAGAAAGGAGGAGCAACGTTCGGAGGTTTCGTTGGAGGAAGCAAGAATCTCCTTCTTACAGCTTTAGGAAGAATCTGTGCATAGATCTGATAAGAAGCATAAGAAGAAGGAGGAACAATCTGTGTAATAGATTTGACAATTAAGTCTGAAACATTTGATAAAGAATTTCTTGACATTACAAATGAAACAATCTCTCCTAGAATATCACAGAAACTAGGATTCTTCCAGTTCTTCTGTATCAATGAAATGAGGAAAGGCATTTGTTTTTCGATCAAGTTATGTGTGTGATTTGTCTCCTTGACTTTCAACAACTGTATCATCAGTCTCAAACTCATAATTGTCAAAGAAGGAAAGTTAACATTCGATGCCTGAATATTGTTTTCGCACAAGTCAATTAACTGAGAGAAAGACTTTGAACTAGTTTGTTCTGAAAGCATCGAAAGCCTGATGAGAATATGGGCAGGAAAAGAAGGTTTGATTTTGTCAATAACTGAGTCGTAAATTTCACAAACTTTTTTATTGACTGTCATCTTTTGAGAAATCATGTAACAAATCCTTGCAGTCTCGTATCCATCGAGAAATTCCTTATTTTGAATCATCAAAGCAGTTATTGTCAGCAAGAATTCAAGAGGCAAATTTGACATTGCGCCCATAATTGCTCTGACAAGATGGAGTCCAATTTTCATTCTCTTCATGTTCTTGCAAGTGTCGAGAATGTGGACAACAGCTGTTTTGAGGACTTCCTGGTTAAAATAGCTGTAGCTCCTCTGAACAAATGTTAGAAACTCCATAATTTTCTTTGAAGGTGGCTTAGGAGTTTGGAAGAAATCATTGACGAAATCCTCAGGATTTATCATGAAACAAGTTTCTCCGATCAGACCATTCAAATGTTTGAATCTATTCGCGAGAATTGGAAGCTCTTTGGACTTTACTTGCATCGCGTAGTTGAGAACTGAATTGATCATGAGGAGAGGAATTTCAACATCTTTGAACAAAATGATTCTGTTTCTTCTCTTTGCGTAGTTAATCAAAGAAATGAGACCATTCATGCTCTTGCTTGCTACGTATGTTTTGAGCATTTCTTGGAGATATTCATCTGATACAGATTCAGCAACCATTGAGAAAACAGCAGATTCTTCTGATTTTCTCAATTCATCAGGTGTCGGATTTACAAAAACAAATTTTTGTTTCTGATTCAATTTGATTTTTGGTTTGTTTCCAGTGAGAAATGTATAAACATCTGGACATTTCTCTTCAAATGAATCAAGGCATGCTTCCAAAGTTTTTTCGGGTATAAAATCTAAATCTTTCTTGAACATTCCGCACATTCTTACCAAATAAACAATGAACTTCTCGTCAACAGAATGGTTCTCTTCAACAGCATTCGTGAAATACTCAATTGCAGCTGATTTGATGCTTTCTTTATGCTGCATCCATCCATAAAGAATTTCACACCAATCAGAAACATATGTTATGTCACGCGCTGTTTTCCATAATCCCATGAACTCCGCAGCAAGTCTTTCTCGTGTCGGAGCTTCGACCTTTTCAAAGATACTCGCACATACTGATGTACATGCTGATGGACAAAATGGTGCTGCTCTGTCAATAAGTCCTATAATGCGGAAAACCGGTTTTGACACATTTGACAGGAATTTGAGAGTTCTTTCAAGTGGTCTGAAGAAGTTGTCGATGTCAAGGGCTCCATCAACAACATCTAAACCATTTTTGTTTGCAAAGAATTCATCAAAGTTTGTCGTGTTCAAAGAATCTACGAAATCTTCGCAATATCTTATTGCTTTAACGACACTAGGACTATCTGGATTGAGAGGATACTTGAAATCGGCCGAACAATCATAATAAGCGAGTAAAACTTCCATGTCGTCAATGAAATACTCAACTGCTTCTGTCAGACAGTTCATGACAGCCAAATAATCTTCATCTTTGGCAATTGACTTGACAATGGTAACTGTATTGAGGAATCCCCTCTTTTCGTAAAAGTCTGTTAACATATTTAAGGAAAATATCTCATGAGTCGGGTTGAATTTATGAAAGAACGTAATTGCACTGGAAGAAAGCTTTGCATTTTCGGATAAAGTACATTCAAATGCGATTTGGCACATTTTGATCGTTTGTTCGATTCCAAATAATTTCTTACTTCTTTCAACATTTAATTCTGACATTACTCCTAGTATATCTACTGAGTGGAACCATGATTGAGGTTTTACAAAGATATATTTGTGTATTAATTCAGCTAATTCGTTGCTATCATCCAATTTCCGAATTAAATGACGTAATCCTGAAAGGAATGGACTCAAAAGCTCTGGTTTATCGCCAATTCCTTTGGAAAAATTCTCTATGAGACCTAAATCACCTGAAGTTTCCCATTTGACAGTTGCAACTAATGCGGAATCATCTTTTGTAACAGGCAAAATCTCTTTGATGGGGAATTTGTAGAGCGAGGAAATGGTTTTTACTTCGTTGAAAGGAATCATTATTGAAATATCATTGTATTTAAATTGTAAATTACCATCTAAATATAGGCTTTCGACTGAATCGATTCTTTTGAGTATTTGAAAGGCGCTATCTTTTTGTACCATCGTAGATCCTTCTTTTGTAAGTAGTTCATAAGCGTATTTTGCGAGTTGTGGTTCAATCGTCGATATCATAATATAGTTGGTTTGTGAAAATAGGAAGGATATTAAATCTAAGTTAGGATTATTGTTCGATAAAATAATTTCTACGGCTTCATCAAATAATTCTGGATAATTTTTGACGAGAGCTAAAATAGAATTAAATAAGGCCCTATTTTTCGAGTCAGGATCTTTTGTAAGGAAAGGTCCAAGAATTGTGCCAGCCCAATTTTTATTAAATCTTCCAATGCGCTCTAATAAATGAGGTACATTAGAGAAGTTTGGAGTATTTATATCAGTAAAATGAGGTAAACTTGGGAAGAATTTAATAATATCTTTATGACTCTTAGGAGAAGTGAATTTGATGCAATAACAGAATACGGATGCGAGTACCAATGATGTTTTGTTTTCTTGTGTAAATAAATTTGCGACATCAAACGCTCCCTTTAAGATTGATAAACTAAAATGTGGAAAAAATCGAACTAAAAACTTGCCCAACGTATTTGATACCATCACTTTAATGGAAGGTGTTCCTTTTTCAAAAATGCAAACGAAATATTTCAGAATCTGGGCAAAGATTTTAATTTTATGGTGTGTTGTTTCGTTGAAAAAGATATTTGGAGTTATTTCTTTCGTAATAGCATTTAGCGTTTCAATTATTGTATCATTATTGGTATCTGTTTGTAAAGAAATGCCTTTAGAAGTAAAAAAGTCTTCCATATTTGATATAAAAATATGAGTGTCAATTTTTTATCCAAATTTATAATCATATGAAATAGATTTAGAATGTCGTACATAAATAAAAATATATAAAACCAAATAAGTCTCAATTCAATCAATTCTAGCGGCTTTTTATTTTCAAAAAATACTTTATATTCTTGAAATATTACCAATAAGAAACATTAATTGCATTTGATGCCAAACCGATCAATAATTGAAACAAACCGTTTATCGTCAAATATCGATCTAAAAATTAAGTTTTTCGTGGTCATATAATAAAAACATGGCAATAAAAATGGTTGATTTTGATACTTGAATCAATTTTAAGGCATTAAAACATTGTAAAAGAGTGAATATCTCATAAGCTTTTTTCTTCAGCCACATTAGTGGTTACTCTAACAGAATTATGTGAGTTTTCTCGATTT
This sequence comes from Trichomonas vaginalis G3, assembly GCF_026262505.1. NCBI lineage: Eukaryota > Parabasalia > Trichomonadida > Trichomonadidae > Trichomonas > Trichomonas vaginalis. The sequence goes on along the minus strand of NC_067206.1, from coordinate 19,386,626 downwards.
CTGTGTTCATTAAGGAAAACACCTTGTCATGTTACGAATTTATTCTGTGAGCTCTGCGTATCTTTCATTTACCGGAATATTTATTTTAATTGAATACATTAGTCAATGTAAATGCAAATTACTATAAGATTTTTGAGCTTAAGACTTATTTAAGGAGAGATATTTGTGTTTAAACTCAGATGATTTCAAATATTGAGAATTTAAACATACAGAGACTTATTGATACAGTATCGAAATCAAAATATTATAAAATGGTCTCTCAAAGCTCAAATAACTATTCGGCCAAAAAAAATTGGGGAGTAAATTCTTAAATGTGTTACGTATTTGTAATTCATATATGGCACACAATGAATCAACAGTAGAATTAATAATATGACCTTTTATTAAATAAAATTTATAACAATGCGTACAATCCAAGAATTGAGCGCGATAGATGTAATGTCTTTACATGAAGTCCATATCTGCGTCTGGTCCAGATTCTGAATTGTTTTCATTTTCAGAAGGACCATTTTTATTAGAAAATGCAGAGTTTGTTTCTCCATTTTTCTCCTCTCTAGCACGAGCAGCAACTATTTTTTCAACATATTGTTGAAGTTCTTGGTATTGTTCTCTCGAAAAATCTTTTGTTAGATCTTTTAAGAGTTCTTCGATGAATTTCTTGTAGTATTCATGCTTGTTAAATTCTTGGCAATGCTTTCCGAATTCAAATGCAAAATTCTCAATATCTTTTGGTGATTTCTCAGTCATTGTGTCAAAACCGCTTTTCTTATCATTTCGAGTTGAAACAATTAATTTTAGAAGGGTTTAATTGATATTGTAGCTTCTCTGACGAATATGAAGTCGATTCCAAACTTGGATCCGCTGAAATACAATATTAAGGTCCTTTGTGCATCATGCACTAAAATTAAAAGCAATGGCAGCCACATATAAATGTGTGGCTGCCATTCGATATTTACATTGTTCAAAGCTTGTTTTTTCAGGTAACGTCGATAAATTTTGAAGTTACCGGAAAAAACGAGTTTTAAACAATTTAAATCGCAAATTTACAAATACAATCATACAAAAGTATATTATCTTTTGTTTTTGAGTCTGAACTTCGAATCATAAATTTGACTTGAATCCAAAACAAAAGATAATATACTTTATCGTTCATTCTACGAAATCTCTTCAAGGAAAGGTCTGCTCAAAACTTTTCTTTATTGAAATACGAAAGTCCCCCTCAATAAATTACAGCAAGATACATATTATATGCCTAATATCAAAATACAGATATCTTAACATAATACATATATCAATCATAAATATACCTTAACATCAAGAATCTCAACTTTCCTCTCAAACGGTGGTTTATTAAAAACGCTCAATTTTTCATCAACCTTAATAACACCAATAAACAGTAAATATTATACTTATATTTTTATTTCCTATACGACAAGATTATCATATATTACTTATATAGAAACGCTAATTCTTTGCACCGTGTGAAATAAGAAAACTAGCTATTTCTTTACAATTCATTAATGCTGCTAGATGAAGAGGGGTATGTCCATATTTTTCTTTTGCATTGATATTTGCACCGTGTGAAATGAGAAGTTCGACTGATTCTTTATTATTCATAAATGCTGCTTTATGAAGAGCGGTTTCCCCATTTTTATCATTTTCATTGATATTTGCACCGTGTGAAATAAGAAGTTCGATTGTTTCTTTATTATTCATAAATGCTGCTTTATGAAGAGTGGTTTCCCCATCATTATCTTTTTCGTTGATATTTGCACCGTATGAAATAAGAAATTCGACTGTTTCTTTACTATTCATAAATGCTGCTTTATGAAGAGCGGTTTCCCCATTTTTATTTTTTTCGTTGATATTTGCACCATGTGAAATAAGAAATTCGGCTATTTCTTTTTTATTTATAATTGCTGCGACATGAAGGGCGGTTTTCTCATCATTATCTTTTGCATTGATATTTACATCGTGTGAAAGGAAGTATTCGAGTATGGATAGAATATTGAACCTCGTTGAATTAATAAAGCATTGGTTAAAATCATTAGATTGATCGAAATAAACTAAAAATGATTCAAGATTATTGTAAATTCCACAATCTTCTAAATCGATCTCTATATTATATTCATTCATCAAGAATGTAACAAAATCAATGTTATGTGAAATAATTGCATACTTCATACATTTTTTATCTGGTCTTTGATATTTCAGGCATTCACTCATGATCTCCGGATTTCCTCCTAAAAATGATAATCTTAAACATTTTTTAGTTATTTGTGACTTAAATTTAGTTCTTAATAATTTGAAACAATCAACTGCTCCATGGTAACAACATAATTCAAGTAATGAATATCCTTTTTTAGAATATGGGTATAAATTACTTACAAGTTCTTGATCTTTATCAAATCCTTCGCTTTCAATGAAACAGATGAATCTTTCTTTGTCATTATACATTATTGCCCTGTAAACAGTATTTTCTGTATGAATATCGATATTTTTTGAATCAATTTTTTCGAAATTAATTAATGGAGCATCAATTTTATCGTTTACTTGATAATTATCATATATGAGTTTGGCAAGAGATAAATAAGGCTTTAAATAGCGATTATTATACCGGATGATACGTAAAATATCATTTATAATATTGTTAGGAAGTTGTGACTTTGAATCAATCAATTCTGTTTTGATCATCTTGTAAATCTTGTTTATTTCTTCTGAATTTTCAGTTTTCAGCTGATACAATGCATTATATGCATCTATGTAGTATTTATATATACTTCGCAATTCACTGTATTTATTTGGGAGAGTGCCTTGATTAGACATAAAAAAATTTAAATCTTTTGCACTTTTTCAATTTGTCATTCAAATTTTGAGATGCATTCAAAATTAAAATTCCAAAAAATATTGAAAAAGTGCAAAATGTCATATCTATATTATATTATATAAATTAGACCTATTTATAAATAGCAGTGAATTTATAAATATACCCCCTTATTTGGAATTTCCAATTAATTGGAAAAACCGTCGTAATTGGAAAAACCGTCGCAATTGGAAAAATTGCGAGATTGGAAATTCCAAATAAGTAAAAACTTAATAAATAAAATTTTATCGAGTTTAGATGGTTTTCTCCAATCAAAAGAATTCGAAAATACTAGTCTCTGATATATGAATCGTTCAGTATAGGTCTGCTCTGATAACCAATATTTGTTTCAGAAACTTGTTTCTTTTAGTTAAATTTAGAAATAATTAATTAACAAAACTTGAATCCTGTTTTGTTTATTACTTATTTATACTTATTGGTTTATTTGTTAGGCAAGTTCGAATAATATTGCAAACAGATAAACATCCACTCGGTATTTTATTTGTTTATGAACTTGGATTATTTTTAGGACAATAACATTCAATGTTTTGCTCCGAGAAATAGATGAATCGAGAAAATTCATTTTAAAACTTTCAGGAGATAGTTGATTTTGAATAGCTCAATGTTTTAGTTACTTGTAATAGTTATTTATAATTCATAAGTGAATCAATAAAATAAGAAATATTTTAAAAAGTTTAATAGGAATCAGTCTATTGCAGCATGAATTCCAAAGCTGTTCATTTATAGTCTCGAGCGATTGCAACATCTGGAAATCCAATATAAAGTATCACAGAAGCTTTGGAGCATTTTTGATGATTTTTTATATCACATGTCACTTCATTTTTTATGGAAAAAGTAACTGAATATATAACGAAGACAACATTGTATGTTGTTCCATTGCTTGTATCCATAGCTTTCATATACTTAAAACCGAATGAAGGAGTCAATATTCATAATTTTGTTTTCGTTAAAAAGCAGTATTTTCCGCAATACAATGCTGAGGTAATGCTATACAAACACAAATTGCATGGATGTCCATATATTTACGTTAAAACTTCAGATAAACATAATTTCTTTGCTACAACTCTTCGAACAACCTGTATTGACAATACGGGATCGACGCATGTTCTTGAGCATTTAACATTACATGGTTCTAAAAAGTATCCAATCCCATCTGTTTTTACAGAATTAATCAAATCATCTCTTGCATCATTCATGAATGCATTCACATCAGTAGAATGGACTGCATATCCATTTTCAACTACAAATTACAAAGATTTTCACAATCTTTTAGATGTTTACTTAGATTCAGTTTTTAATCCTAAGTTAGAAGAGATTGATTTCCTTTCAGAATGTCACCATCTTGAATTTGAGCAACCAGATAACTCATCTTCAGCACTTAGACACTCCGGAGTCGTTTACAATGAAATGAATGGAGCAATGTCTAGTACAAGCCACTACTTTACAGACTTACTAAGGCAGAAATTATATCCTCATAGTCTTTTCCATTTCAATTACGGTGGAAATCCACCGGATATCGCAAATCTTACGTTCAAAGATATCCAAGATCAACATGATCGATATTACAACCCTTCTAACGCTTTATTCTTCCATTACGGAAGCTTTAATACTGCAGAAGTTATGAAAAAACTTGATTCTATCATTCAAAAATTTGAACCAAAGAATATCACAATTCCAGAAGAGAAAATCAAAGAACCGAGATGGGAACAACCAGTTACTATTGAAGAAGATGGTCCGAGTGATGATGATTCCAACAGTTCTCGTGTCTCTTTGGCATGGTTGGTCGGAGATTTACGAAATATCTCTGATGTTTTCGATTTAAAGATCCTTAACCTTCTTTTGAGTTCCACAGTTGTATCACCATTATACCAAGGCCTAATTAAGACAGGTTACGGCAAGAGTTTCACTGAAACAGGATACATGGATTATATTAAATATCCATATTTCACGATTGGACTTGCCGGAGTATCCAAAGATGATGCAAAGCAGTTTAACAACAAAGTCATTACTATATTGAACAAAATCTATAAAGAAGGTTTCGATCCCGACCATCAACGATCAATTTTACATGCATTAGAACTTTCTCAACGAGAAATTTCATCGAGTATCGGTATGGACATCTGGAACAATTTAGTTTCTAGTTGGATCCATGATACAGATCCATTTCGGATCATTGACATAAGAAGGGAATTCGAAAGAGTCAAGAAGACACTGCAAATACAACCAAGATATTTTGAATTACTTCTTAAAACAAAAATAATTGAAAATAGTCATTGTCTGTTCTTAATAATGAATTCAGATCCGAAATTCCTTGAAAAGAAACAAAATCAAACAAAAATTGAAATGGAAAAAATTAAACAAAAAATGTCAGAAAAAGAGAAAAGTGACATTGTCAAATTGGCCGCAGAAATTCGTGCAAGAATTGATGCTCCTAAACCACTTCACCTCCTTCCAACCGTAACAGTCAACGATATAAATAAAACCGCCAATTTAGAAGAATATGAAAAAGACGGAAATATTTATAAATTCAGAAGAACGATGAATGGTATCGTGAAAGTACGTGTGCAAGGTGATTTACCATTGAATCATGAATTGATCAAAGATGTTCCTTTGTATACAACTGTTTTGAGTTCACTCGGTTGCGATGACATGGATGAAAATGAATTTCAAAAGAATGTGACACTTTTTACAGGCGGAATTCATGTTAATTTGAATGTGATAAACAAACTGAATGACGACAAAACACATGGTGTTATTACATTAAGTAGTTATTGTTTAGATCGCGATGCTCCGAAAATGATTGAATTGATGTCAAAAATGATTTTTAAGCCGCATTTCAACAACACAAAAATGATTGAAACAATGTTGAAAACATCTAGTATTATGTTCAACGATAACATAATAAACAATGGCCATAGATATGCTGCAATGTTCAGTTCTGCAGCTCTTTCGAGATCGAATTCATTGAGTGAAATTTGGTTCGGTGTTTCTCAACAGAAAAATTTGAAATATGTTTTACAAAATTTGACAGAATTGAATCTACAAAAGATTCACGATGAAATCATCATGAAGGCCAATTTCTCTGCATCAATTCATGGAGGATACCAAGGTATCAATAGATCCTTTGATTTTGTCAAAGATTTTGTTGATGAATTGAACAAAAATGACAAAAAACTAAATTCTGAAAAAGATTTCATTGAAGAATTCTCACTAAAAATGAAAGAAAAGAAGAAAACAATTATCTCTGTAGACTCACAAACTTATTTCTGCTGTGTTGCCATGAAAGGTCCATCGTATAACAAAGATTTCGAAGAAAACAATAAAAGAACAATTACTATTACTTTGTTAAAGAACCAGTTCCTTTGGGATCTTGTTCGAGAAAAACTTGGAGCATATGGAGCTATTGCAACTCACGATAGATGGACAGGAACAACTGTTTTGGCTTCGTACAGAGATACAAATCCTGTTGAGATTTTGGGAGCTTTCAAAAAAGCTGTTGATGAAGTATTGGAAGGAAACATAACAGATGAAATGATTGGAAAGGCAAAGATAACAACTTTCGGTGCTTTGGATCAACCTGAGGCTCCTGCTGACTCTGGATTGAACATTTTCCAGAGAAACATGGATTTCGAAACTGAACAAAAAGTTCGAAATCAATTATTGAGTGTTACAAAGGAAGATATCATCGAACAAGCTAGAAAGATGAAACAGGAAGATTGGACATATTGTGTTGTTGGTTCTCCTTCTGTTTCTGAAAAACTTACTGATTTCATTGTTTATGAATTATAAAACTTTTTTTATGTTGTAAATATACTTTTAAAAATTTGACGTTTATACAATTTATTATGCAAGTTCAAAGGATTAACTATAAAATATTGATGTACTCTAGAGTTATGTTTACAATGTTTTATTAGTATTATCTATATATTACTCTAAGTCTTTTACTTAGACATTATTAATTCTAACTAAAAAAAATCTATAATTATTATGCAAGTTGGTCCCTGAAGCAATTTCTTGATTGATTAGAATTCTTTAAATGAACAATAATTAAGAATTTTCAAATCTAATGAATCAACTTGAGTTTTGCATATTTATTCATATCATTGAGTTTCTTCGAATCTTATATCAATTAAAAACTGATTAAAATATAGAGAATAGATTTTGTGTTTTTCATTTTTCTGCATATCCATTGCCTGATCATATAGGAGATAATTTTATGCAATTGCTATAGTGCAAATCTTAAGTAACAAAAAAATGAGTTTGTATTGAATATAAAACTATTTTAAATTTGAGTTAAAAAAAATTAAAATCAATAAATATAATGTTTACATACAAAATAATATATTTAAGACTTGCTTAAGTGAATGATTCAGAAATAATATCCGAAGAACTTGAAATGTTTGATTTTCTTGAAACTTTTGAGTTCTTTCCAGATATTTCACTAGAATTCTTTGATGAAATAATACTGGAATTTTTATTATGAGATTTTTTGGAAGAACTTAGCTTTGACGAAGAATTACTTTCGAAAGAACTAAAATCATCAGCTTTCTTTTCATCTTGGATAGAACTTTTGAGAGTGCTTTTAAGGAATGAAGGTAATGTCGATGTTGTATCATTCAAAGCAGAAACAGTATTAGGTTCAGAAGGAACTTTGTTGGAAGATCTGGAAGTATTAGTATCAGATAACAATGTTGAATCAAAACTCTTTTTAGAACTTGTTCTACTTCTATGACTCGATGAAGTAGATGTAAAAGTATCATCTATTTGATCTTTTGAATTAATTTTATGAGACGATGAATTCCGAGAAACATCAGAAATGTTTTGTGTATCAATTATTTGATCTTTTGAATTCATTTTATGAGACGAAGAATTCCTTGAAACATCAGAAATGTTTTGAGCATCAATTATTTGATCTTTTGAATTCATTTTATGAGACGAAGAATTCCTTGAAACATCAGAAATGTTTTGAGCATCAATTATTTGATCTTTTGAATTCATTTTATGAGACGAAGAATTCCGAGAAACATCAGAAACGTTTTGTGTATCATCTATAATTTTGCTAAAGCTTGATGATTCACTAGAGTCAAATTCATATGATGCTTTGGAAGATTCTTTTGAAGTTGGCATTTGAGAAGAAACTAATGAAAGTTTTTCAATCGCTTCTTGAGATTGCTCGCGGGATGATGGTTTCGAGGCAATGTGAGAAATTGTTGCTTGAGCTTTAATTGGTTTGGACAAAGACGTGGAATTTGATGAAGATTCTCGTCTTTGTCTTTGAGACGGAGGATTGTCTGTAATGATTTCCACATGATTAAATGGATCGTCGTTGATCATTGATGGTATTCTTGAAGACGTGGCAGTTAAATCTTCAATTTGTGTTGCTCTGCGTATTTTATGGCGACGTTTTGAATCTTCAATTGTACGTACCTTCTTTTCAAGATCAATTAGCTCTTTCTTGAGTTGTTCGCGAGTTTTTCGATAATGAATATTTAATTGATAAACATCTGCTTCACGTGGATTGACAACAGGTAATTCTCGCTTTTTCTTTGGTTTTGGCTTCTTTGGCGCTGGTTCAGGTGGCTTTTGAAGCTCAACTACCTTTTCTGGTTCTCTATCCAAGCAAGAAACTGATTCTACATCGGAAGAAAAGTGAACTAACGAATATTCTATGTTAATTGAGCCAACTTGAGTTTGATTTTTGTTTTCTAAAGGAATATTTAGTTGATATGTAAATTTCATTCCAGTATTCTGATAAGATTCAACTAAAGTCGTGCATATATCAAATCCACATGCGCAGTGTGTATGCTTTTTCGAATCTGTTAAATAAATGTATAACGGAGTTTGTTGAAATGCTTGGAAGCAATCTAATCTGATAAAAAACTCTATTCCTGTTTCTAGATTGTTTTGGCATCCTTCATCCAAATTCACAGCTGATATTTGCTTCAAAGGTAGATCGAACATTTGTAATTTAAGTGTTAGTTCTTTTTGTTTCATATTGTTTAATTCAAAATCATGAATAATGACTTGAATAAGAAATAGTTCATAATTTGCAAGCTCACTACTCGAATTTTGATCCATTTTTATTCATATTCCGTTTTTTTTTACTATCTCTGACAAAATTTACGCGTCAAAATTGTTGTAGCTAAACATGAAAAACCTTCAATACTGATCATCATGTCCTTCAACTTTGAAATTTCATGACTTAATAGAATCCAAATTTAGACTTTTCAGAAAGCATATCTTCTAAAAATTGATATTATCATTTGGTAGTAGACTTGTTGTTATATTTCTGTTATTATAAACCGGATGTCTTATGCTAATTCTTCCAAAAATACGAAATATCCGTTTTTCAAAAGAATATATAACATTTTGAAATAAAAATACAATTACATAATCAAATTTACTCTATGTTATGGCAGTCCCAACGGGAACCGCGGTAATTTACCGAGGTTTCCGCACACCTAGAGATGCGAGTTTCCGAATTTTTTTAGCCCTGGGATGTCATAACCGCTGCGGTTTTGTAAAATTTGGGATAAATTTTGACAATCCATTTTTTGTGGGATGTACGTTTATATCAATTTGCTCGGCGTTTGCCGAGCTATTGTACAATCCTACTCGAATTCATTACGCAGCCCTGGTCACTCAAAGGCCAGGGCATACAATTACAAAATAGTAGAGTGAGACTCTTCTAATTTCTTCCAATCACAAGGAAGATCTTAGAAGAGCCTCACTCTACTCGAACACATTACGCAGCCCTGGTCACTCAAAGGCCAGGGCATACAATTACAAAATAGTAGAGTGAGACTCTTCTAATTTCTTCCAATCACAAGGAAGATCTTAGAAGAGCCTCACTCTACTCGAACACATTACGCAGCTCCTGCTCAACAATGAGCAGGTCTTACCACTTTGAGAGGCTTTCGCTCGAGTTCTGATGCAGATCCCAACGCGAGCGAGAGTCTCTCAAGCAAGCTTCTAATTCGTAGCTAGAGTTTCACTCTTATGAACTGGCAGCCAATTTGAGAGACTTTCGCTCGAGATCTAATGAAAAATCAGAACTCGGCCAAAAATTGCCCAAACAGGCTTGTAATTCGTAGCTATAGTATTGATCGTATGGATGTGTTGCCAATATGAGAGACTTTCGCTCGATGTCTGATATTGCATCAGACATCGAGCGAAAGTCACTCAAAACAGCTTAGACATGTCTATTTTGACGGTATTAAATGATTTCATAGGAAATGTCTCAGTTGTTAATTAAGTTCACGTGAGCTTTTATGAATGAAAATAAGTAAAAAAAAGAATTTTCTCAAAAAAAATTGTGTACGCATTGAAATTTTTATCTATAAATTTAGATATGTCATCAATAATATAATATAATTTTAAATTCGTGGAGTACACTTGGGATAATTGAATATGGGCTACCCCATCCCAACCTCTCAAACTTCCTCTGAATTTGGACAAGGTATCCCAATCCCAAAGACCTATCTGAATAAAATGAAATAAGTATATTATATATATTATTTATTTGCTAATAATGAGCATAAATCGCTAAAATTATGAAGAAATTAAAAATTAAAAATTAAAATTAGAAAAAAATGTTGATTTAATGAGAGAATATTGTATAAAAATAGAATTATTAGCTAAAATACGTATTAATTTTATGATATTTCAATCACATTAACGAAAATCGCCCATTTTTAATTCAAATGGGCGGGAAAAAAAATAAAATTCCAAAAAAAATTGAATTGGGGAAACGATAGGGGACGGGATATGAGAAACCCCATATGTTTGGGAATTTTTCGCATCACTACGCACACCGGTTCCTTTTTTTAGGAATTTTTTAGGTTAAAAAATATGCTTTGTAAATCATTTTTTGTAAATCGGCAAAAATTTGGAAATATTCTGACGACAATAAATCTGGGAATAGTATTTTAAATACGAGAACAACCTATTTAAAAGTGTTTCGTTCGATTTTGTATAATTTCAAATTTTCGCATATAGCTTTCCGTGAATTACCGTGATTTTACCGCCACATCAATAGTTTACGACACTTTTTCCGTAAATTGAGTAGTTTACTGCACTTTTCCCGTAAAATTGAGTTACGGGAATCCGTAAGATTACCGTACCTCACTTCTAGTTGAAAATAGCATTAGTATATAATAAATAGATATATTATTCATATTTTTGATTTTGAATTACGGAAAAAGTGAGTTCAGAACTTCCAATTATTATTTGATTAATTATGTTAAAAATACTATAAGGAATTAAAATACATAATGTTGAAATTTGAATTAAGGAAAAGTGGGTGTGAAAGTGAAGTGAAAAAGTAAGATATTTTTTGTTGAAATAATCATAGTTGTACAATTTTGAAACTATATGTAAAGCTATAAATTGAATAAATTCAAAAACAAAAATTGTTTATTCTTATTAATAAATTTATATTAATCAATATTTGAACAACCCGTAATTAAAATTGAATTCCTCTTAAAATTTAATCCATACGTTAATTTTTAATTTGCTCGGCGAATGCCGAGTGTTGTAAACAGAAATTCATCAAAAGTGACACCTCAGAAAAGCTAAAATATTGAATTTTTGGAACTTTTGATAGAGCACGTTTTTAAATATTAATTAAAGTAAATGTATATTTTGTAAAGATTCTTTTTAATAAAAAAATAAAATTTTGAAGAAGAACACAAAATCTTCTGAAAAATAATATCACATAAACTCATATTATTTTCTAATATATAACTATTTTATATAAAAATCAAATTCAATGATCTTAAAAGCGAAGGATAAACCTCAAAATTTACGAATATAATGAGTGGGAATATAATGCTTATCTATCATAAAACCATATGAAATATCAATTTTTGCTTTACGCCTAATTTTTGACGACAATTAGCAAAAAATGTTAATTGTTAACACTCAGTCCATTTGAATATGAAAAATAAAATTGACTTTGATTAAATGTTTTTATTTATCATGCAATTCTTCTTGCGACCAAAGATTTGAATAAAATTTCAAAAAATAAGATAGCTTAAAAAATAATATACGGTAGTGTTTACTAATAGATGAATAGTATATAAATTCTATTAAAATGGATTTGATCCAAAAAAATATATAAAATTTGATCATAAATAAAATCGTTTTAAATTACTTCTTCATTTAAATTATAACAATTATTTTTGGTTTTATATTTTTTTGGATCAAATCCATTTTAATAGAATTTATATACTATTCATCTATTAGTAAACACTACCGTATATTATTTTTTAAGCTATCTTATTTTTTGAAATTTTATTCAAATCTTTGGTCGCAAGAAGAATTGCATGATAAATAAAAACATTTAATCAAAGTCAATTTTATTTTTCATATTCAAATGGACTGAGTGTTAACAATTAACATTTTTTGCTAATTGTCGTCAAAAATTAGGCGTAAAGCAAAAATTGATATTTCATATGGTTTTATGATAGATAAGCATTATATTCCCACTCATTATATTCGTAAATTTTGAGGTTTATCCTTCGCTTTTAAGATCATTGAATTTGATTTTTATATAAAATAGTTATATATTAGAAAATAATATGAGTTTATGTGATATTATTTTTCAGAAGATTTCATTCTATATGCCTATGAAAAGTACTCTCAAAACTAACTTTTTCCTAATTATAATTAAATCTAGAATATTGTATTATGCTTAGTATTATTTCATTTTTCTCATTCAATTTAGAATTTACAAATGTCAAAAAATTGAGAGCTGTCACTTTTGATGAATTTCTGTTTATTACACCGAGCTTCCCTACTTCTCTTGTCATTCCTTCAAAAACTCTAATCTCATCGCACTTACAAACATCATGATTTGATGTATTGTCGAGAAATCTTAGACTTGTTTGTCATTTGATTATAGCATTTGAAAGTCATCTCGAAAATCGATTAACAAGACAATTTTCCAAACATCTACATACAAGTAGATGATGGTAAACCCATTAGAGTTGTTTTGCTATGATTCCTCCAATCTTATGATGAGAAAAATCATATCAAAACAGCTCTAATCGAACATTCTACACAGCTTAGCATCCAGCTAGTTCCAAGTAATGCGATTACAACATCAACGGCCAAAGCCTTTCAGAGTCCTTTAATCATTTCTTCTCATCTCAATGTGAAGTGGCCCCAAACGAACTACAAGCTGACGTTACAACGCATTACAACCCGGTTAATACGAGCATATACATTAGAGCTGCTTTGTTATGATCTCCCTCATCAATTGATGAGAGATCTCATTATGAAGCAGCTCCAATCGAACTAAAAACCTACATACAAATGAGTGAAAACAAACTCATTAGAGTTGTGTTGCTTTGATTTCTCTCATCAGAAGATGAGAGATACCAGAACAAAACAACTCTAATCAAACTTTCTACACAACTCAGCACAGTATCAATGCAAAGTAATGCGTCTGTATCGTTAACAAGCAAAGTTGTTTCGGGTCCTTCCATTTTGGAAGAATTCGGAACAACTTTGCGAATTGATAGTGTAAACCCATATACATGAGTTAGTATGGGTAAGTTGGGTACTGTGGCACTGCGTTCCACCTTACCCAACTTAACCTTAAATATTTACAAAACCATCTGATACATAAACGTTTTCACAAACGACTTCACTAACAAATTCCCTACCGTCCTCACTAAATAAAAATAACCTTATTTTTATTTTTTTTTAATTTTTTATTTCATTACAAAGACATGTCCGACTACATTTACTATGACTCTTTCCCAGAACGTTTCCGTGAACTATTCAAAACTCAAGTAAAACTGAGAAACATGCATTTTAACAAAGACAGACCCATTGACGATGAAAGAAACCCTGAATATATTACAATCCCTTATGACGCAAAGTTCATTGCATACATTCCTTATGGTCGCAGAGGAACAAAAACTATTTCAACAAAGAACAAAAATTATTTCTGGAGCGATGAAGAAAATTGCCTTATCTACATAAATGCATACTTAAATAAAGCTACATATTGTACAAAAGAAGGTTGGACTGGATTTGAGCTCTACATATACGACGACGATGGAAACAGACGTTGTGTATACCCATACGATAATATGTACCATTGTTTTCATCAAGTATTAAACGAATACATAGTCAGTAAGGGTCTCATTCCTGCTGAGTAGAAATGTTATATTTTTGTTCCCACATTTATTTAAAAATAAATGATCTCACCACTCCCACACGTATGAAAACATAGCGCAAAAATAATGTTTATGTTAGAATGTTAGATCTAACACGTTTTCTAACCTCATTTCTAACCCTGTTGAATTCATTGTTTTATAACTCTCTTCCTTGGTTTCTTTTTAGTTGCTTTCTTCACGTCTGTCTCCAACTTGACTGTCTTTCTTCTTCGTCCGTAATGATACCAGTTACTTCCACCAGTCAATGGGTCAAATGGTCGTTCATAAGGGTTTCCATACATTCCATAGGGACCATACGGAAGAACTACTGGTGGAAGTTGTGGAGAAGAAACATTTTCTTTAGTTCCATCGACTCTATTTAAATGCATTGTTTCACCTTTCATCTGGTCATTAAAGTCTTTTGCGTGTTTTGCAAACTCATCGTCCTTTCCTAAAGCATTTTCTGACTCAGTCGCAACCAAATTGGATGCTTTATTTATGAGCCCTATTTTATTTAATCTTAACTTCTTTGCAACCCAGCCTCCAATCTTCCCTTTATTTGCATCTAATGTCTTCGAAACCCTTCCTCCACTCATTTTATTTACTGCGTCATAAGCTCCAAGTGCTTTTGCTCCAAATGCTAATGCTTTTGTTCCCATTGCGCCTAAAGCTGCCCAAGCTACCATTTACACCATATTAAAATCATCTCTCTTCAATATTATCTCATAAAAGTTCTCGTTACTGGAGAAAGTCAATGAAACATAAGCGTTCTCACGGGCTTCGCCCTCACCGCTTTGCGGTCTATCTAACTTCTTTCTTATATCATCTATACGCTTCAAAATGTCTGAACAATTGCTAACATCTTCTACAACAGTTATTTCATCATGAATGACCTTCAAGAACAAGCTCATTTAATATGCAATTAAAATCATTTCAATAATGAGTCCATCCTTTCCATCTTTAGGTAGCACAACATCTTTCATTGAAGAAGGTTCGACAAGTCTTATGTTAAACTTACTGACAAAGTTTGTTATACTATAATGCTTCGGCGGCGAATACATGTAGTTTGAAAGACATAATATAGATTCTTCAGCAAATTCACTTATACTGGATTTTATACAATGTTCTCACGAGACCAAATACCACCAATTGACAATCTTGTAAGCAATCCTGCTGAACCTTCTACTGTAAACGTCGATGGTAACATTCCACGAAGGTCATCTATTGACATCGTTGAGTCACTGTATTTAAATATTTTCTTAAAGCAATCGTCATTATCTAACCATGCAATAGCTTTGAAGTTTTCATTCGAATAGACATCTGCTTCATTAAATGTAAAACCTGACTTCTTTGCAGAGACGACTTTAAAATCTATTGAGTTTGTTTCAAAAATTATATGCTATGGTAACTTCTGAAGGTAATGGATGTCCTTCCACAGTCAGTTGTTCTCTCACTACCGTTTGAAGCTTTGTATTAAAAACTTTCATGTCATCTCCTGTATCTAAGTTCACATACACAGCAACAGGGAAACTATCTTGCTTCTTTGTTTCATCATTATATCTCAAAACATTAAAGTTCTTCAATAATATTGTTCTTCCTGCTGGAATACTTCGAACCTGTCTGATTTCAATAGCTTTCTCACCTCCTACATACTCTACCCAGTGTCTTGGATATTCATAAGTATACTGACTTTCTTGAATTTTGGTAGGTTTCATCATAACGTGTTCATAGTATATCTTTATACTCTTGTCAGTTAGACTCGGTGCTATGTTCTGAATATTTCTGACTTGCATTTTTAATGGAGATAAAATGAAGCATTTAATACATGACGTAGATGAAGACATGAATGAAACTACAGACAAACTTAACTCTTCTCTCATTCTTCCTTTCAGTAAGGACTATGAGTTCTGTTCAAATGGTGTTTATTTCTATTGTGGAAAGATGGGTTCAGGTAAGACATTTAACCTCATTCGTCATATACTCATAACAGAACGTTTAGGAAACGACTCTACTATGACCAAATCATTATATCAGCAACTTCAGACTCTATGGACTCAACAGCGAAAACATTTATGTCAAAAAGTTCAAGCCTCTGTCGTTAAAGTTCCAGACAGTGAACTCATTGAATTTCTTCAACGTTACATTCGACGTAAGAGGAAATATTATGCCATCGTTGAATTTATACAGTCAGGAATGCAAAAGACTTCTGAGGAGATGGAAAGAATTATTGACAAACACCACTTACGTCAGTACTCAGGAGTTTACGATATGAAACGACTGACAAACTACATTCTATCAAAACTTTCAAAATACCCCTTCAAAAAGTATCCTTCAAACACTCTGCTCGTTTGCGACGACTTCGCCGGAAAAGGTTTAGTGTCAAAGCCTGACTCACCATTAGCTAACATCATTACTAAAGTCAGACATTACCACTTAACTGTAGCAATACTTATGCAAACATGGAGGTTTTTAGCTTTAAACATAAAACGTCTCATAACTGACTTCGTTATCTTTCAAGGTTTCTCACGCTATGATATTGAACTCATTTGGAAACAGTCAGGTATAACATTACCTTTTGAAGAAATTTGGGAAGCATATAAGTCTCTCATCTCTCCTCGTTCATACCTTGAGATTCATATCATGACTAATACCATTAAAGTCAAAAATATTCCATGGGAACGACCAACATTGTTTTAAAGTTTAACCTTCAATTGACTGATGGTAAACAAATTCCATGCATCTCTGTCGCCATTTCTGTTAATATTTTTGCTGTCATTCATATCATCCACTTCCCCATCCGTTAGCTTTTGAGGATATGTGTTAGAATAGCTGTTCTTAAATGAAGGCTTTTCACCTTTGAGAGCATAAACTCTATAACTTTCTGCATACTTTATGTTTGAACCTCCTGAGCCATCATTGACATAAATTTTTATAGGCTTCCACCCTTTGTTCATGTTCCTGCTTCTTCCCTTAGCTCTTTTGTTCAGTAGTTCTACATCTTTATACACAGCACCTGTCTCAGTGAATTCAACAATATTTTCATTCGTTAGCTTTACATTCAAACCCTTGTCGAGTATATTGTTCATTTCATACATATAAAAGGTTTTTATTCTATATGAAATGAGAAGCAAATCCATCTTAGCTGGTGCCGTTAATGTTCCAATTGAACCAACATCAAATGTTGACTCACGAACGACAAACAATATTGTCATAAGAACTATAGTTCAGAGTGTTTGAAAGAAAAAGAACCAGAACTGAAATCCGTGAATTTAAACTCAGCTTCAACGCTAACGCTACATCAGATGTTAAGTTAGAGTATCCACCACTGGACCAAATTCTTTCAAGAGAAGCCAACGACAATCCTTACACAAATGTTCAAACAAATCCTTCAGATAACGTAGACCATTACCTTCTTCAGTTATACCAAACAATTTTACTCAAAGACGATAAGAAGCTTTTGACAAATCTTATAAGTAAGAACCAAATAATTCTAACAAAGGAGGACCTTGAAAAGTTATATCACGAATAACAGGGAAACAATGTGTCATTGACTATCTCGACCCTGAAATCGAATGCTGTGGTCAAACGCCACCATTCATGAAAATAGGTAACATCCGCATCATTGAAACACCAGGTACTCCAGGAGTTGAGTTTAAGTATAAATATTCGAACGAGTATACAAAACTTTCAACAGAATATAAACTTTGCTTGAAATATGTTTTAGTAAATTAAAGCAATTTGTAATATCTATCCAAAACTTCTTCAACAGTATCGAATCATCTTCATAATGCAAACCTAATCTTATTGACTTGGTGCAGTTTTCACTAACACAATATTTTTTCTGTTCTCTTGACTGACATAACTAACTCATTTGTTTCATCAAACAGCAACAACCAAAGTTCATGACCTAATACATAAATTCATACTTTATATTTTTAGCTCTGAGTTCTCTTGTAAGCTGTTGCATTTAATATTTTCTAAAAAAGTCAACTTCAACAGTCATTCGCACTGGTGCCTTCAGTTCTACAGGCTCCTCCTGAAAGTCAACAAGTCTAAATTGCATGTCTTTCAAATTATGAGGACTAATGCGAACCCATTTACCTAATGAGTTGCTATGACAGGAACGTTTGGAATGAACATTGAATTGACTGCATAACAGAAGGATTTATATTCTACTGAACCTTTACTATTAACTCCTGAAATACCTGTGACATTAGCTATTTTAGACTCAATGTATAAACAATTACCATAACATACGTATGGAACAGATTTCATCTCAATCGTTTTGTCAACACTTTTCAAAGGTAGTTGCATATGGTATGCTCCCAGAAGCAATTGAACTCTATGACTCATTCGTGTTATCTTGAACTCTTTCTTGCTACTGAACTTCAATGTTCCCTCAGAAGAGAGTTCGACATCTATGTTGTCAATAGTTTCTTCATTTATGAGAGTATCTATGACTCCAGCAATTTTATCTATTCTATACTCTGCTCTGTTAGGAAATGTTATAAAACTTCTTTTGTCATCTATTTCAATCTCTATGAAATCTGTTTCATCTGTTATGACAAAAGTTGCGATAGTATTGAAGTCAACAACTCTGAAAGCAAGTGCTTCATTCTGAAGACCTAAGTTTGTTTGAAGCTTTACTGTTCCATATTCGTTTGGGTCTGTACTTTGCAAATAGAACAACATTTTATTCTCATTAAAATATGACTATTGCTGCATATGCGTATGAAACAAATGAAGCAAGAAGAGCACATGAACTAGTAAACGAAAACTCAACTTTAACCCATTGAAGGCAATGATTTAGTCATTGACGATGGAAAAACTAAAAAAGTCATTGATTTCGATACTTTTAACACTTATGACCCATTCATTACAATAAGTAAAGTTCCTATCATAAATGATGGAACGGTGCAATATATAAATTCTACAGTAGATACCTCATTAGTGAAAGTACTGAATGTTCTCATTGAATTGTTAAAGAGCTTTCGATTTGACGACAACATTAAATGCTAAAGAATTTAGTCATGAATGAGAAACAAATTCTTGGCGTTGCTGGTAACAGTAATGATGTACACCTTATGACATTAGAATATTATAACGAACATAAAGATGAACTGAAAGGAGAGAAGGGTGACACCGGACCACAAGGACCACAAGGAATACAAGGAACAAGGAATACAAGGAATCAAGGACCTCAAGGCGAAAACGGTTTGGATGGAAAGGATGGAAAGGATGGAAAAACTGCTAAATCATGGATATGGGACCTTATAAATACTGGTTTAACAGCTGCTTCATATGGAGTTCTTCAATACCAAATCGGAAAGATATGGGCAGTACTTGGTGAAGAAGCTTTAGATGACGTTAAAAATGCTTTGAACTTCATTTCAAATGGTTCGGATACTATTAAAACTTTATCTGGTTGGATGCAAGAAACAAGGAGTCAAATAGATACTGTAAGACGTATAGCAAACAATGCACGTACGGGATTGGATACTTTACGAAAGCACAAAATACACTAAAGGAAGCAAATGATATTCTTGGCTCAGTATCAGACATGCATGAAGATTGGCTTAAAGGTATTGACAAATCTTTAAAAAATCACAGTCAGTCTATTGCTGACTACAAGAAAAGTATAGATTTTTTACATAGTGCTATGGACGTACATGATGGAAGCATAAGGAACTTACTTAATGCTAACAATAACTTACCAGGAACTATTAAAGCATTTATAAAGTCCTTTGTAAAACCCGGTGCTCTAACATTTAGGTCTTTGAGAGCAAGAGCATTGAAGTCAAGAGATGCAGAAACTCCAACAGAACCTACAGAAGGAACTGAAACAACAGAAACTCCAGAAGAACCACCAAAACCAACAGCTAATGAAATATTGTTCGAATATTTTCCAAGGTACTCTGTTCTCATTGCATACATTCAAGAAATACTTAAGAAAGCAGACTTGACTTTAGGAGATGATGAAAGTTCTGTATATCTTTCGTTCCAGTTTCAAATAGCAGAACTTTTGAGACAGATATGCTTAATGTATGACAACATCTCTGATTTCACAAAATATGATGACGACCATGACCCCGAACATGGTGAAGAAGAAGTTTTACAAACATCCATTAAGACAGGAAAGGTTTTAACTCAAAGTCTCATTATTGACACCAAAGATGGCGAAGTGGACGTTCTTCAAGAGCTGAAGAAAAATACTTCTTCGGGAGGTGGTGGTAGGCATGAACTTGAAATAAATGAGATAGAAGAGAAATTAGCCAAAAAAGCAGATAAAGAACATAAACACAATATCTCCGATATAAATGAACTTCAAGCTACATTAAATAGTAAAGCGGACAAAAATGAACTTGACGCAATGAAGAAAGTTTTGAAATCTCATAAACACAATATCTCCGATATAAATGAACTTCAAGCTACATTAAATAGTAAAGCGGACAAGAACCATGTTCATTATATAAGTTCAGATGAACAGATTATAACGGACTATCATGGATATTTAACACGAAGTGATGAAGCGAAACAAAAAATGTTAATGAAAGAAGATATAAATACATTCGTGCTAAAGGTTATGACATAAGCTGTACTGTACAGTATGATGTAGCTAAAGCACCAGAAGCATTTGGTTATACCGGTGAAATTTATGCCTCTACTTTCAATGTTAACGGTGTATTAGTTGAACCAAGATTTACTTTGAGAGTTAAGTCAAAAATAACGTTTGAAGATGCTATTAAAAGTAAAGCTGACAAAGATGAACTTGACGCAACGAACAAAGTTTTGAAATCTCATAAACACAATATCTCCGATATAAATGAACTTCAAGCTACATTAAATAGTAAAGCAGACAAAAATCATACACATAAATCCTTCACTACTGTTAGAGCTGATGACATAATACTGAACTTTGACCTTGGTTCAAGTGCACCTTTAGAGAATCCAAGTACAAGCGTAAAAGATACTCTTAACAATTTAGATAAGAGTTGCAGGAATATCGAAGATCATGCCAGAAACTTTGAAGCATATGAACTACCAACAATGTTAGATAAGAAAGCAGACAAAACAGAGCTTCAAACAATGAAGGCCCAGATTCTTCAAACATTATATCCTGTTGGTTCTATTTATACGTCAATGAACTCAACAAATCCAGCAAGTGTTTTAGGTTTTGGTACATGGCAGCAGATTGTAGACAAATTCTTATACTGTGCTAACTCTTCAAAGCAAACAGGAGGTTCGAAGAAAATTAAAGAAGCAAACCTTCCACCGCACACTCATACAGGAACTACAAACTTTTCTGGCGACCATAGCCACTCATTAAGAGACCATCCATTATACAACTCAGAGTATGAAGCTGGCAATGATGTTTTATCTCCATCTTATAACAATGCAGCAAAAAAGACTTTTCGACAAACTGAACCGGGAGGAAATCATGTCCATACTTTCACAACAAATCCAACAGGCTCGGGTGCAGATTACATGCCACCATTTGTGACTGTATTTGCATGGTACCGCGTTCAATGAACGCGCTTGAGCCTGCTTTGCGGGCTTACCGTCTTGAATAAAATCTTTAACTTTACATAAATGAGCTTGAAAGAAGTATTCGAACAACATCCATGGAGGTCATTTAAGAAGTTCAATGAAGCTGCAAAGAGTTGGGGATTTACTAACAGAGCTGAAGTGAAAAGGTTCTTTGACAAAAATGTTGTACATCAAACAAAAATAAACCCTTACGACTACTTTTTACCAATTTACTCCAACACTCCTGACGCATACCAATTTGACACTCTCATTCAAAGCAGAAAAGGAGGACATAAACCATTCCTCATCTTCATTAATGTTAACACTCGTAAAGCATATGCATATCCAATGAAAAATAAAGGAACTCGTGAAGTTTTAAGAGTTTTACAAAAGTTCGTGGCAGAACATAACCCAAGTACTTTAACATCAGACCAAGACAGTGCATACCTCAGCAATGAAATCACAGAATTTCTCATTAAGCATAACATAACTCACTACACTACTGAAGACCATAACCATAACATACTCGGCATCATAAACCGCTTCATAAGAACGCTCAGAGATTTAAATCAAGAGCGAGACTTTACCGAAGAAACAATGAAACATTTTCTCGAAGTATATAATTCCTCAACGCATTCTACAACAGGCCATACACCAAATTCAATGACACAACAACAAGAAGAAAAGTATATACAAAAGAAACGAAGTCAAACACAAAATATCAGAAATTCAACATAATTTACCCTCATTCCTGGTACAAAAGTTCGTGTAGTTCTTGACGACAAACCGTTGACAAAGAAACGTTTAAGGTTAAGTCGAAATTATTATATCGTAGACTCTACGCAAGGTAATGGATATCTTATAAAAGCTGCTGACGACTCTATTGCGTTTTATCCTCGTCATAAATTAGTTGAAAGTAGTAATGGCAAACTTGCTGAAACCATTGACGAAGCAAAGCGAGGAGTGGTTATTGAAATACTTGACTACAACATAAACGATGACACTTATAAAGTAAGATATGAAGGAGGCGTTGAAGATGTTATACCATCTAAGAACTTGAGAGAGTCAAAGCCAACACATCTGGGACCATTAGAGCGGGAGTACTGGAAAGACAAAAATATGCCAGAAAGAATAAGAAAATTCTTCTAAACTTTTTCATTAGATGTAAATCAGACATGAATGAGAACAGTCATGATATCATTAATGTTTTCATAAATTTACACCAAAAATAATGTTTATGTTAGAATGTTAGATCTAACACGTTTTCTAACCTCATTTCTAACCTCTTGAATTTGTCATGAATTTCCTTAAGACAGAAAAAATAAAGTTAGTTTTATTTTTATTTATTTTTTTATTTTGTATGTAAAGACATATATGACAAACATTGAGTTTGAAACAGTTAGAAAGATAGACAATGACACCAAATTGGTTAGAATAGGTGATTTAAACGTAAGATACTCAAAGAAATACAACAAATATTCTTTGTCAGACATTTTATCTCCATCTGGAAAGAGACCGATGGACTGGGTTAGAATTGCTTCTACTCAGAAAATTTTGACAAGAAATCCTAAGCTCATGATATCAGTAGCATTTCATGGAACAAGAGCATATCTTATAGACAAAAGTCTTATACCAATAGTTTTGTTATGGTTAGACCCAGTTGTTGGATATAACTTCATAACATATGGTTCATTCGATACGGAACGTTGCAGTGAAGGCTTACTTTACATCGTTCAGAAACCGAAGGACTTCAATACAAAGAGATATAAGATAGGAAGAACATATAATATAACTCAAAGATATGACTCTACAGTCAATAGAGTCAAGGTTGTGTTTGTTAATGATATGAGAGCTGCAGAAACAGAACTACTTGAAAAGTTTGAGAAAATGTATGGTGCTCCCATAAAAGGTAAAGAAACGTTTGAAGTAGATGAGATAGATAAAGCTATAAAATTATTTGACGAAGTTGCTGAAAAATACATGTAAAGCGTTTATTTTTGGTCTTTTGTGAAAGATAGAAAAAATAAAATTAGTTTTATTTTTATTTATTTTTTTATTTTTTTGTATGTAAAGATATGATTTCAGGGATTTTTTTGTATTTGACGAGAATGTTTATGTTAGAATGTTAGATCTAACACCTTTTCTAACACGTTTTCTAACCTCTTGAATTTTCATGACTTCTTCGTAAATGTTTTGTCATGACTTCTTCGTAAATGTTTTGTCAAGACTTCTTCATCGTAATGAGCGTAAATGTTTTGTCAAAACTTCTTCATCGTAATGAGCGTAAATGTTTTGTCAAAACTTCTTCGTACATGTTTTGTCAAAACTTCTTCGTAAATGTTTTGTCAAGACTTCTTCGTAATGAGTGTAAATCAGACAAAAATAATGTTTATGTTAGAATGTTAGATCTAACATCTTTTCTAACACGTTTTCTAACCTCTTGAATTTGTCATGAATTTCCTTAAGACAGAAAAAATAAAGTTAGTTTTATTTTTATTTATTTTTTTATTTTGTATAAAAGATATGATTTCAACAATCGGCACAACAACAATTCAAACAACAGCACCAAACTCGTTAGTCATGAATCCTACGTCAATGTTGGTAGAGATGAAAAACTTCATTCCTTCTTCATATACTTTCGAAACAAAAATCCAGAAGATAAAGCAAGAACTTTTAACAAGTAATTTAGACTGTAGTGCGAAAGATGAAGAAAATGAAGAATATCTTTATGAAATGCAGGACATTATTGACCATTTACCCAAATTGCCTGAAATCCAACAACAAAAACTCACTATTCCTGAATTCGACGAAATTGAAGTTAAAGTTACTGACTCAGTAGAAATAAAGAAGTTCATACGTAAAGTAAATTATGAATTCCTTGGTTTTCATTGCAACCATAAGGTTATGGACAAAGATTGCGACATGGTATATAAGAATGTTTCTGACATATATAAATCTGAAGAATTTAAGACCTACGACAACTTTGTTTCGTTAGTTGCTGAATGTGTTTGGGAAATAAGAGATAAAGATAGAAGAGGCAAAGTATGGA
Organism: Trichomonas vaginalis G3; assembly: GCF_026262505.1. Classification (NCBI taxonomy): domain Eukaryota; phylum Parabasalia; order Trichomonadida; family Trichomonadidae; genus Trichomonas; species Trichomonas vaginalis. The sequence goes on along the minus strand of NC_067206.1, from coordinate 19,361,998 downwards.
ACAAACAAATAAGACCCGCTATGTTTGAGATGAAGAGAGCAATTGACGCCTTAGTTGTTTTAGCTGGTTTTATTTCAATGTATAACGCAAAAATGAACCCGCAATGTTCAAAATGTAAGGCAGCAATTAGGAAATATAACTACTCAGTCAAAGAGATAGAAAGAATGAGAAACGACTATGCAGACTTAAAGAAAGAAGCAGAAAAGCCAGCAGAAGATAAAATGGACATGTTAGAATTTCTGAACAAAAACTATCCAACTGCTGACGATTTCCTATTATCTGACGTCAAGAAGAAGTATAAAGAAACTTTCGGCATAGTTAAAACATTCGATGTACTAAAAGAAGAAATAGAAGCTACAAAACTGTTTAAAGTCATGAACCATCGCAACATATACCATGTAAAACGCTTGTAAATAGTTATGTTAGAAAAGAGGTTAGAAAACGTGTTAGATCTAACATGTTAACATAAACATTATTTTTATTGAATTCAGCAACAAAATTCTTCGATGTTAGAAAAGAGGTTAGAAAACGTGTTAGATCTAACATGTTAACATAAACATTATTTTTGCTGAATTCAGCACAAAATTCTGAGTAAAATGGCATATGGCATGTGTCAAACCGTTGAGTTTTCACAAAATTCCAAAAATAACGTTTACCATGTAAAACGCTTATGTTAGAAAAAATGTTATTTTCTAATATTCTAACATAAACATTATTTTTGAGGAAAAAAATGAAGGTTCTATACGGTTTCTAACCGTTAACAAGCTTGCCTTTTACATTCTGCCTGAGGAAGTCTTTAACAAGCTCGTTAATTTCAATTAGGTAAATTGCCTCGTCGGTAGGTTCGACTTCGACCATTGCTACTGACAGTAGCAGTACTTTTACTGACAGTAGCAGTACTTTTACTGACAGTAGCAGTACTTTTACTGACAGTAGCAGTACTTTTACTGACAGTAGCAGTACTTTTACTGACAGTAGCAGTACTTTATCGTCGAAAACCCTCTCAAATTTTCCTTTTTACTGACATTAGCAGTACTTTTACTGACAGTAGCAGTACTTTTACTGACAGTAGCAGAGATTTTTATCGTCCAACTTTACAAATGTAAACTTATATCGTTCTATTTTCTTCACTAGGGTCTAACACCAAAGTAACCTATGTACATGAAATTTCACTGCATAAAAGGAAAAAACCTGCGCGAATCGGGATTTGAACCGAGGTCTTCGACGCCTTTAACGAGGTAGCCCATACCACTGAGCTATGAGCCGCTTGCATATTTTTAAGTAAAATATAGTATATTTGTCATACCGTGAAGGATGACCAAACTTAAAAAAAATAAAGTTAGTTTTATTTTTATTTATTTTTTTATTTTGTATGTAAAGACAGTAATGTCAACAACAGAGAACACAACAACAGTTATAGTCCATGAAGCTATAAATGAAGAATACGAGTACATACAGTTTAACAAACAACTCCGTCTCATTCGTTCGGTCAAAGACGATATGTACCAAATGCAAAGTATTTTGACAGCATGTTTTGCTCCAGATACTAAGCTTCCTAAAGACTGGTTTAGGAACCAAAGCACACAAGAACTTTTGAGCGAAGCACAGCGAGACATACTTTTTTCTGAAAACAGTGAAGAACAGCGAGACATACTTTTTTCTGAAAACAGTGAAGAACAGCGAGACATACTTTTTTCTGAAAACAGTGAAGAACAGCGAGACATACTTTTTTCTGAAAACAGTGAAGAACAGCGAGTAGGTAAAAAACCCCAGTCGCCAAAACTCTATGAAAATCGTGAAAAATTGCCAAACGGTTTGAGAGGATATTATGTTCATAGACTTCTCGTAAATAATGTGGCACAATGGGCTTCAGCTCGCTATTCATGGTATGTTTGTAAACTTCTTGACGAACTTCACAGACAAGAACGTGGAGAGATGGAAAAGAAACTTCAAGCAAAAGATGAAGTCATTGAATCCAAAGACAAAAGCATACAGAAAAGAATACCGCGTTCAGTACCAAAAGGAACGGAAAAGAGTTATAAGTATATGATATATACTGAAGAGTTGGAGAAAGAAGAAGACAGAGATATGGTTATGTTGCATTTAGTCAGAAGAAACAACAAAAGCTTTTATGACCTTGCTAAAATATATAAATCTGACAGAAACTGGTTCTATCGTGAAAACTTACCGATTTCAATGACACCGAATGAGCAAATAAAGGAAATTGTCAAAAATACTCTTCCTCAAACACACTATGACATCAAAGGTTGTACAATACTTACATTTAAAGAAGACTTAACATTACTGAAGGAAAAAATAACAGAATATTTCGACAACTTCAAAGAGGAAGAATAAAAAAATCTAAGCTAATTTTATTTTTTTATAAAATTTTATCTCATATGAAAGAACATGAATTTAGAATATTCGGAACTCTTAACAGAAGAAGAGAACGAACAACATGTAAAAGATTATGCAAAATTTTTGAAGACATACAAAGCATTTAAACAATATCTAAATGCTTCTAAAGATTATGCAAAATTTCTGAAGGTATATAAAGCTTATGAAAAAGCGTATGAAAAGTTTATACATTGGGGAATTGTTGTAAAATATCGATATGAAGAATGAACAAAAATATATTTTTGCTTAAATAGCTTCAGGGTCAATTTCTTCAACCATTTCACTTCCTTCGTCAATGTCAATTGAAGCTTCTTCAACCTTTGGTAAGAATTTCTGTATAACATCTTTGTTCGTTATTGTCTTCAGAGATGAAGGATAATATTTCACATTTGTTTCACCTTTCTTATATTCTTTCTGTTCGGAAAGATTTAAAGCAATACTGAAGAAGTCAACGTTAGAGTTCTTTATGACAGTATAATGAGTATCTTTGACATTCACGAAGAAACTCTTTTGTTTCAAAACTACTGCTAACTCTTGTGAAGTATAACGTTTGCGGTCAATGACGATAGCTAATGGTCTGACATACTGACCGAACTTAGATTCTTTCACAAACTTCTTGTTAAAGATAACATTAACATTTGAAGCATTATTGAACTCATTCTTGATGGCAGTAGCGAGAGCATTGTATGAAAAGAACTTGCAATCTTGCATGTGTTTCATTAAAATAAAAATATTAAATTATTTTGAAAAATAACTTAAAAAAATCTAATCTAATTTTTTCAAAAAATATTTTTTTATTTCCTACTAAAGATGTACCGGAAGTTGTCTAAGTTAGAACACTCGGAAATAAAACAACTTCTTACAGAAGCTAATATAGATGTTGCAAAACATTACGCAACAAACAAAAAAGCACTCGCTGACATCCTCAATGACTATAATGGTGCAATAAGTTATGATAGAATTCATGAGTTCATAAATGCAAGAACTTTTCCTTTAAATGACGTTGCTATTGACTTATATCATAGACGTTCAGTACCTCATGAAGTAAGAAGAGAAATGTTTGACATAACAAATGCGAACGTTGGTCATACTCGTAAAGCTCTTTCGCATGATGTTCGTCAAGAGATGTTTGACATAACAAATGCAAACGTTGGTGAAACAAGAAGAAGAGACGACACACTGAAACAACAGAGAAGAGAGATGTTTAAGAGCGCTATAGAACAAGTTCGCAAAGCTAACGATGTCATTCGTTCCATTGACGACAAACCAAAAGAAGGTGAGAGATGGTTAAAGAAAGATGAAGAGAATAGGAAGAGAAATGTGAAGTCACGCAATAGACTCATTGACTTTAACATCGAAGCTTTAGATGAACCAAACAGAGACTACTTACACAAACATTTCGGTAAGGTTTTCATGAGACTCTTAGAGAAAATTAAAATAAACTCACAACAGAGATGGATGGTATGTTATAAACTTGGTGGAAAGTATGAATGTTCTACGTTAAACCTCAATAATATTGGAACATTACTACATCAGCTCTTGAAGGAGAACTTTATATCAGAGATAGAAGCAAATGCTGCAGGTATTGTTGAAATGCACTATGACTTCTTCTGACAAACATAAAGAATCTTACTGAAATAAAGATGTATGATTTAACAGAATATGAAGGCTTAACGATGTCAGATGTAAAGAAAGGCAAACCAAAAAAGAGACCATATAAAGATGAAAGCACACTGACAAATGACCAGAAAGCCATTTTGGAAGCTCTTAAGCAAACAGGAAACCCAGCACTTATAGAAAGCTTTTGGAAAGATAATGGTGAAAAGAAGTTTTATAAGAAGAGAAGCGGTCAGTTCTGGAAGTATCTTTGCACATTACCTATAAATCTTGAGCGCTACCAAATCTTCAATGAATTGAACAAAAGAACTGCAACACTTATGACAGAAGACAATTGTTTCGTTTATGCTTGCATTCAGGCTGGAGTAGATGGAGAGACTATTGACCACATGAGAGAAGTCATTCGTGTTAGAGACTTTCCTCAAAGTAAAGTACAAGAAATTTCTGACGCAACAGGTATAGCATTTAATGTTACCATTGGTTATTTCAATGACTCAAGACATAATGAAATAAAGAGATATATACCAAAAGAATGTGAAACTGTTAGAACTATTGACTTACTTCTTGTTGAAGACCACTACATGTTAAACGAAAGATTACCAATGACAACATATTTCATTCGCAACTATATAGAAATTCTCAAAGCTTGTGGTGGAATGAACATTGAGAAACAGATGAAGATTTATACAAAGAGAGATGATAAATACATTGTTCGCATGGATAGAACTACACCGCTATGGGATGTTATGAAAACATTGTGGGAGTGCAAATATTTCGAACCTATTTCTTATGGAGAACTTTTCACATATACGACTGACTTATATAAACAGAACCTTGCACCATTTAAAGATTTGACATATGCTCCAAAGTATTGTGTACAACTGAAGAAGAAAGCAGAGTCAAAAGAAGTAAATAAAGCTAAATGTAAGTTCATTCCTGAGCACGTTTTCTTTGCTGACTTTGAGTGTAGTACGGATGGCTTTCATAAAGCTTTTAACATCTGTTATGACAGTGAAGATGGTTCAGTGAGTGAAAGCATTTGGGGTCAGAACTGTGCAACAGAATTTTTGGAGCGACTTCCTGACAAGAGTTTAATATATTTCCATAACCTCAGCTATGATATAAACTTCATCTTAAGACACATGACAGAAGTGAAAGGAACTCCCATCATTAAAGGTTCACGAACAATGCAAATAACTGGTTTATATAAAGGAAGGGCAATTATTATAAAAGACTCTTACAGTGTTATAAATAAGAAGCTTAAACTATTTCCTGCTATGTTTAACTTACAAACAGGACCGAAAGAAGTATTTCCATATAACTACTACAGCAGTATTTTGTTAGCAAATGACAACAGAACTGGTGTCATTTCTGAAGCATGTAAGTTTATCCGGGATGCAGATACATTCATGAAAAACATAGATTCCATCAAAGGTTGCAGAATAGATGAGAACCACTTCGACTTAGAAAAGTATAGCACATTTTATTGCAAACAAGATGTAAGAATTTTAAGAGAAGGTTTTGTTAAGTTCCGCAATGACATATTGAAAGAATTTGATTTAAACGTTTATGACTACGTTAGTATTTGTTCAATTGCTAACAAATTATTTGAGAACAGAGTATACTTCCCGAATGGAAATTTTATGACCTCTCAAATAAACCAAGAGAATTTATTTCACGCTGTATTCAAGGTGGAAGATGTATGTTGTCAGATAACATTAAACAAAAGAGCGAAAAGAAACTCATTGCTGATTTCGACGCTGTTTCATTATATCCATCCGCTATAGCAAGACTTTATACTTTAGAAGGTATTCCAAAGGTTATGAAGAAAGAAATGTTAAGCACAGAGTATCTCATGAGACATTTATTTGATGACGACCAAAAGGAACCCATTGGTGAAAAGTTTATGTCTGGCTTCTTTGTTCTCATTAAGATAACAGAGATTGGAATACATAGACACTTTCCTTTAATAGTTTGTGACCCTGAACTAAATCCAGAACTTAACGTTCCCAGAAGTTCAAACACTTGCTGTTTAATGTATGTTGACCATATAACATTACAAGACCTCATAAAATATCAAGGTGTCAAATGTGAAGTGTTGCAAGGATACTATTACGATGGAAACAGAGATATTAGAATAAGAGATGAAGTAAAGAAGTTGTTTGAGTTAAGGTTAAAGTATAAGAAAGAAGGAAATCCTTTGCAAGAAAATATAAAGCTCATTCTGAACAGTATTTATGGCAAAACTATTCTATCTCCGATTGAGTCAAAAATAACCATAGTAGATGACAAAGATGCTATAAGATATGCCATCAGAAACTACAACCATATAGTGAAGTTCGAAGGTTTGGATGGTTCAGATAAAACTATTTTCAAGCTAACGAAAAGTATTTGCAGACACTTTAACTTCTGTCCACTTGGTGTTAACATTCTGTCTATGTCGAAGAGAATAATGTGTGAAGTATTCTGTACTGCTGAGGACTTAGGAATGGACATCTTTTATAGCGATACCGACAGTATGCATCTCTACAATGAAGATATCCCTCGTTTAGCTGAAGAGTTTGAGAAACGTTATGGAAGAGTTCTCATTGGTAAAAACCTTGGTCAGTTTCATAGCGACTTCGCAGAAATCACAAAAGATAAACAAAGTTTAGCATACAAGTCAATATTTTGTGGAAAGAAGACTTACATAGACTTACTCACGAATGATTTAAATGAAGTTGCATTCCACTGCAGAATGAAAGGCGTGAAGCAAGATGTTATTGCTTTAACCGCTAATGAAATGTTTCCTGACTCTGTTCAGTGTTTCTATGATGAAGATAAAGGTTTAATGGTTCCGCAAGGAAAATTTGACAAAGACTCTGAGTTCAGTGTTATGAAACTTTACAAAGCACTTCATGATGGTCAAGAGATTGGATTTGACTTATGTAAGTCTTCTAGTCCTTGCTTTGCTGAAAAGTTTAACTTTTCTATTCAGACTAAGACTTCATTCATAAGAAAGCTTAAGTTCTGAGGTCATGAATGAGAAAAATAATGAGGTCATTTATTTTTGTCAGCAGTGAGACCATTCATGATAAAAATAAGCCGCTAGCGGCAAGGGCGAAGCCCATGAGGTCATTTACAATACTGCGATGGTAGAGTTTAAGAGTTGTGTTTCAATGTAGAGACAGTCCTTATGGTCTGGAGGTAAGAACACTGGGCAGTTATGGTCATGAGTGGAGAACATGTCTATCCAAAACTCACGATTGAAGCCAGTAAGCTTGTAATACTTAGGGTTAGGAAGTGGTGAAGTTCTTGTATGACCAATGAACTCATTTTCAACTCCCTTACTTAAGTTTGAATATAATATAGCTTGCTTTCTATCCCAAATGCCAGGTGTTACAATCTTTGAAAATTCATTTTTCCTCGGAAGCATTGCATCATAATTGAAAACATTTTTGAAATCATCACTTGGTTCAGAGATTTGAAATCTTATACGTAATGGATTTTTTTTCTTTTTAGCTACTTCATTGAATGGTGAGAATACAACAAACTGACAGTCATGAGTTCCATCTTCATTTTCATTAAACTCATAATGAAAGTCTATAAGTTGTGGCTGACTACCTTCTTCTTTCAGTTGTGCAAGAAACTCACGTAAAGGCTGTAAAGTTTGTACTTCAATGTTGAACTTTTTCTCGAACATCTCATTAAATGAAATCATACATTGCAACAACGTTGTATCGTCTTTAAAGTATTTATATATGTGAATGTTTTGGGCGCTAAAAGACTGTTCGTCATTTTCTATCTCGACTTGAAGTATAAAGTCAACCTTTCTGAAAGCACGTGTTATATACATAGATGTTATGCCAATGTACTTCTCTTCATTTATGTTCACAATCCAGTCTGTTGGAAACTTAAACGTTACTCTGTTCCCCTTTATTTTGACGTCAGGGTTTTCACTACTGAACGCAACAGATAAAGGTATTTGTCTATACATTTAATTCGGATAAAAATAAACCATTTACTCTTTCTTTGCTTCAGCTTCTTTAGCTTTTGCTTCAGCTTCTTCTCTAGCTTTTTTCGCCAGTAGTCTTGGGTTCTTTTGTCTTCCAGCAGCTAATGCAGCAAGTTGTTTTTCACTAAGTTTTCTCTTTGGTCTCTCTGGCTTTTGTTCTTGTTTTTGTTCCTTCAGTTCGGATAAAATTTGCTCACGAATTTCTTTCTTCAATGCTTCAACATCTATGACCCCTTGGGTCTTGTCCGTAGGGCTTGTCTGAGTCATTTGACTGCAGATAAAAAACAAAATTAAAACTTTAACCGATGTAAAATGAGCTTGTCAAAATCAGAGCGAGAGTCTATTATATTAAATGACGCAAGAGGAATACAACATCCTTTCTATTACGTAAGTCAGAGTAAAGATGGTAAAATATACGTAAGAAAAAGAAAGGTTCCATTAGCGAATGCAGAAAGCGACAACATTAAGGTGTATGGCAAGGGTGAAGTCCACGAAGCCCATATAAAACCTTCTGTTCAAACTGAAAAGTCAATAGAACCAGAAGAAAAGAAGCCAGATGTTCTTTCAATAACGAACCAAGAGCTTATTGCAAAGTTCGTGAATTTCATTGAAAAACAAACCGAGTCAAAGAACCCTGACCCACCAGTGAAAGAAGTTGAGACAAAAGAGAATGTACAGTTCATTGAAAATGTCAAGAAACAACTTCCACCACGAATGCCAAGAAGAAGAGTGAGAATAATGAAGTAAATAGATATTTTTATCCGAAGTAAATACATGCAGAACGAACAGCTAAACGAATTTACTCCAGCAGAGCATATTCATCAGATTCGCTCATATTTCGATATCATAGACAATGCAGTTCAAATTGGTGACACTAATAGAAAATATTCTGACGCAAAGATTCCATCACAACCTGGAACTGCTAAAGATAACACATGGGTAACATTCAATCTCTCACCTCCTGGTGAAAATATGTTGGACCTTTACAATACATTCATTACGTATAAAATGGAAGGTCAATTTATTGTAGATAAAGAAATTGGTTCAGGTTCCAATAAAACAAACCCACCAGGATTTTGGATTGGTTTCGATGACGCTTTCTATGCAGTTGCTGGATATCAAATCCTTGCAAATGGTCGTATCGTATATTCTCAAGACAACGCAAGAGAAGAAGCATATATAACTTCAAACTCACAAACTACCGAACAAATAAAGAAAGTAGATGTTTTCTCAAAGACTCGACATGAAGATGTATGGAGTCATTCGGGAACATGCAGAACAGGACAAATTGTTAGTGGTCCAATTACAGCAGGAAAATCATTTGATTTTAAGCTTCGTTTAAGAATTCCTGTTAGAAGATTCCTTCCATTAGAAGCTATTCGATTTATTCCAGCTTTTGCAGGAAACATTCAGCTTAAAGTAAAGTTCAGTAGCGACGCCTTACAATGCACATCTATATCTGTAAATGATATCATTGCTTTCAATCCAACTCTTAAAGTTGCATTTGCTTCAGATTCAAATCCACCGACAAATAAATTTGTTCCATGGAATGAACCATTCACTATGATAACGAAGGCAGTAGAAGCTAGTGGAACAGTTACTATTACAACTGTAACCCAGCAACTATTTCGAACAAAGATGGATTTTAATGAATGTTTCATTCATCCAAAGTCATTCTCTTTAGACCCTAACATTTATACAGAACTTGTAGAACATTATACAAACGAGGCTTTATGTTTTCCTGTTAAAGTTATGGATTGGATTCCTATGGACGGTTCATTCTCAAAGAATACAGATAGTTCAAGTGCAACATTTACAGCAGCTTATACGCCTATTAATGTTAAAAGTATTTGGGCACTATTTAGAAAGAAAGACAACTATTATGTTAATTTTGAGAACCCTAAGTTTAAATATCTTCAGCTTTCCATGGGAGCTTATGGAAATATGCCTGCAGAACCTGAAAAATCATATGGACCTGTATTTTATGAAATGGTTGCGAACGCTTGCAATACAAACAATGATATGATAGGATTTAATGAAGATGTTATGAGGTCATTGGTGGATGATGGTAGTGTGGAACATAAATGGGATAGCTATGACAACACACATTTCTTATGTGGTTTTCCAACAGAAGTGGACTTTTGCTTCCAGCAAGGTCAAACATCTACTGCTCCAATAACATACAAATTGTCTGTTAAAGGACCTATTGAACTAGCAACTGAAAACGTACCAAAGCCACTTATTGGATTTATGAGGGATTGTTGCTTTGCCATTCAGGTGCGTGCTAATGGAATCCATAATAAGATTAGATGACTATAACTTAGCACGACGACAGTGAGGAATAAAGGATGAACGTTTATTTTTAAAGCTTATAAATGAGTTCTTCATCAAGCTCTCGCGAACCTTCACCATCTATGAAACAAACTTTACCAAACGATTATGGAGCACCTATTGAATATTTCTTACGAGCTGCACAATGGCAAAGAGCAGTCTCACCAAGGTTAGGTGTTCCACCAGCTCCTGTCAAAAATAGCATTTGGTCAAGTCCTTATATAAGATATGGTCTCCCACTAGGTTTGCTAGCTACAGCAGTAGCAGTTATGATGTTGAAAAGAAATAAGGCAAATGTTGTAAATAATACTGAAGTAGCTGAAGTTAAACAAACTCCGACACCATCGCCAAAACCAACGCCTTCACAAACAACACCTTCAATGACTCCTGAACCTATGGAAGTACAAACTCCTGTTCAAAAGTCAACTCCTAAACCGACTCCAACATTTAAACCAGAACCTACTCCTCAAATAAATCGTAAAACTCCTGCGTTTCCTTACTGAAAAAATAACGTTATTTTTATTTAATATTAAAATTTTTATTTGATTGAAATGACGACTAAAGTCACTGAAGCAATGAAACAAAAGTTTTTGGTAGAATACATTAAATCAGGAATTATTCCAGAAGGTTTTTACGTTCATACTATGAAGGATGGTAGAGTTCAGTTTAGAAAGATAAAGCAACCATTAGATAAAGAAGGAATTTTGAGAAAGATTAAACTTCATGAGGACAACATTGCTGAACTTAAGAAGAAGTTAGAAGAGTTGGAGAAAGGAAGAGAGTTATAAAACAATGAATTCAACAGGGTTAGAAATGAGGTTAGAAAACGTGTTAGATCTAACATTCTAACATAAACATTATTTTTGCGCTATGTTTTCATACGTGTGGGAGTGGTGAGATCATTTATTTTTAAATAAATGTGGGAACAAAAATATAACATTTCTACTCAGCAGGAATGAGACCCTTACTGACTATGTATTCGTTTAATACTTGATGAAAACAATGGTACATATTATCGTATGGGTATACACAACGTCTGTTTCCATCGTCGTCGTATATGTAGAGCTCAAATCCAGTCCAACCTTCTTTTGTACAATATGTAGCTTTATTTAAGTATGCATTTATGTAGATAAGGCAATTTTCTTCATCGCTCCAGAAATAATTTTTGTTCTTTGTTGAAATAGTTTTTGTTCCTCTGCGACCATAAGGAATGTATGCAATGAACTTTGCGTCATAAGGGATTGTAATATATTCAGGGTTTCTTTCATCGTCAATGGGTCTGTCTTTGTTAAAATGCATGTTTCTCAGTTTTACTTGAGTTTTGAATAGTTCACGGAAACGTTCTGGGAAAGAGTCATAGTAAATGTAGTCAGACATGTCTTTGTAATGAAATAAAAAATTAAAAAAAAAATAAAAATAAGGTTATTTTTATTTAGTGAGGACGGTAGTGAATTCGTTAGTGAAGTCATTAGTGAAGTCATTAGTGAAGTCGTTAGTGAAGTCGTTAGTGAAGTCGTTTATGTGTCAGATGGTTTTGTAAATATTTAAGGTTAAGTTGGGTAAGGTGGAACGCAGTGCCACAGTACCCAACTTACCCATACTAACTACATGAAAGCGTGCATGCATAAAGACAGGTATTGTCAGCAATGACTACCTGCCCAGCTATGAGTGATCAGAGAATTACCATCTCATGCTTTTTGAGAACGTTTCAGCCAGGACCCTCGTATGTTGACTGTGAGAAAGGCATCCTTTATTTGAAATAGATGCTTTTCCAACAATCAAATTCGAAGATCTTCGATGTTGTTGTAAAAAGAGAGGGAGAAGGAAAGAAGAGGAAGGAGAGGAAGAAGGAAAGGAAAAGAAGAAGAAGAAAGAAAAAAAGGACATATTAAATATAATGCGCACTTAATAGTGCCGAGGCGGCGGAGCCGCCGAGGCGCGATTTTTTTGACCCTATATTACCGCACGGCAATGTTTTTCTCGATTTTGTACAGCCCTAACTCTATGTACATATGAAAAATTGTTTTATTGTTCAGTTTCAATCTCCGTAGAAAATCTTAAAAAATAAAAAAATTAAGGGAGGCTTCCGACCAGAAAGCCCTCTCAATTTTTTGTGATGTTTACACCAAAAGTGAGATTCGTTAAGCGTTTTTCTCGTTGAATATTGAGTTTCCCGGATTTTAAGTTATTCATAAAGCTTCTCTATATTATACCCTATCTACTGATATGATTATTTTTGAAAAATCTCTTAAATCGACCTGCACTGAATTTTTTAGGGAAAATTCGAAATTTTATAGGCGTATTCTGTAACGTTTTTTTACGGAATAAAATCCGAAAAATAATTTTTTGAAGAATCATTTGGGTAGAATACTTATCGAAAATTATATTTATTATAATTTTGGTCGATAAAAATAAGCGGATTCAAAACTGGCAAAAACCCTTTCGGCAATTTGTGGACGATTCCGAACCCCCTCATTTTTGAAATTTAATAAGAAAAATAGAATCTTTATTAAATATAGATTTTAAAAAACTTGGTTATAAATTACGAAATTTTCTCACTTGGGCTAAAAAGTGACAATTTGGTCGGAAGCCACCCTTAATTTAAAAATTGTATTTTGTTGGATGAATTTTTCAAAATTATTTTTATGGAACGCCACATGTATTTAACAATTGATGTAGATGCAAAATTTTTCTTTTTACACCGAAAAACGTCGTTATTTTTCTCCTATGATTTTCAGTATTTAATGCTAAACAATAATTTTCAGATTTTAGTAATAGATGCATATGTAAACTTGGTAATTAAATGATAAAGGTCTTCAGCATTGCATGAGCATTTAGGAGATATTATTTTCCAAATTTGATTTTGTTTTTATGAGGGTTTCACATATGTATTCTAATGGTTAGTTGTTTATGCAACTTTAAGCTTGAGTTAAATATATTTTGGTAAAAGTAGTATATATGGATGGGTTTAGTGACTTTTTTTGTTACATCTATATATAGACGATGCATTAAAATATATTTATTTATAAACACATTAATTTTTAACATTAATTTTAAAATAATTTATTTTTTTATTCTTACATAAATGACCCAACAAGTAAAACCAGATAAAGTGGATAATAGAATTTTAGAGGATGGTGTTCCTGTTTACATTCAAAGATTTAAAGGAAAACAATATTACAGAATGATAAATCCTGAATATGTGAAACATTTATTTAAAAAGGAAGATTGTGAATTATTAAACGTTAATGATTATGAAAATACTAAATCAAAACTGAGATATAAATATATTGGAAGTGATGAAAGGTGTAAAGATAAAGATAAAGTTTATACAGTTTCATATAATGAATGGAAAACCGATAAGATTAGAAAACATTTAGGAGATTATGGGGAAAAATCTGAATTCTTTAAATCTAGTATATACGAGAGAGTAAAAGAAATTAGATATAATTATCATTCATGAATGAAAAAAATAAACACATTAAAAAAATTAACATTAATTTTAAAATAATTTATTTTTTTATCTTTTATAAAAGAAGCTATATATAGATGATGTCAGATATTCCGCGATTAATTAAACATTGTTTAAATCCTGAATGGGTTAAACTTCAATTTAAAAATGAAGATTGTGAATTATTAAATGAATATGAAAGCCAAAATAAGCTAATGAGGTATAAATATAATGATAAAGAATATTTAATTTCATGGAATCAATGGAGTCATAATCAAAGACCTCATAAACGGGAAGAAGAAATTGAAAATAATGAAATGGAAATCATTGATGACATTCAAGAGGATGGAATTCCTAAATTTTGTAGAAAAACCTTTAGAACTAAGTTAGGAGCATATAAACGTAGAGTATTAAATCCTGAATACATAAAACATTTATTTAAAAAGGAAGACTGTGAATTATTAAACGTTAATGAATATGAAAATGCTAAATCAAAATTGAAATATAAATATATTGGAAGTGATGAAAGGTGTAAAGATAAAGATAAAGTTTATTCAGTTTCATATAATAACTGGCACACGTTAGGGATAAGAAAACATTTAGGAGATTATGGTAAAAGTTCCGAATTCTTCAAATCTAGTATGTACGAGAGAGTAAAAGAAATTAGAAATAATTATTTTCATGAATGAAAAATAAACTTTAAAAATTCATGTCTTACATTTTTTGAATAATTTATTTTTTTAATTCGTATGAAAATGAGTGTCAAGACTAACGACGTTAAAAAATTGGGATTCACAAACGAGGAAATAAAGGATATATTAGAGGAGGCGAGTTATGAAGTTAATAAATATTATTTAAGAAATTGTCAAAAATTCGCGGAGTTATTAAATGATTTAGATTATGATGGAAAAATGAATAAAGATGATGTTATAAATTCTTATATCCCACATCTGAAGAAGAAAAACCTAAAGAACCTGATGTTTTCCCTGAATATTATGAAGAACGGATTAAAGATGATGAATATGATGAAATTGAAAGACTGGAAAAAATAAGAGATGAAATAGATGAAAAATTAAGGAATTAAGAGAAGTTGAAAAATATAATGAGAATGAAGTAGAGGGTTTAATGAATATCCAGCTTCAGAATCAGAAGTTCAAAAATCTCATGAAGAAAGATATAAAAATTACTTTTTGGAATCTACTAAAAATTTATTAGATGGTGAAATAGATGAAACACTTTCAGAAGAAGGCACAAAATTTATTCATAAACATAAGTTACAATTTATTGACGATGGAGATTATCCATGTATATTACTTTCACCTCCTCTTGATTCTGAAAAATTCAAAAAAGCACTGAAAAATGTAACATATGCAACAAATACGATTAAGAAAGAAGACCATGATATTTACACAAATTATTATTTAAATAAATGTACAGGTGTTGATAAAGTTTTTGATTTGTTAGATAAAATATCAAAAGAAACAATTGGTACATATAAAATTTTATGCGATTGTGGTTTCATTATTGAAGATACTAATAATGTTTCATATGAAAGAACAGCACCGAAGGAAGACGAAGTTGAAAGGTCTATACCATTCGTTATTAAGAATATAAAAGATATGAAAACTTATAAACATTATATTTATTCATTTATTTCAGAAAAAATGGAAGCAACCCATAAAACATCATCTCATCATTTTATAGCTATTCATACATTCCTTTTCAAAGTTGTGAAATTAAATAAGACAGGAATTAGATTTAATGTATCAGGGTACGCATTCTTGAGTAAATTAAAATGTATTCGTCACGTCGCAGATGATAAAAATTTATGTGTTCTTAATTCATTTTATGGACTTTAGCCCTGGACTTTAAAAAAAATAAACTTTATTTTTATTTATTTTTTAATTTTTTATTCTTACATAAATGAACAAAAACGGAACAGCTAAAATGAATGATAATCAAATTAGAGCAGAAGGTAGAAGGTTATTTAAACGCTTCTATAACATTCCTGATGGTGTTAATCCTAAAACTCGTAGAAGTTATTTAAATGAAGCAATAGATTCATATGAAGGGTTTGACATTTCATCAGAAAGTGAGAGATTAGCGAGAATGTTAAACGTTAATATTGATTTTTATTATTGTGACCATCAACCAGAAGACGTAGACATAAATAAGGTAGACTTTCCATTAGTGGAATCAATAATGATAGATCCAGAATTTGAAACAGTAAATATTTTATTAACACAGAGTCCATGTGGAAAACTTCACGCTGACAGAATTACAGACGTTGAAGCACTCACAGGATATAAAGTTTGCCCCTTTTGCAAAGAAGAAGTATATTCTATCCGTGATGACCCAGAAAGGAAAAACCAAAGAAGATTTTTAAAACATTGTGAGAAATGTAAAGAAAATAATGGAAGATTAATTCAAGACGTTCAATTGCAAAACACACAACAACCATATGCACCACATATCACGAAACAGAAGATATATCAATGGCTATTAGCTCACAATTTGCAGGAATATTATCAACCGACAAGATATTATATTACTTTTGACTTCGAAACATTAGAGACTAAAGAAGAACTTCAACTTTCTGAATGTGCAACTTTGAACGCTTACTTAAAACCATTTATGGTATCATCAACGGTTAAATTAAACGATAAAACATTTACGAAGAATTTTTGCTTAACTTCAAGTGATTCGTTCATCTCTGATTGGATTGAGTTTTTATTTTCAACCTGTTCATTAGTTGTTGAATCAAATATTGAACAATATGAAGAATTAATGAAGCCGCAAACATTAAATGAAAAACAGAAGGAAGCATTTAAAGAACTTCTAGATGAGGAATTCAATAAAGTGAATATCATAGGTTTTAATTCGGGAAAGTTTGATTTAAATTTAATTCTTCGTGATTTAAACACTGCAAAATGGAAAATAAAATCAATGCTGGGTTCTTCTTCTCAATTTAAGCAAATCATTGTAAAGAAAACAAACTGTCCATATGAATTAAGATTTATTGACATCAGAAATTATATAGCGGGTGGAACATTAGACCAATTCACTCAAGATTTCGGAAACAATAAATCACGTGTTAAATCCTTTTTCCCTTATCAATTCATCACATGGGAGAATTACGAAGATGAATTATATAAAGTGGAACCATTCACTCAAGATTCATTTTATTCAGCATTAACTCAAGAAACAATATCCGATTCAGATTATCAAATATATCTCAACGATGCTAAAAATTTTGAGAATAGATTAGAATATTTTATTCATTATTGCAATAAAGACGTTGAAATTATGATTGACCCAATTGATAAAATTATTGAAGAAACATTTGTTTATAAAATTGACATGCTTCATAATCTTTCTTTATCATCGAATGCATCAATGATTCGTTACGCGTTAGCATATAAGAACTTCAATCCTAACGAAACATATCCAGAAGAAGAAAATGTGGAATCAAGTTTTGAATTAACGAAAAAGTATTGGAAATATAAAATTGAATCATATAAGAAACAAGATGAAAAAGCAGAAAGGGATACTAAAAATAATGTTTCAATGGATGATTTTCAATACTATCACGATTTAATCCTTTCATCTAAATGCAAAATGTGTGGTAAAGCGTTTACATATGCTAATAAACCAACATTAGATAGAATCGATAATGAAAAACCACATACCAAAGAAAATTGTCAGTTAATGTGTTGTTATTGCAATGTCGTAAAATCAAATAAAGATGAAGATGTTCAACGTTTAAGAATCAATTTAAGAAATTATACATTAAAAAATAATTTACCAATGACTTTAGATTCGGTTGAAGCGTATCACATCCTCCGTAATGGAATTACTGGTGGTCTATCAAATGTTCAACATAGAGTAAATCTTAAAGGAATCACGCACATTAATAAACTTTCATATAATCCAGAAACTAAAACTGTATCAAATGAGGACACTTCCAACATTATGACTCATTTCGTTGGTGTTGACTTTAATTCATTATATCCTTCATCATTTTCATCTAATCCTCATGATTTCATTCAATATACTGACCATAAAATGTATATGCCGGGAAGATTGAATGGTGTTATCATTTGTGATACAGCAACAAAGAAAGCAAAAGCACTGGGAATAATTAAGAAGAAAAATACTTTATTCGTGGCTGAAGTAAAGGGTCACATTGATGAAAAATACATTAATGATTACATAAACTTTTTACCAATAATAAGAAACTTTGATATTATCACAGATGAAAAAACAATTGGTGGTTTTATGTATAATTACATGAAATCAAACAATCTACCAGTTGACCAGAAACAGAGGAAATTAACTCAGTTAGCATCAACACACAACCAATATCAACCATTTTCTTCTTATTATCTTTGGTATCTAATAGACAGATTTCATTTTATCATTGATGACATTCAATCAATTTTAACATTTACGAAAAATACTTGTTTTAATGAATTTGCGAATGAATTTATGAACGAAAGACAAAAGGCTGAATTAGAAGGAAATAAAGGAAAAAGTTTATTTTGCAAGATTTCACTTAATGGATCATATGGTTACGATGCAATGAATACACAAAATTACGCAAAGACTAAAATAATGAATGCACAGAAGGCACGCGTTGCATGTATGTCAAATAAGTTTAAAAACATAAGAGAAATAGGTGAAGATACGTATCAAGTGATGCTTAAAGATAGATTTTATAGATGTGATACATGTTTACAAGAGGCATTCTTCACTTTAGATAACGCAAAATACTGGTATTTGGTTTTCATTTATGATTTTATGTATAAATGCATGGATGTTAATCGTTTTCATTTCATTGAAGGTGATACTGATTCATCTTATTGGGCAATCGCTGGCGACCCAAATCTTCCTAACACTCAAGCATTTCAAGCAATTGTTACCGATAAAAAATTTTATGATAAAAACATTTACAAATTCGCACCTTTTGATTTCTTTTGTTTTAATGAGAAATTTAAACCTAAATTAAAGAATAAAGCTGAAGAAAAAGCACATGAGAAGAAGTTATTGGGTTTAGCAATTGAGAAACAAGGTGATAACATGGTTGCTTTATGCCCTAAGTGTTATACTTCATTCAACGGTTCAATTGATGGAAGTGATTTTAAAAAGATTGCACAAAAAATGAAAGGCGTTAGTTTAAGACAAAATAAGCAATTAACACCTAAAAATTATTTGGATATAATAAATGATAAAGTGATATTTGATGGTCAGAATATTAATTTACAACTTAAAAACGGGTCAATGACTCGCTTAACAATCGGTAAGACTGCATTAACAGGAGCACACACTAAGGCTGTATGTTGTGAAAATGGATGTTGTATGCCATTTATTTAATAAAATGCCACAGAAGAGACAAAAGGAACCGTAAATAATGGTTTTGATACTATGATTCAAAGAGGCGGGCACCCTTAAAACACTTATTTTATTTTTATATAAATGAATAGCGTAGATTTAAAAAATTTAATTGATGATTTAGTACTTAATCAAAATTTTCTTAATTATTACGATTTAAAAGCATATCTCCAAAAACATAATAAAAATATAACGGGTGATGATATGGAATATTATTATCCATATTATAAAAATGCAGTTTTGAAATATCATGATAAAATAATTTCTAAAATTAAAGACAAAATTAAAAATAATGAATATACAAAGGAAAAAACTAAATCACAACTTAAACAGTTGAAAGATTTCAAAAATAAAGTATTAACAGAAGAAGATATTGATGAATTATATAAATTATATAATCCTGAGCCGCAAAAGCAAAAGGAGCAAAAACAAAAGGTGCAAAACACCCAGGTCCTTCAGACCATAAATGAAGCACAAGCTTTAATTTATGATTCATTAGTTAAACCATATTCAGCCCGACTTTTAAATGAAGATCAACTTTTGGAATTCATCCTTCAACATAAACTCGAAGCGGGAAAGTATATCAAACCTTTATATACAGCATATTTAAAACAAATGAATAGAATACATCCAGAATTAATGAAGGAAGGAATGAATTCCAAAACTTCATCATCCAAAATCAAAGCAGATAAAATTAAACCACCTGCAACACCAAACCCTCCAACGACAGTACCGCCTCCTCCTTCAGTTAATCCTTCATCATTCACTTTATTATATCCATTTCAAACATTTAAGAAGCAAAAAGATTTTAAAAAGGATTTCAAAATATTAAATAAACCAACTGACTCAAAAATTCAACCGTTAAAGGAAAAATTTAGTCGCCCTTCATTTGCACCATATCCATATTCATACGAAATCGATCATTTAGAATATTCAAGAGGAAACGTTACTTATTTATTTGCCATTAACATTAACACCAGATATTTATATTGCATTCCGGTGAAAGGGAAAACAGAACAGGAAACAAGAAGAGCTATTCAATACTTACTAGATCATGAAAGAGTAGATAATATAAGGGGTGATGGTGATAAAGGATTTCAGGCAGCTATGGCTCATTATTTCCCACAAATTAATTTTTACTTTTCATCCTCTCCATATACGTTTCATAATAAAATAGTTGATGCGGTAATGAGAACTCTTAGAGATGCGTTAGGGGTTAACGGTCAGATATACTGGGATGGAAATCATGACTCCATCATACAACAGTTAGTATATTATTACAATAATACATGGCATAGAACAATAAACATGAAACCGGTGGAAATGAAAAATGATATTTCAAAAGAATGGGAATATATTAGAAAGCAAATGGAAAGGTTGAATGATGTTAAACGTGAACAAATTAATTCAGGGCTCATGAATTTTAAACAAGGAAATAAAGTTTTAATTCATCTCGATTATGGAAAAACTGATGAATCAATGACAAAAAGAAGACGAAGATTTGACACAATAGCTGAATTTGTTAGATATATTAACGGCAATGCATTAGTTGAAGTTGACAATAAATTAATAGAAATTCCGATTTATTTTATTACTCCATTATATTTAAATAATATTTAATTTTTTTATTTCGTAAGAAAATGAGTGACAACAAAGCAGTCAAGAGTCCAGACGATGAATATAAAAAGAAACTAAACAGAATTAAATCAAAAATATGTTATTACAAAAAGAAGCCACAATGTGGTGGGGTTGAAAACGATAAAGAGAGGAAAGAAATAATCGAAAAATTAGAAACTTACCGTTCAATCCTTAAACTGAGTGAAGCAAAAATAAAAGAATTTAATAGAATAAATAAATTGATTGGAAGAGATGAATTTAATAAAGATGAATTTTTAAACTCAATCCAAATTTAATTTTTATTCCTCTTCGACAACATCTCTCTTTCCATCATTACTGCATAACCACATTTTCTCAATTTTAGTGGTTTGTTATTTTTAACATGTTCTTGCATCATTTTTATCATTTCCTCCCTTGTTATGATTCGTGGTAAATTTTGAGCTTGTGGGGTATTCATTTATGATAAAAATAAAAATTTGTTATCACTTATTTTATCGTTAAGTGACTCAAAGAGTCCGGAGACAAAGTCTCATGGTTTTTAGGTTATTCAAAAAATAATTAATTATTGAAGAACTGGAGGTGCTACCATGCTACCATGTGCTACCAGGTCATTTAACTTCTCTGAAAAAGTGTGACAACACGACATTTTGACAACAGTCACGGAAATGATTTGTCATGACTTCATCGTAATGAGTGTAAATGACCCAAAAATAATGTTTTCATTAATGTTTTTAGGTTATTCAAAAAATAATTAATTATTGAAGAACTGGAGGTGCTACCATGCTACCATGTGCTACCAGGTCATTTAACTTCTCTGAAAAAGTGTGACAACACGACATTTTGACAACAGTTCAGGATTAATGCAAAAATAAATTCCAATCATACTTTATAAAGCTAGACCTTCAGGTCTCGCCGCTTAGCGGCTCATTTACAGGTATTTCATCATCAGTAAATGAATCCTCATTATCGTTTGGTTCAACCTGTTTATATAATCCTTTCATTTCTTCTTTCAAAACATAATACCATATCTGTTTACCGTCTATTCTTCTATGTTTCCTATCACATTTATCCTTAATACTCATTTGAAAGTTTTTGTCTTTCATGTCTGATGGTTTGCAGAATAGAGCATTTTCACACGTCATACCTGCACACAATTCATCATAATGTGTATTTATCCATACATCTAAAGGATTTGATGATAATTCAATTAAATCTTGTTTGGCTTCAGTCATCGGAATGATTCGTACATTAAATGATGAAAGGTCATATTGCATAAAATATGTTAGTAAATTATCATAAAATTCCTTAGTGCATGAATCCATTAAATTCTTGAAGTAATCAAATTGACCCTTGAATTTACCATTAACTCTTAAAACTACGTATCTTCTGTCTCCAACTTCAATTTTGACAGGGTAGACGTTGTTAGTTACGAAAATAAAGTTTGCAACATTCTGAGCTGTTCTTCTGGGTTGATTCTTTTCATTAATTCTAATCTCATTATCCGTAATAATTGATTTCAAAGCGTTGAAGTTTGCGAGTCTATCTTCACCCACATTCTTGAGTTCATTAAGTATAAGAAGCATTTTATTTTCAACTACTGAATTGAAATTACCCGTTAGCTCACTTATTTCGGTAATGTTTTTACATGAATAACCAGCGAGAAGTTCAGAAATAATGTCTGTAAATCTGTTTTTACCTGTTCCCTGAAGTCCTTTCAAAATAATTGCTGTTTCATTCTTGATTCCGGGATGTTGAATCATTGATGCAATCCAGCCGAGAAGGTATTTATACACTTCATCGTTATTATCACAAATGGCTTCTTTAATGAAATTCATAAACATCTCAATTTTTGAGTAATCTGGTTTTTCGAGAACGTTGTATTTATAACCTTGAAACGTTGAGAAAAACATCTGGAGAATCAGATTTAAAGCAAACACCCTTAACGGTTAATGAGGATAATTGATTTAGTAGTACATCCCATGCTGTTATGGTTTTACCTTCTTCTTTAAATAATTTAATCATTTTAAGTGACTCTTTCATGTTTGATTGAAGAACGAATGATATTTGATTCATTTTGTCGTGGATATTATAGTCCTTTTGAATGAAATATTTATTTCCACAATCTACAAAACGGATTACACGTGATAAATCCTCAATTACTTCAGAACTGTTTTTATACTGATGATTTTCAGCCTTGCGTCTAATATCTGTTATCAAAAACGAGTCATCAAGTTTGATATCAAATGTTATTTTTGGCTTACGTAATAAAGGTAAAACGTATTCATCATAATATTCCTTTTGGTATAGTTTTAGAATCTTCACCAAAACAAATGGAGAAGTCATTAAATGTGCATATCTACTACGTGCTTTTTCAAAATTACTTTTTGCATTTTCTGTTAAACTGCAGAAGTTATAAACGTTATCGTATGCTTCATTAATTAAATGATTAGGTAATGAATTAATTGCTTGAAACAGTGTGAATAATGTAACTTCTTTTTCTAAATTCATGTTTCCACCGTCATTATGTACTTCAAAATCACAGATGCCATCAACTATGCTCTGAGCTAGTTTATCGTCAATGTTTACATCTTTGTTTTCATTCATGATAGTCTTTATTTCTTCATTCTTCTGTTCAACTCTTACCTTAATATTCAAATCATTTAATATATCATTCACTGTTCTAGTTAATGTTGAATCATAACTTCCACGAATGAATGAGTATGTTTTGATTGGTTCTGTTGCATTCTTGCGAACTCTTGAATCAGCCATAACTACTAAAGAACGCTTTGAATCATCCATAGAAGTCATTATATCAATATCGTAATCATTGCAGGAATAACATTTAATCATTCTGTTCGAGGTTGAATAGAAGAAATTAGTGTTGCAATAAATGTGAAGACCTCCTGAAGCGGTTTTAACGATAACATCTTTATCCGAAAGTTTTGATAAAATGTCTTTTCTAACTGTTTCTTTAAGTTCATCATTGTACGATTTATTGATATCAACATCTATAATCGTTAAATTTGAAATTTTATTTACTAATAAAGCCATACCAGTTTTCCTTCCTCTTCCTCCATCATGTTTGAGGTAGTTATGTAAATCAATCCTGTTTTCACCAATTCTTTCGTTGAGGGTTTTAGTTTCTGCCACAACTAATTCCTCAGCTAATGAATCAATAACTTTTTCATCAGAAACGATATAGTTGCTGTTGTTTGTTGCTGTCATTTATCTAGGAATAAAAAATAAAAATAATTAATAACTAACTTTATTTTTCTGTCTTAAGGAAATTCATGACAAAAACATATACGATGAAGAAGTCATGACAAAAACATTTACGATGAAGAAGTCATGACAAAAACATTTACGATGAAGAAGTTTATTTCCTGTGTTGTTGTCAAAATGTCGTGTTGTCACACTTTTTCATAGAAGTTAAATGACCTGGTAGCACATGGTAGCATGGTAGCACCTTCGGTTATTCAATAATTAATTCATAACTACTTTCCTCATTAATCCTGTGTTGTTGTCAAAATGTCGTGTTGTCACACTTTTTCATAGAAGTTAAATGACCTGGTAGCACATGGTAGCATGGTAGCACCTTCGGTTATTCAATAATTAATTATTTTTGAAGAACTGGGAAATAAATTTACGTCAAATATGTAATTTATAATATCTTATGTCGACAGGCTACGTAGCACAGTGGTCAAAGGTGGTGTTATGGAGGGGTCAAGGTCTGTGGTTCGAACCGCGACAGCGCTGTATTTTCTTATTTTCTTTGTTTGTCTTGTTTGTCGTGAATAAAAAGTATCATAAAAGTGCTCTATCTTCCACGGGAATAAATAAAAATTTACTTTATTTCTTCTTTATTTCTTTGTTCCCGTGGAAGAAGGGTTTTTGCTGTTTTTTCTCAGCCGAAATCAACGATTTTTTCATTTTTGGAATCCTTAGCGAATGAGGAATCTTTTCTTTCGTGGAAGCTTTGACCAAAAATATAATTTAGGTGAAGAGGTGAGATTTCACCTGTTTTCTCACCTGTTTTTATGGTAGTAGTGAAATAAAATTTTGTTATCAGTTATTTTATCATCATTTTATTAAGTTCATCTTTAGTTAATAATTTGAATGGATTCGCTAATGTTCCACCTTGAGTCACAACACTTGCCCCGGCTAATTGTGAAGAACCTGGGATAAGTACTCCATGAAATGATTTCATTGGTATCATTAATTTAGAAATAGTTGGCTTAATTAATTTGGTCATTTATGATAAAAATAAAATTGCATAATTTAAATTTTTTTTCTTTCTCATTTTCTCATTTTCTCATTTTTCATTCTGTTTTGGTTTCAGCAACTTTTCAAGTTGTTGTCTTGTCAGTAACTTTAATTTTAACTTTGGATCAAATATTGGGTTTCCATCTTTATCTCTTCCAATAACACCATATGGTAGAATCTTCATTTATACTAAAATAAAAATTTAAATTATGTCGTTTGCTCTTTTGGAGCTCCTAAAGTTTGTTTCACAAACATTGAGCGTTCATTGAACTCTATACCATGCGAATACAGTCATAAATGGTGGCATGTATTCTTTACTTTGTCCCGTTGTTTGTGTATATCCTGAAACGCGATGTGTATGGTTTCCTTCTCCCTGAGTGTCACTCCAGTAACAATTTATGGCAAATTTAACATCATCTTTAACATCATATCCTTTACCTTTTGTCATTCCTGACCAATCCCAATATCTATGCTTATGCCAACCTGCTTGAGATGTGCTTAAATCTATGTAGTGACTGTGTGCAGGTAAATTTTCACCCGTAATTGTTTTACTTCCCCCTGTTTCCTTTGAAGAGTTTGCACAATACAAAAACCTGTCGACTATTTGTTCCCATGCACCAACACCAAACATTGCTTGAGGACCTCTCACATCCATAGATGTATAAATAGAACCTACTGGGTTCATTAAATCAAACATATGAGATATTATAGGATTGTCTCTTTTGAACTTAAAATATAGTGTAACTATTTCGGGTTTCTTCTGGTTTGTGTCAGAATATTTTTTATAATATAATCTTATGTTTTCAGGGTATGTAAAATCTTGACTATAATATTTATTTTTGTCATCTTCATAATAGTATACTATTCTCGTTTTTTCTATTGCATTATATCTTTTATATCTATAATAATCTAAATATAATGTTTGCTTTTTTGGGTCTACATGTGCGTCAACACCATAGTCATAATAATACGGTGCTGGAGCTACGTTAGACAATGTCATATCTACCATTTCATAAACTCTTAAATATTTCTTTTGTTCGTCTCCATATAAGTTTAAGTAGCAGTTGTTGTCTAATGGAACTTTAACTTGTGTGCCATTATTCTTTATATAGCCTACATACATTTCATTGTTATTTTTCGGAATGAGTTTATACCGTATACCATTTCTTAAGGACTGTACAAACTCCCATCTAAAATATTTGTTTTCTTCATTGACAGAAAAGTCGCCAACAATAGTTTCAATATTTTTTGTTCCAACTAAACTTTGGTATATTTCGTTAACAAATGATATATCTGCTTTCTTTGCTAACTCATCGTTAACAAATGATATATCTGCTTTCTTTGCTAACTCATCGTTAACAAATGATATATCTGCTTTCTTTGCTAACTCATCGTTAACAAATGATATATCTGCTTTCTTTGCTAACTCATCGTTAACAAATGATATATCTGCTTTAAGGTCTAAACATTCTGAAACCCATCCTGTATCAGCTTTAGTTTTAAGAATCTTCGATGTCCGTTCATGATACCATTCAACCCTTTCTATAATTTCATTATCTTTTTCATTAACATATTCCTTATCTGCCTTCTTCATTAATTCACTAGCCACAAATCCCTTATCTGCTTTCTTTGCTAACTCATCGTTAACATATTCCTTATCTGCCTTCTTCATTATGTCATTTAGGAAACCTTTTATGAATTCCTCATTTAAATTAAATCTTCCAATCTTCAAAACTTTAGGAAATGCATTTAATGCGTAATATCTTTGTTCTTCTGGTGGAATTGATGTTATATCATCCGTTATTCCTTTAATTTTTGAATTCATAAATAAAATTTCTTTTATATTTGATATCACTGCACCACCTTTGCAAACGAATTCGAAATGGTCATTTTTCAATACTATCTCCAAATCTCCATATTTCAACATTTGCGTTTGTTCTGCCGTCTTTGAATTATATGCATATATGGCGTATGTAATGGTCTGTGGTTGCTGTTGTTTAATCATTTATTACGATTTAAAAATAAATATTTAATCTGTTATCTCATCAGCTATTTTTTCTATTTGAAATTGCCATAATATTTCATTCATAAATTCTAAATCACAATCAAATAGGTCAGTTATTCTAAATTTAATATTTGATAAATCTTTTGAATGAAGAATAAATGAATTCCCGGATAATTGAAACGGATATGATAAAGAAAATATGTTTAAGTTGATGGATAAAATGTTTTGTATTGATGGGTAAGAGTTAGGGTCTAATGTTTGATGTGAAAATCTCATTGGGGTATTAACTTTATCACATTTGATTAAAATGAAATTAGAACCAGTGTCAGAATACAAAACATCCCCAACATCTTTTTCAAAATTTAATATCCCCAACAATGAACGAAGACGAGGAGTACAAAATTTAATTTTCAGCGGAAATTTAATAAGGTTATTTATTTCATCAAGTTCAAAAAGTTTATCAGGTTTTGATTTAAAATTTTCTTCATACCATACGATAAATGATTCATTTAAATAACTTAAAATCATGTTAATATCCCATTTCGTTATCACATTATTTATATACATATCATACGTTTTTAGGTCTACGACCCCGCCGCTATGCGGCTCATGGTCATCTTTAATAAATGATATATAATCTGAAGGGTCTAAAAGAATGGGATTAAATTTACCACTCACAGAAACGAGAGTAACATTATAAATTCCGCTAACTGTTAAATTTAATTCACAGTTATTATTCGAAATAATATTGATAATTGACATTTTTTTATTACGATTAAAAATATGGTAAAGCGTTATTTTCCAGTGATAAATAAAACTAGAATAAGATTACCTCAAGAATTCATAAATTCAACGAATAAGAAATTCATTCATGTTATAAATTTTAGTGTTTTCAGAAAATATGAGTCGATGTCATATTCATCATCAGGTTATATTTCACTTCATTCAAATTTAGTTCAATCAAACCCATATAATGACCATTTCATAAGATTTTCAGATGGTATTAAAAATGTAATTGATAGATTAAAATATGAACAGATTGACAATATCGAATTTTTGGAATTTTGGTTTAAATATCCCGATGGAAAAAAGATTGAAGTTAAAGATAAAGCTGATACTATAACAAAAACAATTACAATGACCGATCCGGATAGTGGGGAACAAAAAGAAATAAAACAAACGATAGAAACTGGTGAAAGGTCAATTATTATCGATTATGATTCAAAGGATTATTATTCGATAATGTTAATGCTTGAATATTAAATAGCCTTAACAAAGAATTTTTCAAGTGATATTTTATATTCATCAACTATTTTATTATAAATATCATTATATGTTAAATGAAGTTCAGTTGTTGTTCCGTTCTTTGATATCTTAATTGTGCTAATATCCTTTATAGGATTTATTTTTGCAACTGTTCCGCAGCATGAAACCTCATCATCTATGAAAAATTGAATCTTCACGTCTGAATCTTGAACATCACAAAGAATGGCGATAATGTGAATTAATGATTCATAAGGTAAAATAATTAAACCGGATTGGTCAATTAAATTTATTATTGAATCATAATTATCAGTTATGATATCACGGTAAATTTTCATTAATTCAGAATTAATGTCTATTTTATATGGCGCATTGCGACTGTAATCGTAGATTCCTGGGTTATCAAGTGGTGGGGTATGTTGGATAAGTGGGAATTTCAACAGGTTCTTTACCAGGTTCAGATAAAATGATTGGGTCTCCATCTTCTTTATTTTCTCTTCCTCATTCTTCGGTAAGTCACGAGTTAATAAATTTGGTTGAGTTGCTGACCTTGTTAATTCAGGACTAACATTAACTTTAACATTTTGAATAATTCGTGATTTATCATCATTTACGTTATAACCAACCGTAATCTCTGCTTTTGCGTTAGTGTTCTTTTGACTAGTGAAACGTCTTCTCATTTATATTCGAATAAAAAAATATATTTAAACTTTTATTTTGCTGGAACTTTTGAATCTATTATTTCCTGTATTTGTTCATGAAGTTGATTTTTAGCATTTTCATCGAAATTAATAGACCGAATATATTCATTAATTGCATTCTTATAATCATTGATTTCTCAAATTTTCTTTTATCTGATTCCTTAACTAAATCATAAGTTAAACCTCGTTGCTGATATAATGGTTTCTTAATTAAATCTTTGAATGCTTGAGATAAAGCACCTGATGCAATTCTTGCTACTATAATTGGTTGGAATTGCTGTTTAAGTTCATCTTTAACATTTGCGAAAACTGGATCGAATAAAGCAACTTTAAAGAATTTCTTAGCTGGAATTTCAGGTCTTAAATTTGCATATTGACCATCAAACTGGTTAGAATATCGTGGTAATCCATCCGGTCCCTCTTCAATAGCATTTAATTCTTCATTGAAGTAAGAATATGGATTATGACGGTATGAATTAATTGGACCATTTTCACCTTCTCCAATGTATTGTTTAACAGCTTTTCCATTTTCATCAAATTGCATAGGATAATGTTCATTATATGCTTTACGTTTAGGATAATCCGTCATTGTTAATTTATACCCATTTATGACTTTAATATTTCCTTGACCATCAGTAACGAAAACTTCATTTATTCCATCAGGTTTTCCATTTGGACCCGTAATGTCTGCTTCGTGTGCTTCCCAATTTGGTCCGTGACGTTTGGCATATGCTTGAGCTTCTGGTAATGTTAAAACGTTTCTCATTTGTTTAACATCCTTTTGAAGACCGGCAACAATGTGGACTAATTCTTTCATTCCGTCTGGAACTTTCATAGTTCTATTATATGCACCCTTTTTGTTTGTTCCTTGTTTTAATGGAACCTGTAGAAGATTTGCAATTTCTGTCATGTTTAATTATAAATAAAAAATAAAAATTAATTATAAAAAGTTATTCGAATTTAATGGAACCTTTATTTAAATCAACTATTATTTTTCCATGTTCTCCTAATTGTTGATATTGTGTGTAAAGTTCATTAATGCTCATTGGTAAATTCACTTGATAAAGCATAACGTTCAACTGTTGACGACTAAAACCACTGAAAATGAAAAGGGTGGACAGGTTTGATTTAATGTTTGTGCTTAATGCTTTAAAGTATTGAACAGCCATGAAGAATGAACACTGAATGTGTCGACATTGAGTTAATAATTGATTAAAATATGATTTCTCATTAGTTATTAGTTTTGATTTCACCGCATCATCTAGAAAAATGAGTGAATGCAAAAATTCTCTATCAAAATTTGAAATAGAAAGTGTTTCAAATAATTCATCCCGTTGTTTATCAATAATTTTATCCTCTAATCCTTGCTTCTTGATTGTATTATATAATTCTTTATACATTACAAAGTTTTTTAAATAATCTTCTGCTTCTTCTTGTGATAAATAAATAATTGGAATTTTGATTAAATGCTTTAAAGATTCAAATGTATCATCTGAAGGTGAACCTGAACGGTTGATATAAATTAACACATGTGAATAGGGTGAAGTGTTAGCAATAATGATAATTTGTTTTAATATCGTTAATGTTTTACCTTTATTTTGTTTACCAATTGCTGCAGTGATTGAATTTAAGTAACATTCAGAATATGGAATTTTCATTAATTTTTCCTTAGATAGAGCATTTCTATTATCACTCAATGCTTCATTAATCATATCATCTACGTATGTATTATATACTCCTGCTAATTCTTCATAAGGGGTGGATGAATTTAAATCCATTTAATCAAAAATAAATTTATAATTTTAAACATTTCTATTCATCAATATTTCATCATATGAACTTCTATACTGCGGTGGTGTACCTGTTGGATGATATTTCAAACCTTCATCCGGTGTCCATGTCCAATATGTAGTCCTAGTAAACCAAACCTGAGGAGGATTTGTCACTTTGAACAGTAAGTGTCATTTTCACCCTGAATGATTGGATAAGCTTTCACTTGTACTGTAACTTGTGAGTTGAAAGTTTCTAATCCATCAAAGAATATACCCGCTCCATCACGTTGAACTGGAATAGTGCATAAGAATGAAGTTTGGTCTTTCCATGTTCTAGCTAATGGTGTGCCATCATCATCATTCAGTGGTCTAGTTAATGAGTCCTCGTATTCTTCGTGCATTCATTCACTCCATCTAAATCAGAAGCTTGAAGCATACGTGTAAAGAATATGTCGCCCACTGTGGTCATCGCTTGATCGGGGAAGTTTCTGGAATCTATAGTGACCTGAAGACCTCGAAGCATTGGATTTTCTAAAACCGTTCTTTGCATTGCATTCTTCGGAAATGTTAACACAACATCTGTAACATTATGAAGAGCGTATGAGAAATCTGAGCTAATACCTTCAGGAGTGATGCAACCTCCATTTAGTGAACGAACGTCAATATGTTGAGCTGGAATCATGAATGGATCTTCCTTACTAAATAAACGTGGTATTGCTTTAACTGATTCTTCAATTAAACCGTATCCTGGTGTAATGCATTTATCCTCTAAAACTTCCATCTTTGTGCATGAAATAATAACGTCTTCAACTGTTGCGTCAGCAGATGTAGCGGCTAAGCTTGTAATTAATTTGGCAGGAAGTCCGATTTGTTGGAATTTGCGATCATATTTATAAACATGATTCATAATCTTTTCATAATTTTCATCAGTTATCTTTTCATAAACGTAATTTTGTAAATCAGCAACTCTTAACGGGTCAACCTGACAAAATACTAAAGTATCCCTGAAAACATAATATTTAAGAATGATTTCACCAAATGATTTAGGATAATCATCGAACGCCTGAAATGCTAACAAATCATTTACCGGAATAATCATATCAAAAGTGACATCAACTTCTTCATTTGCTTTCTTGAAAACTTCTGAAGGGTCAATATATTTACCACATACTGAGTTATCATATTTTTGAACATTATTATATAACGAATGAACAAACTTTTTAACTTTCCTTTCTGATTTTGGTTTATATGTTGCAAATGCGAAAGATTCACGGGCGCAATCCATCTGAAGATAACCAGCATCACCTCTTTCGGTTTCTACTTCTAATTGTTTAAAGCTTTGATTTGATGATTTGTAACCAACGAATAAACGCATGCATTTAAAAGCGGCATCACATGTGAAAGCTTTATTTGAAACTAGAGTTGCTTTAACTTTGCGTTTAATATATGTGTCACCTAATTGGTTCACATCATGAGCCGGATTTGTAATTCTTAAATGAGTTTGTTTATCATCAAAATATGGAGCATCAGAGTCATAGCATGAACTTTCAAGTTCTCTATAATATCTTCTCCATCATTCTTTGCGAATATTTCATTTATCTTTTCGAATGAATGAAATACATTTCCATTAATCGGTTTAGTGTTTGGCACTAAATAGTTAGTCGTCATTTATTATTAAATAAAAAATCAAAATTAAAAGATGAAAATGAATTTTTAATTTTAATGAAATAATCAACTATGGCTGCAGGATTCTTTAAGAAACTGTGGGATAAAGTAAAAAGAGGAGCGCATAAAGTTTGGGAAGGGATTAAGAAAGGAGCAAATTGGATATTTAAGAATAAAGAAGCAATTAGTGACGTTGCTGAACAAATAGCACCTAATGTTCCGGTAAGGGAAGTATTAAATAAAGGAGATAAGGTTTATCGTCGACTACAACCGATACTAAGATAAAAATAATATTTATTTATTTTTCCACTATCTACCCCTATTTTATTAAGTATTCCTTCAGCAATTCCACCAACTGCGTTACCTGCTTGTGCTCCCATCGCCGGATTACCTGCTTTAGCACCTAATACTCCTCCTATGATAGTTCCTGCCGTTTTCGCTACTGGTGCCAAAAAGTTTGCAACGGGTTTAATAATCTTTTGATGAACCCAACTTGCAGCTTTCTTAATTCCTTCCCATAATTTTTTAAAGAATCCTGCCGCCATCTCTGATTTAATATTAATTAAAAAATATATTTCATCACTTATATTCTAATTTTTATTTAATGATAAATGAAACCGATTTTAAAAATAAATGAAACAGAGGAGGAAGAAATAAATGAAAGTGAAAATGTTCAACAAAAAATAAACGTTGTTAAACCAATTACTGAAATAAAAATTTTTTCATCTGTTGATGAATTTAATGACTATTATGCTAATAATAAAAAATTATTTGAAGAATTGACAACATGTAAATTGAATAAAATGTTTAAAGTTGAGGACAGAGTCCAAGACCCGGAGGGTCATGGATTCAAAATTTCAAAAATAAAAGGTGTTGTTAGTTTAAAATCTATTCCTCAATCAAGAATCACCTCATTAATGAAAATTGATGATTTAACAAAAAGAATAGAAATTATTGAAGAGCGAATAAATCAAATTATTGATTTCATAAATCATGACTCGTTGAGCCCGGGTCCTTAAAGCTCAAGGCACAAAGTGCCCAGGACTTAAAGTCCATCACTGAGTTCAAGGTTATATTCATCAAATATTTCATTATTAAATGCAACTTCTGCTAGTTTATTTATTTTTTCAATACGATCATTTGAAAGTCTATCGTTTAATTTTTTCTGAAGTTTTTCATTTTCTAGTTCTGAAACTTTATTTGGATGATATTTAAACCCGTTAAATTCTTTTTCCTCAGTTTTGATCATTAATTTACAAAGAACTTTTGTGGTTGGAATTCGTTTAAACCATTTATCATTAATATTTGTTATAAATTCAATATCTGGAATTAATTCCCAAATTTTTGCATTTTCAATTAATTTATTATCAAATGCAAAAGCAATAGGTTTAATATTAAACTTACCTTTATAATATATACTTTCTACATAATCATCGAAATAAACATCTACTTGTTTAACATTTTCAAGAATTGGTGAAAGAACATCCATTAATTGATTGACGGTTACGAATCTTGATCCACTCATTTTCATACGAATTAAAAAAATAAATTATTCAAAAAATGTAAGACATGAATTTTTAAAGTTTATTTTTCATTCATGAAAATAATTATTTCTAATTTCTTTTACTCTCTCGTACATACTAGATTTGAAGAATTCGGAACTTTTACCATAATCTCCTAAATGTTTTCTTATCCCTAACGTGTGCCAGTTATTATATGAAACTGAATAAACTTTATCTTTATCTTTACACCTTTCATCACTTCCAATATATTTATATCTCAGTTTTGATTTAGCATTTTCATATTCATTAACGTTTAATAATTCACAGTCTTCCTTTTTAAATAATGTTTAAGATATTCAGGATTTAATACTCTACGTTTATATGCTCCTAACTTAGTTCTAAAGGTTTTTCTACAAAATTTAGGAATTCCATCCTCTTTAATGTCATCAATGATTTCCATTTCATTATTTTCAATTTCTTCTTCTCGTTTATGAGGTCTTTGATTATGACTCCATTGATTCCATGAAATTAAATATTCTTTATCATTATATTTATACCTCATTAGCTTATTTTGGCTTTCATATTCATTTAATAATTCACAATCTTCATTTTTAAATTGAAGTTTAACCCATTCAGGATTTAAACAATGTTTAATTAATCGCGGAATATCTGACATCATCTATATATAGCTTCTTTTATAAAAGATAAAAAATAAATTATTTTAAAATTAATGTTAATTTTTTTAATGTGTTTATTTTTTTCATTCATGAATGATAATTATATCTAATTTCTTTTACTCTCTCGTATATACTAGATTTAAAGAATTCAGATTTTTCCCCATAATCTCCTAAATGTTTTCTAATCTTATCGGTTTTCCATTCATTATATGAAACTGTATAAACTTTATCTTTATCTTTACACCTTTCATCACTTCCAATATATTTATATCTCAGTTTTGATTTAGTATTTTCATAATCATTAACGTTTAATAATTCACAATCTTCCTTTTTAAATAAATGTTTCACATATTCAGGATTTATCATTCTGTAATATTGTTTTCCTTTAAATCTTTGAATGTAAACAGGAACACCATCCTCTAAAATTCTATTATCCACTTTATCTGGTTTTACTTGTTGGGTCATTTATGTAAGAATAAAAAAATAAATTATTTTAAAATTAATGTTAAAAATTAATGTGTTTATAAATAAATATATTTTAATGCATCGTCTATATATAGATGTAACAAAAAAAGTCACTAAACCCATCCATATATACTACTGGTAAATTATCAACTAATTTAATGTATTTTTTTTCTGTTATGATAACATTATATATCACACATACCAGATTTTTATGAGTAGGTCTTATTTAGATAGCTAATATAGTTCATAATATGAGCAATAGAAATAAAAAAAGGAAATTTTGTAAATTCGATTGTTTAATGAACACAGAATGAAATAATTTTCGTATAAGAAATTAGATTTGTTAATATACTTAAAGTAACTATATTTCATTTAATTTTTCTTCTTCTTCGAGCCCGATGATTTCGCTTTTGGTTCTGCTTTAGAAGATTCAAGTAATTTTGAAAGATGTTCCATTTCTGCATCAACTGAAGAGGAGTCAGTAAAATTTAAATTTTCAAATTGCTCCACATCCGGACCAGCTTGAACAGCTGCATCAGGTGCTTCATTTTCATGTCCTATGTCAACAATGCCAATCGCTGGAAAACGACTTTCTATGTCTGGAATTGTTGAGCAGCAATTTCCCATTGATGAAAAGAACAGAATGATAATTTTTTTTTCAAAACGGCATTTTGATTTCCATTGATTTGACTTTATAACCTCAACAATAATTATTTACAGTCGATTTTAATTGAAAATTTCTAAATATAGCTCATTTTTAATCGATGAAAGATTTTTTATGTAAAAAACGCTAATTATAATATCAGAAAATATGAAATGGAACATAACCTTGAAAAATGGTCTCTTTCACAGCTTTCTGCTGTATTCTGGTTCATATAGGGAATATCTCCTGATCATCTTGGTTGAAGCAGCAGACATTAGGTAATTACAGTTCATAGAAAATCTATGTAATGTGTCACATTGCGCTTGCCATGACTTTGGTGTAATCTCATTACCTTCATGAAAAGAGTAATAATAGAAGCCAAAGCGGCTCTTTCAAGTATCAAAAGGCCAAAAAGGAGGTCTGTTCTCCAGGTTGGGAATTCATTCATGACTTTCTGGAACTTGTTCATATTGAGGTCAGAAATAAAGCACAGATTGGATGTAAAATAATCGCTTTTGGTTGCTTTTTACCCTAGGAGGAAAACTCAAGAAAAAAAATTAAGTATAATATTTACTATTTATTGATGCCTTTATTTTTTTCTAAAAACTTTACTTTCCCCTATTTTAGGAGACAAAATCACCTTTTTCCCGCCATTAGACCTTTTCCTCGTATCTTTATTTATATTTTTTTCGAAGAGAATCTTGTCAAAGAAGAATCCAGTTTTCCACCATGCGAACTAAGAAATTCAGCTATTTTTTATGTTTCGTATCAAGTGCATAATGAAGAGCAGTTTTTCTATATATATCTATTTGATTGATATCTGCACCATGTGAAATAAGAAGCTCAACTATTTCTCTATTATTTTTACATGTTGCAGAATGAAGAGCAGTTTTCAAATCTCCATCTTTTTCATTCATATTTGCACCATGTGAAATAAGAAGCTCAGCTATTTCTTTACAATTATTTTCTGCTGCATAATGAAGAGCAGTTTTCAAATCTCCATCTTTTTCATTCATATTTGCACCATGTGAAATAAGAAGCTCAGCTATTTCTTTACAATTATTTTCTGCTGCATAATGAAGATAGGTTCTTCCATTTCTATCTTTTTCATTGATATTTGCACCATTTGAAATAAGAAGTTCTGCGATTTCTTTATAATTTGTCGATATTGTAAGATGAAGAGCATTATATCCATATTGATCTGTTGCATTGATATTTGCACCACGTGAAATAAGAAGTTCTATCATTTCTTTATATTTTAACCCTATTGAAAGACAAAGGGCATTATATCCATATTGATCTGTTGCATTGATATTTGCACCATGTGAAATAAGAAACTCAACTAATTCCTTATTATTTTTGAATGCTGCATAATAAAGTGCAGTTCTTCCAAGCTGATCATTTTCATTGATATTTGCACCACGTGAAACTAGAAGTTCTATCATTTCTTTAAGATCATTTTTCTTTGCTACAAGATGAAGCGCAGTTTCCCCGTTTATATCTTTTGCATTGATATTTGCACCATGTGAAATAAGAAATTCCACAATTTCTTTACAATTATTTTCTGCCGCGTGATGAAGAGCGGTTTTCCCATATCTATCTTTTTCATTGATATTTATACCATGTGAAGTAAGAAGTTCTGCCATTTCTTTACGATTAATTTTTGCTGCATATTGAAAAAGAGTTTGTCCAATTCCATCTGTTTCATTGATATTTGAAACATGTGAAATAAGAAGTTCGAGCATTTCTTTACTATTATAATATATTGACTGATGTAGAACGGTATCTCCAAAATATTTCTCGTAGATATTTGCACCATGCGAAATAAGAAATTCAGTCATTGCTATATTATTATTAAATACTGCATTACAAAGAATATTTTCATCGATATTTCCGCCATGTGACAGAAAATGTTCCCAAAATGATGGAACATTGAACACTGTGGAATATTTAAAGCATTCGTTAATATCATTAGTTTAATCGAAATAAACTAAAAATGATTCAAGAATTTTGTAATCTTCGCAAAATTTTAAATTGATCTCTATATTATATTCATACATCAAGAATGTAACAAAATCAATGTTATGTGAAATAATTGCATACTTCATACATTCTTTATCTGGTGTTTGATATTTCAAACATTCACTCATGATCTCCGGATTTCCTCCTAAAAATGAAAATTTTAGACATGTTTTTGTTATTTCTGACTTGAAATCAGTTCTCAACAACTTGAAACAATCAACTGCTCCATAGTAACAACAGAATTCAAGTAATGTTAATCCATCAGAATAAATTGAATATAGTTTGCTTTTAAGTATTTGATTTTTATCAAATCCGTCTATTCCAATGAATTTTATGAATTTTTCTTTGTCATTGTACATAATTGCTCTGTAAATTGTATTTTCTGTAAGAAAATTGAGATTTTCTGATTCAATTTTTTCGAAATCAGCAGATTTTTTTAATTTAATTCCATATTCTTTATAAAACAGGAAGTTTGAAATATCTTCTACATTGAAGACATCTGTGACATTATAATCATCAGATATAAGTTTGGCAAGAGTTAAATATGATTTTGTATAGCGATTATTATACAGAATAATATCTAAAATATCTTTTATAATATTTCTGGGTGGATATTTCTTTGATTCGATCAATTCTGTTTTGATCATTTTGTAAATAGAGTCTAATTCTTCTTCTTTTTCCGTTTTCAGCTGATATAACGCGATATATGCATTGATGCAGTATTTATTTATACTTAGTAATTCACTGTATTTAGCATGTTGATTGTCTTGATCAGACATGCAAAAATTTAAAAGTCAAATATCTTTGAAATTCATTTGGAGAAAAAAAGCATCTGTTAAAAATGTGGAGAACAATGACCATAAAGATTTCTAAGAGAATTTTTCAAAATTTATTAAGCCTAACAAAAAATGAAATGATATAACACCAATAGTAAAATCCAATCTAATAACTTTTTAATCCAGAAGCTTATTACCACTCAAGATTTCAGTTATTCTCAAAATCGAGTCTTAAAATATATAAGCTGCTTGCCTTAATGTGTATCGCAATTGATCTTTAGTGGATGGAACAAATATATAACATGCTTTGTGATCCCATGATGTTTGACTTAAGTGATTTGGTATGCAACGCTATTACATCTCTTTACACTTATGCTAGGTATATTTTGGATTGCTCGAAGTCATCTCAACCGTCTATTATTGTTGCTCAAACTCTCTGCAGCTCAAATTTTATTAATTTGAATATTAATTATAAATCTTTGCTTTGTATTTTACTTTATGCAAAATTATATGTTAAATATGAATATATATTCCTACAAAGGAAAAGTAATTAACATTTTTAAATTACTCTAAAATTGATATTATCAAGTTAATTATGTATATTTTTAAAGATCATAACATATTTCTAGATCAAATGCGAACTATTCAATGAGTCCTTACATAGTATTACTGCACTTCATATAAATTATCGATATATTTGCTATCAATGAAGTTCTCCTATTTTGCAGTAATAGTATTAAATGATACATCTATAGTCTAATTTCCCATGATACTTAAGGGTCGCCTTTGCTTGCTGTTTTACGGGCGTGAATTATCAAAATTGTACTAATATTGTATGCAATTTTTCTACTTTGTATTAGATTTTTAGATAATCAGATATAGTCAGAATACTTTTATATAGGACAGTGATAGTATACACTATTAAGTCCCTGAGTCACAATTTCTTTGGAGGAGAAGTGAAATATTTTAGTATATTTGTTCCAACAGATCGTTAGAGCTCACTTCACTCACATCAATTTTTAGTTGAAGAGGCGGATATGGTATTATAATTGAATGTATGTAACTTTTTATTAAAATTTTTCGCAATTAACTATATATTTCACCTTTATTATACTATGTGCTTTTTATAGTTATACTATTCTATTGTATACTTTAGACTTGACCCCTTAAAGATCTTTTTATAAGCGTGAATTGATATATTTGAGAAATTGTCACTTTTCTGATATGAAATCGAATTCTTCATACCAATCATTCTTGGATTCGATTTCTGTTATTATTATATTATCAATTTCCCTTTTTGCAAGGATATGGAATCTGCAAACACCAGAAACAGTCGTTTTTGACGAACACAGATATGGTCAGTACATCAATTGCTACTGCAATGGTTCATTTTTCTTTGATACACAACCACCATTCGGAAAAATCATGCTTTACCAGCTTGCAAAATTCTATAAATACCAATGCGATTATGATTTTCAAAGAACTAACAGCAAAAAGCAACAGACATCAAGTTTCGTACCAATAAGATATGGAGTTTGCTTCATATCATCATTTTGTGCTCCAATTATCTTTTCTGTCCTTAGAATTTGCGGTGTTTCGAGATTACCTTCTTTTGTTACAGGTTTAATGATTGCGTTAGACTCGTCGTTAATCGTCGAAAGCAGATACATTATTCCTGATGGAATATTACTTACTTTGATCGCAATTCATTTATTCATGTTATCCGCTGGTTTCGAATCGTATACTCCCTTATTTTCAGGCTTAACCCTCGGCTTATGTATTTCCACAAAATTCACCGCGTTTGCATTGATTCCGTTTTCAATTTTCGTTGCATTAAAGAAATTACAACCATTTAACATGAAAGGCATCATTATTATGCTTGTTACGGCTTTTATAATCTTCGATCTGATTACTGTCCTTCATATGTCCTTTTTACCCGATTCTACAGATGATGTTGACGAATATCTTCCTGTTTCACTTCAGCAGCACTTATTTTTAGAGAGAGACCCAGGCAGATTCATTACAGATGCTATTTTCCTCAGTTTGAGGATGTTACGTGTTGGATTATCAAATAAAAGATTTGATCCTTACCAAAGTAATCCAATTTCATGGCCATTACTCACAGGAATATGGGTTCGTGGTTGGGATCGTTCCAACAACAGATTGATCGTATTAATGGGAAATCCTGTAGTTTATTATATTTCATTTGCATCTGTCATCATTTTAATGATCAGATTTAGAAAACTAACACGAAATGTTGCAAGTTATGCATGTGTTGGTTATATTCTGTCTTATCTCCCTTATTTTCTGACAAAAAGAACTTTGTTTTTGTCTGATTACCAAATTCCACTTATGTTTGCAATTATTTCGTTTGCTCCAACAATAGATAGAATTCTTTACTCTCAGAGAAGAAGGAATTTCATTTGTTTCATCATTATTTTACTTGTTTTCTTCACTTATAATTATTATTCGCCATTTATATATGGAACTTACCTTCCAAACCTCGAAAAACGCATTACTAACAGCGTTTGGGCAAAGGGATCAAAGAAGCATAGACAACTTCTCGATGACTTTTTAGGTCTTGATATGTAAATAAAAAAAATTATGTTTATTTTTCTTTTCCAAATAAAAATGACTTTTTTTAAGGATGCACTTACCACTTTCTGACTTTCTCTCAATTTTTTTGACACCCAAGTTTTATACCCCAATTTTCTAAGGTAAAAAGTTAATATTTTAGGTTGGGAAAAGTTATAAAAAATCATTATATCGTTCTTAATATCTATTTGTTATTGTAATAAAGATAATATGTTTCTATGAGAGCGTGTCAGAAAGTGGTAAGTACACCCTTAATTTCCGATATACTCTCATTGTATCAACATATCAAAGTAGAACAGCCATATGGGGTACACAGGAGTGATTTATAATAATTTTTTACTAAAGCTTGAGTGTCGAAAAGTGGAAAGTGCATCTAATATGATCAAATACCGCTTTATTTTCATAACAAAAAAAGTATAACATTCGTATTATGTATAATGATCTTTTTCCGTCAAAAGCTTGGCTTCGAAAAAGCAGAAAGAATGACAGAAAATTGTAAGCGCATCCTATAAATAACAACAAACAATTTTTATACAAAAATATCTAAGATGGTATTTTCAATTTGATCTCTGTCAAGCCAGCTAGATGATATTATCACTCCTTTACTATTTTACTCAATATTCTCTAGAAGGTTATATTTGTGTAATTAGAGAGTGCGGAATTTCCTTTGAAGAATTCTTCCTGCAATGAAAAATTATTTTGATTAAAAATTCTTCAATTGATGTACTTAAGATGGTATATACTTATATAGACCGGAACTCAACACTTTTTTTTGGTGATACTTTGATTCTTAATAAATTCTTATTTTTAAGGAATCAAAATTCAATTACTTGATCAGTCTGCACTCCTTGACAAAATTAAAAACAGTTGATGGGTCGGCCATGACTTTTTCCCATAATTGAATAATTCTTGTTTGCTCTTGTTGGTTTTCTAAAGCATGATATACAAAAGAAAGACTTCTATGAGGAATACGCTCTTCCATTTGCTTGTGAATTAAAATAATTTGCTCTTTCTCCTGCTTAG
Source organism: Trichomonas vaginalis G3 (assembly GCF_026262505.1). NCBI lineage: Eukaryota > Parabasalia > Trichomonadida > Trichomonadidae > Trichomonas > Trichomonas vaginalis. The sequence goes on along the minus strand of NC_067206.1, from coordinate 19,319,828 downwards.
GTTTATTTTGTTCATTAATAAGGATAAATCTACTACCTTTTGTGAAATTTTGGTTCCTCTGAGCTTTTGAAGCTTCTATTCTTTCAAAAAGTTCTTTAATCTTAGGATTTGATGCTTTTTTCTGAAGATTCTTCCATTTATCCTTTAGATCAAATCGTATTCTAATGGGATTCATCGGATATTCTTTTAGAATCTGTGTCCAATACTTTTCAAATTTACGATATCCATTCAATAAAAATTCTTGTTCTTCTAGTGTCCATTTGACGGTGATTCTTCTAACTTTTTGAGTCTTATCGGATTTTTCTTCAACAGGTTGACCATTAAATTCAGAATAAAAATTAAAAGGTTGTTTCACTGCATCTTGATGAGATTTTAGTAGTGCATCGCATACAAATTGTAAAGGGAACTCATTTGCTTGAATTGATGCACGATTTACCACGGGAATTTGGGTCATCAAGAAAAAAGACAATCAAAAAATAGAAAATTTTAATCTTAATGGCTAATTCAACCAGACAATCACATATTTTGTTTATCATCGATATAAACTATCATTGTAATAAAATCGTCACTTTTTATTTCAAAAGTGGCGCTAAAATAAAAATTTGAATAGTTTATTTTTAATAAAAATGGAGTACGTAGCTGCTGCTCTTCATTACGCATCATCTCTCCTTGTCGTTTCCGTCAAGGTCGCATATCCAGGCTGGGCATCCTTTAAGGCCATCAAATCAAACGGAGGATGTGACGATACAACATGGCTTATTTACTGGATTGTCATAGCTATTTCTTCTTTCATTGAAGTTTACGTAGTCCCATTTGTTCACTTTGTCCCATTCTTCATGCTTCTCCGCCTTTGCTACTACGTTTGGCTCCAACTTCCAGTTTGCAACGGTTCCATCTTCCTTTACAAGAAGTTCTTCTTACCATTCTTCTCAAAGAACTCCGAATTCTTCGATAAGATCACAATTGAAGATACAGCTGACCTCCTTTCAACTATCACCCAAATTAAGGAAAATCTTAAGGCTAACTTTGCTGAAATCAAGGCATCACTCGATTAAGAATTTGCACAGATACCAAAAAATTCAATATTTGAATTTCAAACGAAATTTTACTAAGTTTTATTTAAGAATGCTGTTTAAATGATTAATTTTTGGTGCATCTAAACATTTTCTTCTTTTATTTAATATTTATTATATTCTATTTTTCATGAGAGGAACAAATAAAAAATTAAATTTGTTCCATATCTTTGTGTTGACTTGACAATCAAATAAAAAAGCTGAACAGGAAAATGGCATACAAGAACTTCTTATATAATTAAAACCACTGCCTGAGAACTTTCTGAGACTCTATTTGTCAGAAAATATACATTTGTAAACTTTCTGACGCGATAATTTTTTTTGGCCGTTCAAAGTTTTTGACATTGTGTGGTTTTTGTGTCAGAAAATACTCAAAAAATTAAATGTTTACTTTCGCTTTATGATTTTTAGAATTGTTATATTATGTACTATATATAGATCAACACTTATTTTTCACTTCAACTATAACGTGCTGCATTCAAATTTAGCCTTATTCATCGATAGCTCTAAGATACAGTCAACTTGTACTCTATGATGCTCGAGTTGTAAAGCTAGCATACTGATATTGAGAGCGGAAGCACTTCTAATTTTCCTCTCAAACGCACAATATTTTTAATACATTTCCCATATTAAGTGTGTAAAATGGAATGTTTATTCTTAAATCATGCCCAACTTTACTATATCTTGTTTCAATATAGAAGTGTGCAATTAGAAAATGAATTATTTGGTATTTGTAGCCCCATGATCAACTAAGAATTTGACAATTTCTGTTGAATTCTCTTTGATTGCAATACTAAGAGGGCATTCATTAATATTGAGAGAATTTCATAAAATGCTGATAAGTATGAAGAGAAAGATAATTCCATTAAACAAGAATAAATATGAAAAGAGAGAAAATTGAATATAACAATGATAAATATAATAAGAAAGGGAATTATATGAAAAGAAATAGAATTGTATAAAACAAAGATAAATATCAAGATAAAGAGAATTTCATATAACAATGATAAATATGTAAAAAAGGAGAACTCCATAAAACAATGATAGGTATGAAAAGAAATAGAATTGTATAAAAACTATGATAAATATAAAAAAGGAGAGAATTGTATAAAACAATGATATATATGAAAAGAAAGCAAATGTAATAAAACAATGATAAATATGAAAAGAGATAGAATGTCATAAGACGATGGTAAATATGAAAATAAAAGAGAATTTCATAATACAATGATGAATATAAAAAGAGAGAGAATTTTATAAGACAATGGTAAATATGAATAGATAGAGAATTGAATAAACCAATGGTAAATATGATAAGAAAGGGAATGTAAGAGTAGGTGACAAAAGTGCATACTCTTAAACAACCGTCGGATTTCCGGGTGAAATCGTGACACACTTTCGTCTTTCGTAGGCAGTGGTGGTTGTTACAAAAGGTAACTTCGAATGTAGCGTGAAATCTGCAAAAAAAATTCTGAAATTTGAATGGAGAACACAAAAATTGAATAGTTTACGTCAATAAAAAAGAGAAAAATGAAGCCAATGTGTCTCGAACCTAGGACTTAGAGCAGCAATCCCACTGTTTATCCCATTACACTACATGCATCTCTCACATCAGTGAATGAGATCAACTATATGATAACTTTTTTCCCATTATATTCTTGTGGAAAAGTGACAAATAGCAACTTTGACCCTCTCTCATTTTATAAGACAATGGTAAATATGAATAGATAGAGAATTGAATAAACCAATGGTAAATATGATAAGAAAGGGAATGTAATAAGACATTGATAAATATGATAAGAGCGAGAATTGTAATAAACAAAGATAAATAAGTTCCATGTTAACATCAGAACCATGTTCAACTAAGAATTTGACAATTTCTGTTGAATTCACTTTGATTGCAATACTAAGAGGGCATCCATTAATATTGAAAGAATTTCATAAAACAATGATTAATATGATAATAAAGAGAATTCCATAAGATAATAATAAACATGAAAATAAAGAGAATGAAATAAAATAATGGTAAATATGAAAAGAAAGGAAATGAAATAAAACAATGATAAATATGAGAAGAAAGCAAATATAATAAAATAATGGAAAATATGATAAGAAAGAGAATTGCATAAAACAATGATAAATACTGAAAGAATGAGAATTTGATAAACCTATGCTAAATATGAAAAGAAAGAGAATTTTATAAAATAATGATATATATGAAAGGAATTAGAATTGTATAAACCAATAATAAATATGAATAGAAAAAGAACTCCATAAAACAATGATAAATATGAAAAGTTAGAGAATTTCATAAAACAATTATGAATATGAAAATAAAGAGAATTTTATAAAACAATGATAAATATGAAAAGAAATATAATTATATAAAACAATGATGGATATGAAAAGAAATAGAATTGTCTAAACAAATGATAAATATGAAAAGAGAGAGAATTGTATAAAACAATGATAAATATGAAAAGAAAGGGAATTATATAAAATGCTGACAAATATAAAAAGAAGGAGAATTGTATAAAACAAGGATAAATATGATTAGAAATAGTATTGTATAAAGCATTGATAGATATGATAAGAAAGAGAATTATATAAAACATTGATAAATATAAAAAGAAAGAGAATAAATTTCATATTAACATCAGAACCATGTTCAACTAAGAATTTGACAATTTCTGCGGAATTCGCTTTGGCTGCAATACTGAGAGCGCTTTCATTAACATTAAGAGAATTTCGTGAAACAATGATAAATATGAAAATAAAGAGAATGAAATAAAACAATGATTAACATGAAAATAAAAAGAATGAAATAAAATAATGAAAAATATGATAAGAAATATAATTTCATAAAACAATTATAAATATAATAAGAAAGAAAATGTTATAAAATAATGATAAATATGAAAATAAAGAGAATTTCATGAAACAATGATAAACATGAAAAGAGAGAGAATTGTATTAAGCATTGGTAAATATGAAAAGAAAGAGAAATTTGTAGAATAATGATAAATATGAAAAGAAATAGAATTATATAAAACAATGATAGATATGAAAACAAATATAATGCGATAAAACATTGATAAATATGAAAAGAAAGAGAGTAACTTTCGCGTTAACATTTGCACCATGATCAACTAAGAATTTGACAATTTCTATTGAATTAATTTTGCTTGCATTACTGAGAGGGTTTTCATCAACATTGATTGAATTTCATAAAACAATGATAAATATGATAAGAAAGAGAATTCCATAAAACAAGAATAAACATGAAAATAAAGAGAATGAGATAAAACAATGATAAATATAATATGAAAGAAAATGTTATAAAATAATGATAAATAAGAAAAGAGAAATAATATAACTTCTGTTGATATTTCCTCCATTAGAAAGTAAATAAGATGCAACATCATAATTTCCGAAATGCATACTTTCTGCTATTGAATCAGGAGTTTGTCCATAATTCGTTTTAAGGTACTCAGCAATTTCATAGTTTCGATAATCCAATGCTGTATTAATCATGCCATCAAATGATTTACCTTCTTCTATCATTTGCATAAAAATGTTTTTTTTCCGCCTTGAACAGCATATTCTTCGGAGTAATTAGTGTATTTAGCTCCTAAATTTTTCAAGTAATTGAAACACAATTCTGATCCATATATAATTGCATAATCCATTGGTGTGGTTTCATAAATTTTCTGATTAATATCAAGGTTTGAGAATTTAGATTTAAGTTCATCAACTTTATCCCATACAATATAATATAAAGGAGATTCTGTTGAATACAAATTGAAAACATCTTCTTCTGTCATTTTAGGTTCGAAATTTTCAAATTTGAAACCTTTATAATGCAAAAGCGTTGCTAACCTAATATTTTCCGGTTTGACGATGTATGAAAATTCGTTTGATACCAATTGGTAAAGTTCTGTAAATATTTTAATATCTTTAACACGCATTTGTGAAAAAGTATCAATCAAATAAGTTGCCATTTGGATAGGTATTTTGTTATTTGTAATTAATTCTATAATTTGTGAAGATATTTGAATAATATTCTCGGAATTGACACTCCATATAATTTTTGATGCTTGACTAGGGTATTCAAATACTTCAAGTGGTTTAACGTCACTAAAACCACATCCAGTTTCATTTTTGGATTGCTCAGAACTTGACATTCTCTGAAAAAATTCGGATCCAAGGTGTCACTTTTAGATAAAAAGAATTCTAATACCAATCAATTTGTATCGTCATTCAACTTACATTTTTTGGAAAGTTTATGCGTTGTTGAAACAATTTCATACTTTTCATTCAGTTTACATTTTGTGGGAAGTCTATGCTTTGTTTGAAATCTGATTTTTTAAAAAATCGAATACAGAAATATTTATCATTGCTTGAAATAGAGATATTTGAGAGCCAAATCCGCATTTATTCATACTTTTGTACATACTTTGAATATCAAATTAAATCAATTCTGAATTCTTTAGCATCAAAAAGTATTTTATGCCCCTATACAAGATAGGCAATATTCACATACCTTAGTAGGTCTAAACTTAGTGTTTTAACATATGAGCTTGAGCTTTTTAATTCAAAGGTATAAAACTGTTATTCTTCCTTTGAGAAACATTTTAAAATTTAAAATATGTTTATTCTTGACAATGATTTGTCTAAAACAACGAAATAACAATAAAAGGTATTAAATTTTGAATTGAAAAACATGATTGCACACGACATGTCATCGGCTTTCGAGATGAATACACATAAATTAACGATGATGCATTAATTGATTCTCCATCGAACGCCATCGGATCAATTGAAATTTCTTTTTGCCGATAATTTCTAATCGCAGTCATAAATTCAATAGAATTGGCATTTGAAAAAGCATTAGCCAAAATTGACTTAACAGTGTCTGGAAATATCAAATGTTTCACAAATATTATGTATGTGAATGAAAAATATGAAATCGTTTCTAAACCAGAAGGTATGACATACTCTGTAACGTTCTTCTTAGCAGGAAAATGTCTTAAAGTTTTCATATTTTTAGTATAAAGAACACCATCAACAGAAGCAAAATATTGGTTTTCTGGATCAACAGCAATCTCTTCCAATTCTTGTAATCGATCAAATGGATTCCATGTATTTATTAAACTTACATTTTTTGGAATAAATATTTTTTTGATTGGACATATACCAAATGCTTCATCATAAATCGATGTTAATGACGTAGGAAACACGATATTTTCGAGTTTTGTGAATTTATAAAAACAATATTGCGGAATTATTTGGAATCCTTCAGAGATAGTAAAATTAACATATTCAGAAGGAGCTAGATGAGAAGGAATACCAACAGTGACGTTGTCTTTAAACTCTAATATATAACTCTTTGTCGTTATGTCATTGAATTTCTTTTCAAGAAATTGAAAAAATACGAATCAAAATCTCAATTTTTTCTTCATTGTTTGTCTCTTCATATATAAAGACACACACACACACACACACTCTCTATTTGATAGGCCGTCATTACTGAGATTTTGGAAGGGCAATATGTTGAGGAGGATCCAATATTAAAACCGAAGCTAACCAGTTTTATATTTTATATACCATACTAATTTATGTTTCAATATCATTAACATCTTTACTATGGATGAAGTTATGAGCATTCAAATATAGAACTACTTTAAAGTTTTGTCGCCTTGACATCCAAATTCAATATTAGTTATCCATTGCATTAACGTTTTAAAGCTCTTTTTCTATATTTCGGGTTTTAAAATATGAATTATGAATTAAAATTCAATGTTTTTCATTAAAAGGATCAAACATATAGCAAATAGTACCTAGTGATGATTTTTATATCATTGAATTTTTATATCATTATACAACATTTTTTTATAATTATCAAACAAACATAAAAAATTAAGATTTATTAACAAACATCATTTGGTGGCGGGAGTGGTGGTAGCACCATTATATTATTTCTTGAAACAAGTGGTTCTGTTCTTGAAAATCTTTGATTATAATGTTCATTTCTGAGAAGAAGACAATCTCTGTAATTAAGCATTACTCTTCCAAGATGAATTAAGTTGTTCGTAACTTCATCAAGTTTTTCTTGCAATGTATCAATAACTACTTGTTCTTCTGCTCTCGGAGGCCTTGTTTCGACTTCAGATTTGAAAGCATCTATCTTTGTATTAGCAGCAGCCACCATATGCTGTATTTCATTAATAGATGCTTCTCTTCGACCTTTTAATTCTTCAATTTCTTGAGCCCATTGACTGCAAAGCCTTTCTGTTCGCGCTTCTAAGTGTTCCTTACGACGCTGAACAGTTTGTTGGAGTTGTATTGGATCATCAACGTGAAGAGTTTTTTCAAGTTGTAATTTAGCTCCAATTTTCTCAATTTGGTTATGCAATTCGTTCTTTCTTTTCTCATTCCTCTCTAAAAGTCTTTGCTCCAATGATTTTACAGCTTCTTCAACGTCTTGCCGCATTTTTGATCTCCGACCAAGTTCTACCGTGAATTTTTCTTTAATACCTTTATAAGTCTCTTCCCATTCTTGGTCTTCTGCTGTATTTGCTGCGTAATTAGCTTTCTTTGCTGCTTGAATTTCGTCCAAAATTTCGTTTTTTTCTTGGTTAAAAGCATTTTCTTTCTCTTGGATGATTCTATCTGATTCTTTCCTTGCTTTTGAAAGTTTGTGCTGAAGCTCATCAATCTCAGGATCTCCAGATGAATTTGATCTCTTGAGAAAAGCCTTTTTAGTGGCTTTAAGAAGAGCTTCTAGTTTCTTATATTCGATATCTAACTCAGAAAGAAGCTTATTCCATCTTAACCTTAATTTATCTGATTTTTGATTGAAATCTTTTGTACATTTGCATTTTACAAGGCGATCTACGTGATCTTTATTCTCTATATCCAATTCTGATTCAAATTCTCTTATTAAAACAGCTCTTTCTGACTTAATTTTATCTTTAAGAATTGAAACTTGGTTGTGGAGCTCTTCTAGCTCTGGATTCTCATCGATACAACTCTGGTATCCTTGTGGCATATTAATTGAATCATATTCTGTATTTAAATTCTTGAATTCCTCAATTTCAAGATTAAATCTCGAAGAAGAACGAGAAGATGCCAAAGAAATTGATTCGGGTTGATCAGATGTACTAATATTGTTTATAAACTTCTCTATTTCTTCATCAAAACAGTCTTGAAGAACAGAAATTGATCCTTCACAATCTTCCTTTTGAATTTTCTCTTCTTCTTTGAATTGTTTCATCAGTTGTTCTTTTTCTTGGTCTAACGATTTTTGTAAATCCGAAATTTCCTTTTTGAACGAAATTTTGTTTGATCTGAGCATTTCATTATGTTTATTCTGCATACTGAGCAAATCTTCTTGAAGTTTAGCTAAGTTCCTTGCAGCTTCCGGTATTTGAGAGTTAGTTAATTTAATTGCATCAAATTTACTCGAAATTGCTGCAGATTGAGCTTGGTAATCAACAATTTCTTGTTCTACTTCTTGGCTATGCTTCACAACCATTTTGTGTTCAACAGTTTCATCATAACTCTTGTTATTTTTGTTTGTGAACTGACATAATTCAATTTCAAGTTCATTTTTCTTATTATTAAAAGAATCAACAGCATCTCTATATGATTTTTCGGAATCTCTTTCTTCTTTTTCTATTTCTACTTTTCTTATTTCAATTTCTTGGTTATGTCGCTCAATTATGTCATTATAACTAGTTTCATTGGATTCATTTGATGAATTCAATCTTTGTTGGGCATCTTCTTGATCCTGCTTATGGTTTTTCGTGTTTTCTTCAAGTTCTGACTTTAATTTTGAAATTTCATTTTCTAAATTTTTCATTTCTTCATCATGGTTATTAATAACACCTTGTTTCTGTGAAGAAAATACTATTTTAACATTATCCAACTCTTGTTGAGTGCTTGCAAGCGAATTCTCGTTTGAATTTGATACAAATTTTATTTCTGATATTAATCCTTTCATTTTATCTCTGTAGGATTGTATATTACTTTCTGCTATTACTTGCATGTTCTTTACTTTCTGAGACATCTGAGAAATGAACTTTTTATTCTCCAAATTTTCTTTTTTAAGTTGTCTGATTAATGCTGTTGTTCTTGAGTCACCGATTGCAGTTTGCGGTCTATCACGTTCATTTTGGAAAGAGTTTTCCATCTTCGCAATTCGTTTTGAACTTTCTTTTTCTTCATTTTGTATTTTTTGATTTATTTCTTGATCAACTTTCTTTAAAGCAAGCTCATGATCTTTCTTAGACTTCTCTAATGCATTTTGCAGATCTTGATTGAATGATTGAACTTTATTCATAAAAATATCATTTTCTGCTGTAAAATTTTGAATTATTGAAGGGAGTAATTTGCGTAAACCATCAACTGCTGTGGCAATATCTCCTAATCTGTTATTTGTATGGTCTTCTACCGATTGAGTTTCGTTTTTAAAATTCTTTATTAGTTGTTCTGCTTTGTTTTTGTACGTTTCTCCTTGATTATCTGGTTTGCTATCGGAAATTTTATCATATTCTTTTTGTATTTTTGTAATCTTCTCTGTATATTCTTGATTAATTTTTTCAGCCGTTTTATCCATCCATGATTTTAAAAATTTGTTCTGCATTTTCCGTTCTTCAAGGTTAGCAAGGTATCCTTGGATGACTTTGTCAAGTTGTGCTAGCTTTTTTGAAAAATTATGCTGTATACAAACTTCATCAATCATCCAAAAATAACGAGATTTTGAAATTCATGTTAACTGGAGGAAATGATTCTGCTTTTTATGAGTATTTGTTTTTTCTTAAAATTAAAGTTATCTGCCATGACGAACCCAAAATTTTCAAAATCAAAAGAAATCTGAAAAGCTCCTATATTTACGGGATGAAATATATACATGATGGGCTATCTTATTATGAATAAACAATGTTTCAAAATTCATTCCTGAAGGCGTATGAAGTTGATTTATTTTTTCTTTGTAAACTTCAGAATTTCAATGAAGCCCTATTTGTATATAATATACTTTAACATGAAGTAACTTTGATGTAAAGTGACCTTGTGATTGAAGAGATGCAGCAATATACTAAGCAATGGTGATGAAAATGAAGCTTTATTTGCTTTGTAATATGCTAGACTGAACCACTTTTCATGACAGTCCAAAAAATAAAAATTCTTATGGTTTCAAAATTTGTTCTTGAAATTAAGTGTTAATATCAATATATCTATCCCAATCAAAAAAAATGGTTTTCAGAATCAAAATTGCATAATTTCATATCTTTGAATAATTAAGATCTGTAACTCAAATTATGCAATAAAAAAGATTGATGATGTATATAATCAAGAGTTTATATTTTCCAAAATTCTATGATAGAATGTGACTAAATATTTGATATGATTCCAGAAGTTCATTTGTCAATATGAAAGTCCGAGGGATTTTAGATAATCGCGTGTTTTATCACAACTAGTAGTGTGATGGAGTGCATTTTTTCCATTTTTATCTTTTGCATATTTATTGACTCCAACGGAGATAAGGTATTTAACTATTTCAAGATGATCTGAATGTGATGCTTTCATGAGCGCATTTTTTCCATCTTTATCCTTTGCTTCTTTATTGGCTCCAACAGAGATAAGATATTTAACAATATCAAGATGACCTTCTCTTGCTGCACAAATGAGTGGCGTATTTCCATCACTATTCTTCACTTCGATATCAGCTCCAACTGAGATCAGATATTTAACTACTTCAAAACATCCAAACTTTGATGCAGTAAATAGTGGAGTTTCTCCACTAATATCCTTTACTTCTTTATCGGCACCAATAGAGATGAGATATTTAACTACATCAATACTTCCCCAACGTGATGCCACATAGAGTGATGTATATCCAAATTGTTGCTTTGCTTCTTTATTAGCACCAACAGATATAAGATATTTAACAACTTCAAGTTGACCAAATTCTGATGCCCAAATGAGTGGAGTATATTCTTTATTATCCTTTGCTTCTTTATCAGCACCAATAGAGATAAGATATTTAACTACTTCAAGATGACCTTTTATTGATGCCCAAATGAGTGGAGTATATCCAATAACATTCTTTGCTTCTTTATCAGCACCAATAGAGATAAGATATTTAATTACTTCGAGATGACCATTAGATGATGCTATATTGAGTAGATCTGATTCATGGTTATTCTTTGTGTCTTTTTTACAGCCAAATTCAATGAGAGATTTAACAAGTCTTAGATTTCCTCTTTCAGATGCTTCATGAAGAACATTATTATCATAATTTTTTGTTTATCTTTTGCCAAAGACCTTCTTCATATGCTTTTTCCATCATTTTTTGATTTCCTATTCCTGAAAGTCCGTCAACAAAGTTGTAAATACTTTCGAAATCATCTGAATTCTTTAGTTCAGTAATTTTTGATAAAATTACTTTTGGAATATCATTTTCATCTTTAATTTCAGAAATTTCTCTTTTTTTATCTTCAATTTGGTATTTAAGAGATTGTATTTCTTTTTCATAGTTTTGGTTTTGGGTTTGGACCATATTTAACTCTGATTGAAATTTTTCAAGCTTCTTTGTATAATTCGACATTTCGTTCTGTATATAATTCATATGGTCAATTACACCATCGATCAATCTTAGCTTCATGTATTTTTGAATTGATTTTAGTGTTGATATTGAATCTTGAAGACTATTAATAGGAATTGTAGCATTTCGGGTGTATTTGTATATTTGTATTGCGCTAAATTTGGATGATAATTGCTGAAGAAGTTTATTGAAGTCATTCGGAGATAACATTGCTTCGTTTAAGATCTTTCCGATGTCTTCTAGTTCAAAAATGTCAAGAGCCTTATCCTCATCAATGTATTCTTTAAAATGAGCAGCAATATAAGTATAATTCTGAACAAGTCCTTGAGACATGTCAGAGTTATAAAATTATGAATAACAATGCCATCGAAACAATAAAGAGACTCGAATTAGGAAATTATTAAATAGCACATTACACATATTACAAATAAGGATTTAACTAGCCAGGAACGATCAAAACCTCAGATCAGTGGTCAAATAGAGTTCATTAAAAGGTGCTTAAGTGGGTCCTGATCTCGAGAAAGATTCGCCAACAATAGCCTTGAGGAAGATCTTAACAATCTAGAAGAAGATATCGATCTCGTAATTAGGACTTCTTGATCCACAACTTATTTGTACGCATGTAAAAAATACCTATTTTGAAGGCATCCCAAAAATTTGTCCCAAGAAGGAATTTTATGAAGAGTATTTCAAATTCAGCAAATTCAAAGTATTTCAAGAACAACATGAAGACGAAAACATAAAATATTATATTTAAAGTCCAAATTATAAGGATCAAATTCATATAAAAGATACCATAAAATTTCAATTTTTTTTGCTCCTCCTTTAAAGGGAATACATTATGGTGCTAGAAGGCTGAAATCTGGCCAACATAAAAAATTAAATGACAACAAACACTAAAATAAAAAAATCAGAATTAATTCGATTGATCAACAGGTGTCTTTTCTCTAATCATATTCAAAGCCTGAGGAGTTATTCATTAGGCTTTGATCTGCCAACCGGTATTTATCTCTGAGAGTCGTATGATTGCGACAACGAATTTTCCTGATAAGACATTGCAGACTTGGATTTTTCTGGAGGTTGTGAACCATCTTGAATTGTGTCTCTCATGTAGTAATGTCCATCGACACCTTTCAAGAGTCCTTGGTTAGCTTTGAGCATCTTTTGGTTCCTGTTCATTACTAACTTCAAATGTCCATTTGCCTGTTTAGACTTGGGTTTTGCGTCAGGATGAACTTGAGGAACTGCATCAACAGCATCTCTTTGTTTCTTCAAAGGAGGTAAAACATTGGTTGCCGATGACTTTATGAAGTTCTTTTTGAAGCGGTTCCATTCCATTTGAGAGTTCTTGAAACGCATCTGTCAAACGAGCATTTTCTTGAGTAGATGCTTGAAAATCTTCTCTATCATCGTTTCCGCACTTGTTATGAGTTTTTCATACTGTGAATATAACTTTGTGTTGATAGCATCGAGTGCATCATCGAACGGAATTCCTTCTCTTGTGTAAATTGTTGGCTACATACTTTGAAGTCATTCCATTCAATTGTGGTTTCCTATTGTTTCTTTCATAACTCAGCGGATTAAATATTCTTCTTATTGAGATAAGAAATATAAAGATAATTAACAAAAACTGCATTATATTGATTAAATTTTATAAATATTATTAAAAACTTTTTATTTACAAACAATTTATAAAATACTTTAAAGCTTATCAGCTTTAGCATTATTGTCGTTTCGTTCTAGATCATCAAAGAAGTAATCGTTGTAATAATAGACTGGTTCGTTGATATCGTTGGAAATAGTTTCTCCATCATGATCAGAATCATTTCTATTGGAAAATTTATGATGAGATTCGGCCATTATTTCATCATAACTTGACTCTTCGTTTTCATCTGAATATTCGTAATAAGAACTCTCTTCAAAATCAGAATATTCGTAATCTGTTTGATAGTCTGATACAATTCTGCTAGAAAAATCATCTCTTTGATTCGAATAATCAAAGGCCGTATATAAAATCAGACTCAAAAACATTTTTTAATTTTTTTTTGCCAATTTGACATTTGTAAACATAAATTCTTCTTTTGAAACAGGATGCTTGAATTATCAGCCTTTTTAGGTAGCTTTGAGTTAATTCCAGATGAAGGTAAGTGTTAAGTTAACTAAACTGGGTGACTTGGAGATACTCTCCCCTTTATATCCTCACCTTTTTGACACTCAAATATGAACTGAAGCTTATTCGCTTTGCAAACGAGATTGGAGATGAGTTTTATATGGATAAATTCATTAGTTAATCTTGCTTGTATTAGCTAATACGTTTTCAGGCCATTTTTAGGGAGATTTAATTTCAACAAATACATCTAAAAAGTAAATTAATTAAAAACAATAAAAACAAATAATTTTTACAATTAAATATCTTCGTCACTTAATACGCTGAATTCAGGCTCCTGTTCTACACCTATAATTGATTTTGATTGTCCTTCGATGTTGCTCAAATTTGATTTTGTTTGATTTTCTTTTGTTTCTTCTTCTTCTTTTCCTGCTGCTATTTTATCAAGAATAGCAAGTATATCATCTTTACTAACAAAATCATCTTCCTCTTCCTCTTCTTCATCATCCCCTATTTGGTTTCTAAGATCATCAATTTTCTTCTTAAATTTCTCAATTGTTTCAGGAGTTACGAGTGAATCTTCTTCTTCCTCTTCTTCATCATCACCGCCAAGAATCTCTTTCGACTTTCGAAGAATCTGGCCTTGAGGAATATCTGAATCAGAATCTGATAAAGTTGAATCAATTGGTTTGCTCTTTTGAAGTGAATTATCAGTATTTGTCGTTGGTCTATCTTGTTTAAGGGAATTATCTGATTTAAATGATTTAATAGAGTCTGATAACTTATCAGAATCTAATTTTGTATCAAAATTATTATTTTGAGCTGATTTATTGGATTTATCAGATTTATTTGTATTGATAAGGTCATTTTGAACTGATTTATTGGATTTATTTGAGTTACTTGTATTTATAAGGTCATCTTGATTATCAGCTTTGCTGCTCTTATTAGATTTGATTGAAAGATCAAGAGATTTTTGAGTACTTGATGCAGAAAGTTCGGCAAATTTATCATTTGTAGGAGTAAGTCCAGAAATTGTCTGATTATCAGTTGGTTTCATACTGTTAATTTTATCAGATTTTCCAAGTTGATCTGTCTGACTTGTTCTAAGGGTATTTGATTTAGAAGTAAGATCAAGTTCATCGAAATCATCTGATACTGCATTAATTATAGAGGATTTCGTTGATTTTTTGGAGTTATTAGACTTATTTGACTTATTTGATTTTGTTGATCGATCTGATTGAATAAGAGGATCGAGTTTGTCGGAGTCATTGAGTTTTTCGAAGTCATTGATGTCGTTTTTAGAAGATAAATTCGATTTATTATTGCTATAATGTGATTCTTCTTCTCGTGATGTAGAAAACAGATTTGACTCTGGTGGGTTGTTCTCACTAACCCTTGAGAATATATCTTCTTCGTGATAACTTAAATGAGATTGGTTTTGTTTTTCTGTAGCTTCTTCTTCAGCTTGAAGCATATCAAGATACTTTTGTATATCATTTGTTGCTTCTTCCTTCTCAAGATCGGGCTTTGATGGAGATGAATTTGATGAATTAATTTTACTAACGTTGGATAATTCACCAGCAAGCATTGGAACATCAATTGCTTGTACTGATATATTGACTAGAGAAGAAGCAAGTAAATTGCATGATGTGTCAACAGAATATTTCGCAACAATTTCTGGTGGAGCCCATCCTTCTGTTTTTGCTTTTTCTTTCCAGTCGATTTTTGTTCCTGGTCGTAACCAACCGTTTTTAACGGCTTGTTCTTCCCAGTCATCACTATAATCGCTATAATCTGAGTAATAATAATCATCGCTATAGTAATAATCGTATTTACGTTTTGGTCTTCTTCTTTTGTTCTTTTTCTGATTTTTCTTTACTTTAATAGGCTTTTTGGCAGGTTTACAAACTTGTATAGGTGGAGGAGTTTGAATTTGGCAGTAATTTGGAGAGTTTGGATCGAACACATCTCTATGATTTATATAGCCTAATCCAATACTAAGAAATACTGATCCAATTACATTTTTGCTTCCAATGTCGTTAATTTGGTATTCTTTGTTTAAAGCGATAATAGAGAGTTTCTTGCCATCAATCTCAACTGTCTTTTGAATTTTAAGATCGCAAGTGCAGTATCCGAAAAATTCTGTTTTATGTGGGTATTTTTTATGAAATTCTATAACAGGAATGGAATTTGTAAGTGATAGATTAGATAATCCTGAAAAATCCAATGCATATGCTGCATTAAAAATGGCTTCTGTATTACTGCACCAAACATCTGGACAATCTATCATGTTTAATGCTGCATTTATACGTAATCTAGGAAATACTTTTCTTTGTGAGCAAGAATGAAGATTTATTGCTTTTGTAATCGAGAAAAATAAATGTGAAAAAGGTGGAAATGGCGAACTTGATATAGGGGTGATAATAACTTTAGGATTTTCAGCTATAGGAACCGGTGGATTCAGTTTTGGTTGAACTAGCCTTGAATCCTCGGCTGATAAAGTTGAATCATCATTCATGCACGTTTAAAAATTCGTTGAAGCTTCAAAGCTTCTTTATAGAGCTTAAAATTGAATATAATAACTGTATGAAAATGAATAGCAATTGTTATAGGATCATGAAATTATGTGTATTGATTAATCTTTGTATGTTCTGTTTTCATACTATATATATTGGGTTAAAGTAGGCGTCAAATTTCTCATCACAGTGTCCTTAGACTCATGTAACCCAATAGACAATTCTTTGGTTTTCCTCATCTTATATTAAATTATATCTTATTTTGGTATTTTTATTATTCTAGAAAGCTACTATGATTACAAATCAAATAAGAAAATATCAACATTTCATTAAAGAGTCTTATTGAACAATAATTTTGTATTCTGTAAATTGATATATTCATAATATCATACATAATCTCTATATGAAACTATATTATAATAGTCTTTTATCCTAAAATTAAATTCCATTTTTGTATTATTCATTTCATTTCTGAATAAAGCTCAGTTTTGTTGTAAACAGAAATTCATCAAAAGTGACACCTCAGAAAAGCTAAAATATTGAATTTTTGGAACTTTTGATAGAGCACGTTTTTAAATATTAATTAAAGTAAATGTATATTTTGTAAAGATTCTTTTTAATAAAAAAATAAAATTTTGAAGAAGAACACAAAATCTTCTGAAAAATAATATCACATAAACTCATATTATTTTCTAATATATAACTATTTTATATAAAAATCAAATTCAATGATCTTAAAAGCGAAGGATAACCTCAAAATTTACGAATATAATGAGTGGGAATATAATGCTTATCTATCATAAAACCATATGAAATATTAATTTTTGCTTTACGCCTAATTTTTGACGACAATTAGCAAAAAATGTTAAATGTTAACACTCAGTCCATTTGAATATGAAAAATAAAATTGACTTGATTAAATGTTTTTATTTATCATGCAATTCTTCTTGCGACCAAAGATTTGAATAAAAGTTTCAAAAAATAAGATAGCTTAAAATAATATACGGTAGTGTTTACTAATAGATGAATAGTATATAAATTCTATTAAAATGGATTTGATCCAAAAAAATATAAAACCAAAAATAATTGTTATACCCAGATTTGCCTTATTTTTACCACCTCTCTAAAGCTGGGGACACCGCCTATCGTTGGGACTAGCTATTAAATAGAACCACCAAGGGTATTTTTCGAACTGCCTGTGTAGCGTAGTGTAAACATCCGACATAATTATTCATTATGCCAAATTTTGATTCCCATTTTGCCAATTTTTTTCTTTTTTGGATCATGAATTTTTTTTGGGTCACTATAAGATTTGTTTCATGTTCTAAATCTGCTGCATATGTAATCTATTTTTATTTACCTATTTTTTAAAAATATATTGGATTGCCAAATTTGAATATATTTAAAATCATAAAACTCCAAAAAAACTATAAATATATGTTTTATGCATAGTGCCGATACTCAAATATCAGATTACTTAGATCCATGAATAATATCCGAATTTTTTTTCTTAAAATTAAACTTCAAAACTTCTTGCAATCTTATTCTTAATCAATTGTAAATTTTTAAAACCATTTTTTAAAATAATTTTGCGTAAATTTTATTCTCATGTTGTTTTAATCGAAAAATTGATACATTTTCAAAAAAATAATATTGACTTATGAAATTCATTTTTAAGGTGAAATAGTATTGTTTTTATTAAAGTATATGAATAATATATAAAAAATTAATGAATAATATAAGCAGATTTTTAGTTTACAAAACAAATATGAGCAATGCAATTTCAAACTTTTGCTGGCAATTTCGATATTGCTCAAGTTTGTAGTATTTGTGATACCTATAACATCGGCTTAATCAAAATTCGATTTTTCTTATGAGTTATTGAGAAAATTTGATTGCAATGAGAAGGATTTCGACGTTTTTGATAAACTAAGAGCTGAGCTTTAGGGGTTCAGTTCATTTATGGCTGTAGTTTGATGCGTAGCTCTCTTTTTTATTGTAAATTCTTTCAGCATGGAGATCGAGAATGAATCTTTTGAGAACTTTATGAGTTTTTACACCCGTAAAGAGGTCCTTCGAGGAAAGATAGTCCAGACTACATGAAGATGTGGGTTAACCAAAAAAATCCGATGGTTTCCCCATATTCATGTAGATCTTCGAAAAAATGAGCACCAAAAAAGCCAAAAAAATAGGCTTTTTATTGGATTTGTACACTAGATCAATAACCTATTTAGGATCTGACACTCTTTTTAGCCAGAGATATGAGGTCCTTTCTAGGAAAACGATCTATTCATCCATAAAAAAATGAATTATCGTTTTCCCCAGAAATTACATGGGGAGTGGTAAAAGTAAGGAAAATCTGGGTAATTTAAATGAAGAAGTAATTTAAAACGATTTTATTTATGATCAAATTTTATATATTTTTTTGGATCAAATCCATTTTAATAGAATTTATATACTATTCATCTATTAGTAAACACTACCGTATATTATTTTTTAAGCTATCTTATTTTTTGAACTTTTATTCAAATCTTTGGTCGCAAGAAGAATTGCATGATAAATAAAAACATTTAATCAAAGTCAATTTTATTTTTCATATTCAAATGGACTGAGTGTTAACATTTAACATTTTTTGCTAATTGTCGTCAAAAATTAGGCGTAAAGCAAAAATTAATATTTCATATGGTTTTATGATAGATAAGCATTATATTCCCACTCATTATATTCGTAAATTTTGAGGTTTATCCTTCGCTTTTAAGATCATTGAATTTGATTTTTATATAAAATAGTTATATATTAGAAAATAATATGAGTTTATGTGATATTATTTTTCAGAAGATTTCATTCTATATGCCTATGAAAAGTACTCTCAAAACTAACTTTTTCCTAATTATAATTAAATCTAGAATATTGTATTATGCTTAGTATTATTTCATTTTTCTCATTCAATTTAGAATTTACAAATGTCAAAAAATTGAGAGCTGTCACTTTTGATGAATTTCTGTTTATTACAGTTTCGAAAAAAAAAATCAATTGTCATTATGGACTTTATAAACTCTATAAAAAATTTATACAAAAAAATTAAACAAAATGCATTTTTCCTTTCTTTATCTGAGACTTTGGTTTAGCGAATGTCAATGGTCCTTTCTTACTTATTGTGTCCTTGATCTTATATGGTTCCAAAGCCTGTTTAAATGCATCAATCGTGATAACTTTTGAATCAATATTTTCCCTCAATTCTATCATTGCCGCTTCTCTAACAATTCCTTCTATATCAGCACCAGTTCTTCCATTTGTTGATTCAACAACATATTTCTTTGCTTCACCGATATTCTCTATTGGTACTCCCTTTGCGAATAAATCGAACATTTCACCTCTTTCTTCATCATTTGGCAGATTTATGTCAATGATGTAATCGAATCTTCCTGGTCTTGTTATTGCGGAATCCAAAGCAGAAAGACGACTTGTTGTAGCCATAACAATGACACCATCATCTCTACCAACCAAACCATCAGTTTCTACTAGCAAAGTAGTTAATAATCTATCAGCAGCTTCGTTTAAACTTTGTCCAAATGTTCTTGGAGGAGCAATACTATCGATATCATCAAACAAAATCAAACTTGGAGATGAAGAACGCGCTCTCTCGAAAATGGAATGAAGACGACGCTCGCTTTCACCTACTTCTGGTGCAATAATCTCTGTGCATGTGATATCGAAGAAAGAAACACGAGAGGCATGGCCAATTGATCTTGCAATTAATGATTTTCCAACTCCACTTGGTCCAACAAGTAAAACGCCTCTTGGTGGGAGAACTCCCATGTCTGTAAAGATTTCTCTGTTAGTAAGTGGTTTAAGTACAAGGAATTCTAGTTTTTTGAGGATTTTGTCGGCGCCGGCGATGTTTGAGAATGGTTTTTGTTCATCGAGAGGTTTTGATATGAGAATATCAGAAGGATGAAGACTAGCAAACTGTCTAAGTATGTAGTTTTGCTTTTCTTTGTCAGTAGTATCGTGAAATTGCTTTGCAAGTGGAGGACAAGATTCATTATTTGTGTAAATTGATTCAAGAAGAGATCTTCGTTCGTCAAGAGATGGAGGCTTGATAGTAAATTCTAATGGGAAGTATTTGAGTAAGGAAGGATCAACAGATGACTTATCTCTAGTAGTTGCAATTATTAAGTCAGGATAAAATAGCATATTTGCAAGTGCACAAGTTAACCTTCGATCACGAGAGGTATTGTTCATTGAAAAATCGGATAGTTCTTCTAATAAAATAATTTTTGTCGCCATTTTTTCGCCTAATTGATGAATTGATTCACGCTCATGAACATCATATCCAATTTCCGCTGTAACCGTTGTATAATCTTTGTAGATACCCTTTAAAATTCGAGTTGCGATATGAGATTTTCCTGAACCTGAAGCGCCAACCAATAAAACTCGATTTGCTCCATGTTCTATAGCATCAATAATATCAAGACATAGCTGAGTATGAGCTGAACATTCGAGAGTGACAAGTTTTTTGGCGCCCTCAAAGTTCATTTTGTAAACTAAAATTTGTAAAGTGTCAAAATAATTTTGTAAAGTGTCAAATCAGTATCCTTGAAGGTCTTTATATTGTGATCATTTATTTTTTATATTATAAAATATAATAATATTAAAATTTTATATTAAAAACAAAATCGAATGTGGCATATTATTGTAATAAGAGGGGGCACAAACTTGCCCGGTGAGGTGAAGTGAAAAGTAACAGGTTTACATGTCAGAAATGTAAAGTGTCAGATTTGAAACAAAAAATGGATTAATTTATTATTATATGATAGAGAGATTTGGTAAGTTACTATCAAATTTGTAAGTAAGGAAAAAAAAGTAAGAAAGAAAAAAAATTTAAAAAATAAAAAGCCACTCGCTTCGCTCGCGCTTGGCAAAAAGAAGAAATTCGAAAAATAATTGTATGAAATTACGAAACTAAGCCACTCGCTTCGCTCGCGGCTTAAGAAAAGAACAGATTCGAAAAAAGATTGTATGAAGTTACGAAACTAAGCCCCTCGCTTCGCTCGCGGCTTAAGAAAAGAACATATTTCAGATTATCGATACTAAGAATTTTTTACTTTATTACATTTTTTTGCATTTTTTAAAGCTTCTTAACTTAAATCATGGAATGTCTCAAAGACAAAAGTAGCATACAGCATGTAAAGCTAAAGAAAGATAATCATAATTAATACCTTAATTTTTAATATTACGCATTTTTAGGTGCAAAATTTAAAAACATTCTAATACAATAGAGCAGTTTCCAAAAGTAGCATACAGCATGTAAAGCTAAAGAAAGATAATCATAATTAATACCTTTAAAGTTTAAAATCTTGATTTTTTTTAAAATCAAATATTTAGAACTTTAATACATACAGCTTAAACCTTATACTTGTTTTCTCTTGTGAGAAAGCAATCTTACAAAGCTAACAATCCTAAAAAATAAAGAATTAAAATTTAATAATTTATTCTAAAATTAAAATCAAAATTAAATAAAATGAGTTCTTTGCAATAATACTTTCAAGGTAGGATATATTTTAGTGGGATCTATTGAGTCATCACTAACAGCATTGAGCAATCTATTGAGCATTGAAATACTCTCGATTTTTCTTTGTCTTTTTACATCAATTTCTGCGTTAGTTGCTTTTTCCATGATCCTAATGACACGGTCATCTGCTGGATTTTGATCAATTTTGAGTTTGATAACGAAAGATGGTATCACTTTTGTATAAATTTCTATAATAACATCATCAATTCTGAGATTTTTTCGATCAGGAAAATAGTCATGTTTGAGTGTTCTAAAATGAGCTTCGGCAATATTGTTAGTTGTGTCGCCTTCACGCCTGTCACGAGCAATCCATCTTGATATGTTGTAACGCCATTGTCTGTTAAAGTATTGAGATGCTGTTGGATCTGTGTCGAGCAACTCCAGAACTTGATCATAGGCAGCATTTGCTTCTTCCTCATGTTCTGCATCTAATTTGAAGACTAAATCCTTCATCAAATTATAGAATTGTTCAAATTTTTCTTGAGAAGAAAACTTATTTGATTTGCGAAGAATTGCACGAAGAACATGTACTCCGCACCAAAGTATTTGAGCTTGTGGAATGCTTTCTTCTATTGCTTGAGCTATCTGTGGAGCACAGTCCATGCTAATGTATTCTGGCTCAATTGTTACCCATCTGAGATAGGCGCACACGCAAACTTGAATGTTTTGATAAGTGTCTGGTTGACAAAAGAAATATAAAAAAGGGAAAATGTGAAAATCTTTGATTTTGCCAGTAAATGCATACAATGGAATGTTTGATCGCAACAATTTATAGGTGCTGTCTATATGAAATGTCTTGATACTATGCGCATAAGCTTTGCCTTCAAAAGGCGCGTAATAGAAACACATATTATTGTCTGAGACTTCAAATGCAATGAGATCATCTGGAGATTCTTCTTGTACTGTCTGAACAAAGATTTGCAATGACACAACATCGTCAGGAGAATATCTAGTTTGAAGAGCATGTATTCTCTCTGCAAATCGTTTGATTGCACGTGGTTTTTGAGCGTACATCTCTGGAATGGACGGACCTGTAAGAGGAATTTCAAGATCTTTGAATGCATTTAGCTGTGCTATCGCTCTTTGATTGTCATCTGTTTGGAAGTAATGTTCTAAATATTTGCGATAAAAGACAGACGAATATTGACTTTTGTCATTTGGGGCGGAATGATCATGTTCTTCAACTATTTTGATTAGTTTGTATTTATTTTGATCCAAGATTGCAACATTAAAATGTGCAGGACATTTTGGATATTTGCAGTGGAATGAAATCTGAGATCTTTCTTTCCTGACACGTTCACCATATCCATACTGTGATTGTATTTCTTGTTTAACTCCAAATTTACAAAGATCCATAACAGTAAAGATAGTTTCTTCTTCTAATTCCATTTGAAATTGAAATGAAAATTAAAAATTCAGAAATTTGAATAGATTTGGTCTGTAATTAAAAGTTAGTATACAAGTCATGGGTACGGAGGCACTGCGCGCCTCCTTACCCAATACTTGTGAATTTGACACTTTACAAAACCGTTAACGTATATTTTACAACACAAACACTAACTTAACCTTAAATATTTACAAAGCCGCCAACCACTTCACTAACGAACTCACTAATGTAAAAATAAACGTTCTCACTATCGTTCTCACTATCGTTCTCACTATCGTTCTCACTAACGACTTCACTAATGTTCTCATAAATTTTCCTCAATATCTTCATCATCAGTGTTAACCCTATTGTAGTCATACTTGAAGCCATAAACTTTCTCTAACTTCTTAACGTACAATTTACATAACTTACCTTCGTCATCGTATGGTTTAATGATATAACTATTTCTATCTTTATACACAGTCAATGAAAAGTCAACTGGTCTCGGATGTATTTGAAAGAACATGTTATGCTCAGGAAGGAAGAATAAATGTTTAAATGTATGTTTGTTATACTGTGGAATTCGAATGAGTTGCTTTTGTTCTGTCATTTACATCCAAATAAAAATTTTCAGTAAAAATAAAAAATAAACTTAAAAATTAATGATATCACCACTCCCACACATATGAAAACATAGCACAAAAATAAATTTAGGTGAAGTGGTGAGATCTCACCTCTTTTTTCACCTGGTTTTTCACCCTGTTGAATTCATTGCTTTATAACTCTCTTCCTTTCTCCAACTCTTCTAACTTCTTCTTAAGTTCAGCAATGTTGTCCTCATGAAGTTTAATCTTTCTCAAAATTCCTTCTTTATCTAATGGTTGCTTTATCTTTCTAAACTGAACTCTACCATCCTTCATAGTATGAATGTAAAAACCTTCTGGAATAATTCCTGATTTAATGTATTCTACCAAAAACTTTTGTTTCATTGCTTCAGTGACTTTAGTCGTCATTTCAATCAAATAAAAATTTTAATATTAAATAAAAATAACGTTATTTTTTTCAGTAAGGAAACGCAGGAGTTTTACGATTTATTTGTGGTGTAGGTTCTGGTTTAAATGTTGGAGTCGGTTTTGGAGTTGACTTTTGAACAGGAGTTTGTAATTCCATAGGTTCAGGAGTCATTGAAGGTTTTGCTTGTGAAGGCGTTGGTTTTGACGTTGGTTTTGGCGAAGGTGTTGGAGTTTGTTTAACTTCAGCTACTTCAGTATTATTTACAACATTTGCTTTATTTCTTTTCAACATCATTACTGCTCCTGCTGTAGCTAGCAAACCTAGTGGGAGACCATATTTTATATAAGGACTTGACCAAATGCTATTTTTGACAGGAGCTGGTGGAACACCTAACCTTGGTGAGACTGCTCTTTGCCATTGTGCAGCTCGTAAGAAATATTCAATAGGTGCTCCATAATCGTTTGGTAAAGTTTGTTTCATAGATGGTGAAGGTTCACGAGAGCTTGATGAAGAACTCATTTATAAGCTTTAAAAATAAACGTTCATCCTTTATTCCTCACTGTCGTCAGTTGCTAAGTTATAGTCGTCAAGTCTTATTATTGGGATTCCATTAGCACGCACCTGAATGGCAAAGCAACAATCCCTCATAAATCCAATAAGTGGCTTTGGTACATTTTCAGTTGCTAGTTCAATAGGTCCTTTAACAGACAATTTGTATGTTATTGGAGCAGTAGATGTTTGACCTTGCTGGAAGCAAAAGTCCACTTCTGTTGGAAAACCACATAAGAAATGTGTGTTGTCATAGCTATCCCATTTATGTTCCACACTACCATCATCCACCAATGACCTCATAACATCTTCATTAAATCCAATCATATCATTGTTTGTATTGCAAGCGTTCGCAACCATTTCATAAAATACAGGTCCATATGATTTTTCAGGTTCTGCAGGCATATTTCCATAAGCTCCCATGGAAAGCTGAAGATATTTAAACTTAGGGTTCTCAAAATTAACATAATAGTTGTCTTTCTTTCTAAATAGTGCCCAAATACTTTTAACATTAATAGGCGTATAAGCTGCTGTAAATGTTGCACTTGAACTATCTGTATTCTTTGAGAATGAACCGTCCATAGGAATCCAATCCATAACTTTAACAGGAAAACATAAAGCCTCGTTTGTATAATGTTCTACAAGTTCTGTATAAATGTTAGGGTCTAAAGAGAATGACTTTGGATGAATGAAACATTCATTAAAATCCATCTTTGTTCGAAATAGTTGCTGGGTTACAGTTGTAATAGTAACTGTTCCACTAGCTTCTACTGCCTTCGTTATCAAAGTGAATGGTTCATTCCATGGAACAAATTTATTTGTCGGTGGATTTGAATCTGAAGCAAATGCAACTTTAAGAGTTGGATTGAAAGCAATGATATCATTTACAGATATAGATGTGCATTGTAAGGCGTCGCTACTGAACTTTACTTTAAGCTGAATGTTACCAGCAAATGCAGGAATAAATCTTATAGCTTCTAATGGTAAAAACTTTCTAACAGGAATTCTTAAACGAAGCTTAAAATCAAATGATTTTCCTGCTGTAATTGGACCGCTAACAATTTGTCCTGTTCTGCATGTTCCCGAATGACTCCATACATCTTCATGTCGAGTCTTTGAGAAAACATCTACTTTCTTTATTTGTTCGGTAGTTTGTGAGTTTGAAGTTATATATGCTTCTTCTCTTGCGTTGTCTTGAGAATATACGATACGACCATTTGCAAGGATTTGATATCCAGCAACTGCATAGAAAGCGTCATCGAAACCAATCCAAAATCCTGGTGGGTTTGTTTTATTGGAACCTGAACCAATTTCTTTATCTACAATAAATTGACCTTCCATTTTATACGTAATGAATGTATTGTAAAGGTCCAACATATTTTCACCAGGAGGTGAGAGATTGAATGTTACCCATGTGTTATCTTTAGCAGTTCCAGGTTGTGATGGAATCTTTGCGTCAGAATATTTTCTATTAGTGTCACCAATTTGAACTGCATTGTCTATGATATCGAATATGAGCGAATCTGATGAATATGCTCTGCTGGAGTAAATTCGTTTAACTGTTCGTTCTGCATGTATTTACTTCGGATAAAAATATCTATTTACTTCATTATTCTCACTCTTCTTCTTGGCATTCGTGGTGGAAGTTGTTTCTTGACATTTTCAATGAACTGTACATTCTCTTTTGTCTCAACTTCTTTCACTGGTGGGTCAGGTTCTTTGACTCGGTTTGTTTTTCAATGAAATTCACAAACTTTGCAATAAGCTCTTGGTTCGTTATTGAAAGTACATCTGGCTTCTTTTCTTCTGGTTCTTTTGGTGGCTCGGTTTGAACAGAAGGTTTTATATGGGCTTCGTGGGCTTCGCCCTTGCCATGCACCTTAATGTTGTCGCTTTCTGCATTCGCTAATGGAACCTTTCTTTTTCTTACGTATATTTTACCATCTTTACTCTGACTTACGTAATAGAAAGGATGTTGTATTCCTCTTGCGTCATTTAATATAATAGACTCTCGCTCTGATTTTGACAAGCTCATTTTACATCGGTTAAAGTTTTAATTTTGTTTTTTATCTGCAGTCAAATGACTCAGACAAGTCATATGGACAAGACCCAAGGGGTCATAGATGTTGAAGCATTGAAGAAAGAAATTCGTGAGCAAATTTTATCCGAACTGAAGGAACAAAAACAAGAACAAAAGCCAGAGAGACCAAAGAGAAAACTTAGTGAAAAACAACTTGCTGCATTAGCTGCTGGAAGACAAAAGAACCCACGTTTGCTGGCAAAGAAAGCTAGAAGAAGCAAAAGCAAAGGAAGAACAAAAGCTAAAGAAGCTGAAGCAAAGAAAGAGTAAATGGTTTATTTTTATCCGAATTAAATGTATAGACAAATACCTTTATCTGTTGCGTTCAGTAGTGAAAACCCTGACGTCAAAATAAAGGGGAACAGAGTAACGTTTAAGTTTCCAACAGACTGGATTGTGAACATAAATGAAGAGAAGTACATTGGCATAACATCTATGTATATAACACGTGCTTTCAGAAAGGTTGACTTTATACTTCAAGTCGAGATAGAAAATGACGAACAGTCTTTAAGCGCCCAAAACATTCACATATACAAATACTTTAAAGACGATACAACTTTACAAGAATGTATGATTTCCTTCAATGAAATGTTCGAGAAAAAGTTCAACATTGAAGTACAAACTTTACAGCCTTTACGTGAGTTTCTTGCACAACTGAAAGAAGAAGGTAGTCAGCCACAACTTATAGACTTTCATTATGAATTTAATGAAAATGAAGATGGAACACATGACTGTCAGTTTGTTATATATTCACCATTCAATGAAGTAGCTAAAAAGAAAGAAAATCCATTACGTATAAGATTTCAAATCTCTGAACCAAGTGATGATTTCAAGAATGTTTTCAATTATGATGCAATGCTTCCGAGGAAAAATGAATTTTCAAAGATTGTAACACCTGGCATTTGGGATAGAAAGCAAGCTATATTATATTCAAACTTAAGTAAGGGAGTTGAAAATGAGTTCATTGGTCATACAAGAACTTCACCACTTCCTAACCCTAAATACTATAAATTAACTGGCTTCAATCGTGAGTTTTGGATAGACATGTTCTCCACTCATGACCATAACTGCCCAGTGTTCTTA
Organism: Trichomonas vaginalis G3; assembly: GCF_026262505.1. Classification (NCBI taxonomy): domain Eukaryota; phylum Parabasalia; order Trichomonadida; family Trichomonadidae; genus Trichomonas; species Trichomonas vaginalis. The sequence continues at coordinate 19,291,856 of NC_067206.1, read as the reverse complement.
CCTCCAGACCATAAGGACTGTCTCTACATTGAAACACAACTCTTAAACTCTACCATCGCAGTATTGTAAAATCTACGCTAGCTTTATTTTTATCACGAATGACCTCATTTCTGACAAAAATAAATGACCTCATTCATGACCTCATTGCTGACAAAAATAAATGACCTCAGAACTTCAACTTACGAATAAAGCTTGTTTTAGTCGTTATGAGAAGTTAAACTTTTCAGCAAAGCAAGGACTAGAAGACTTACATAAGTCAAATCCAATCTCTTGACCGTCATAAAGTGCTTTATATAACTTCATAACACTGAACTCAGAGTCTTTGTCAAATTTTCCTTGCGGAACCATTAAACCTTTATCTTCATCATAGAAACACTGAACAGAGTCAGGAAACATTTCATTAGCGGTTAAAGCAATAACATCTTGCTTCACGCCTTTCATTCTGCAGTGAAATGCAACTTCATTTAAATCATTCGTGAGTAAGTCTATGTAAGTCTTCTTTCCACAAAATATTGACTTGTATGCTAAACTTTGTTTTCCAGGTGTTATTTCTGCGAAGTCACTATGAAACTGACCAAGGTTTTTACCAATGAGAACTCTTCCATAACGTTTCTCAAACTCTTCAGCTAAACGAGGGATATCTTCATTGTAGAGATGCATACTGTCGTATCGCTATAAAAGATGTCCATTCCTAAGTCTTCAGCAGTACAGAATACTTCACACATTATTCTCTTCGACATTGATAGAATGTTAACACCAAGTGGACAGAAGTTAAAGTGTCTGCAAATGCTTTTCGTTAGCTTGAAAATAGTTTTATCTGAACCATCCAAACCTTCGAACTTCACTATATGGTTGTAGTTTCTGATGGCATATCTTATAGCATCTTTGTCATTACTATGGTTATTTTTGACTCAATAGGAGATAGAATAGTTTTGCCATAAATACTGTTCAGAATGAGCTTTATATTTTCTTGCAAAGGATTTCCTTCTTTCTTATACTTTAACCTTAACTCAAACAACTTCTTTACTTCATCTCTTATTCTAATATCTCTGTTTCCATCGTAATAGTATCCTTGCAACACTTCACATTTGACACCTTGATATTTTATGAGGTCTTGTAATGTTATATGGTCAACATACATTAAACAGCAAGTGTTTGAACTTCTGGGAACGTTAAGTTCTGGATTTAGTTCAGGGTCACAAACTATTAAAGGAAAGTGTCTATGTATTCCAATCTCTGTTATCTTAATGAGAACAAAGAAGCCAGACATAAACTTTTCACCAATGGGTTCCTTTTGGTCGTCATCGAATAAATGTCTCATGAGATACTCTGTGCTTAGCATCTCATCCTTCATAACCTTTGGAATTCCTTCTAAAGTATACAATCTTGCTATAGCGGATGGATATAATGAAACAGCGTCGAAGTCAGCAATGAGTTTCTCTTTACTCTTTTGTTTCATGTTATCTGACAGCATACATCTTCCACCTTGAATACATCTCGAAATAAATTCTCTTGGTTTATTTGAGAGGTCATAAAGATTTCCATTCGGGAAGTATACTCTGTTCTCAAATAATTTGTTAGCAATTGAACAAATACTAACGTAGTCATAAACGTTTAAATCAAATTCTTTCAATAAGTCATTGCGGAACTTAACAAAACCTTCTCTTAAAATTCTTACATCTTGTTTGCAATAAAACGTGCTATATTTTTCTAAGTCGAAGTGGTTCTCATCTATTCTGCAACCTTTGATGGAATCTATGTTTTTCATGAATGTATCTGCATCCCGGATAAACTTACATGCTTCAGAAATGACACCAGTTCTGTTGTCATTTGCTAACAAAGTACTGCTGTAGTAGTTATATGGAAATACTTCTTTCGGTCCTGTTTGTAAGTTAAACATAGCAGGAAATAGTTTAAGCTTCTTATTTATAACACTGTAAGAGTCTTTTATAATAATTGCCCTTCCTTTATATAAGCCAGTTATTTGCATTGTTCGTGAACCTTTAATGATGGGAGTTCCTTTCACTTCTGTCATGTGTCTTAAGATGAAGTTTATATCATAACTGAGGTTATGGAAATATATTAAACTCTTGTCAGGAAGTCGTTCCAAAAATTCTGTTGCACAGTTCTGACCCCATATGCTTTCACTCACTGAACCATCTTCACTGTCATAACAGATGTTAAAAGCTTTATGAAAGCCATCGGTACTGCACTCAAAGTCAGCAAAGAAAACATGCTCAGGAATGAACTTACATTTAGCTTTATTTACTTCTTTTGACTCTGCTTTCTTCTTCAGTTGTACACAATACTTTGGAGCATATGTCAAATCTTTAAATGGTGCAAGGTTCTGTTTATATAAGTCAGTCGTATATGTGAAAAGTTCTCCATAAGAAATAGGTTCAAAATATTTGCACTCCCACAATGTTTTCATAACATCCCATAACGGTGTTGTTCTATCCATGCGAACAATGTATTTACCATCTCTCTTTGTATAATTTCATCTGTTTCTCAATGTTCATTCCACCACACTCCTTCAAGATTTCTATATAGTTGCGAATGAAATATGTTGTCATTGGTAATCTTTCGTTTAGCATGTAGTGGTCTTCAACAAGAAGTAAGTCAATAGTTCGAGCAGTTTCACATTCTTTTGGTATATATCTCTTTATTTCATTATGTCTTGAGTCATTGAAATAACCAATGGTAACATTAAATGCTATACCTGTTGCGTCAGAAATTTCTTGTACTTTACTTTGAGGAAAGTCTCTAACACGAATGACTTCTCTCATGTGGTCAATAGTCTTCATCTACTCCAGCCTGAATGCAAGCATAAACGAAACAATTGTCTTCTGTCATAAGTGTTGCAGTTCTTTTGTTCAGTTCATTGAAGATTTGGTAGCGTTCAAGATTTATAGGTAATGTGCAAAGATACTTCCAGAACTGACCGCTTCTCTTCTTATAAAACTTCTTTTCACCATTATCTTTCCAAAAGCTTTCTATAAGTGCTGGGTTTCCTGTTTGCTTAAGAGCTTCCAAAATGGCTTTCTGGTCATTTGTCAGTGTGCTTTCATCTCTATATGGTCGCTTCTGGCTTTCCTTTCTTTACATCTGACATCGTTAAGCCTTCATATTCTGTTAAATCATACATCTTTATTTCGGTAAGATTCTTTATGTTTGTCAAGAAGAAGTCATAGTGCATTTCAACAATACCTGCAGCATTTGCTTCTATCTCTGATATAAAGTTCTCCTTCAAGAGCTGATGTAGTAATGTTCCAATATTATTGAGGTTTAACGTAGAACATTCATACTTTCCACCAAGTTTATAACATACCATCCATCTTTGTTGGAGTTTATTTTAATCTTCTCTAAGAGTCTCATGAAAACCTTACCGAAATGTTTGTGTAAGTAGTCTCTGTTTGGTTCATCTAAAGCTTCGATGTTAAAGTCAATGAGTCTATTGCCTGACTTCACATTTCTCTTCCTATTCTCTTCATCTTTCTTTAACCATCTCTCACCTTCTTTTGGTTTGTCGTCAATGGAACGAATGACATCGTTAGCTTTGCGAACTTGTTCTATAGCACTTTTAAACATCTCTCTTCTCTGTTGTTTCAGTGTGTCGTCTCTTCTTCTTGTTTCACCAACGTTCGCATTTGTTATGTCAAACATCTCACGCCTTACTTCATGAGGTACTGAACGTCTATGATATAAGTCAATAGCAATGTCATTTAAAGGAAATGCTATTGCATGAACTTCGTCCTCGCCGCGTTGCGGCTTTATGAACTCATGAATTCTATCATAACTTATTGCACCATTATAGTCATTGAGGATGTCAGCGAGTGCCTTTTTGTTTGTTGCGTAATGCTTTGCAACATCTATATTAGCTTCTGTAAGAAGTTGTTTTATTTCCGAGTGTTCTAACTTAGACAACTTCCGATACATCTTTAGTAGGAAAAAAAAAATATTTTTTGAAAAAATTAGATTAGATTTTTTTAAGTTATTTTTCAAAATAATTTAATATTTTTATTTTAATGAAACACATGCAAGATTGCAAGTTCTTTTCATACAATGCTCTCGCTACTGCCATCAAGAATGAGTTCAATGGTGCTTCAAACGTTAATGTTATCTTTAACAAGAAGTTTGTGAAAGAATCTAAGTTTGGTCAGTATGTCAGACCATTAGCTATCGTCATTGACCGCAAACGTTATACTTCACAAGAGTTAGCAGTAGTTTTGAAACAAAAGAGTTTCTTCGTGAATGTCAAAGATACTCATTATACTGTCATAAAGAACTCTAACGTTGACTTCTTCAGTATTGCTAAATCTTTCCGAACAGAAAGAATATAAGAAGGGTGAAACAAATGTGAAATATTATCCTTCATCTCTGAAGACAATAACGAACAAAGATGTTATACAGAAATTCTTACCAAAGGTTGAAGAAGCTTCTATTGACATTGACGAAGGAAGTGAAATGGTTGAAGAAATAGACCCTGAAGCTATTTAAGCAAAAATATATTTTTGGTTAGTCTTCATATGGATATTTTACAACAATTCCCCAATGTATAAACTTTTCATACGCTTTTTCATAAGCTTTATATACCTTCAGAAATTTTGCATAATCTTTAGAAGCATTTAGATATTGTTTAAATGCTTTGTATGTCTTCAGAAATTTTGCATAATCTTTTACATGTTGTTCGTTCTCTTCTTCTGTCATGAGTTCCGAATATTCTAAATTCATGTTCTTTCATATGAGATAAAATTTTATAAAAAAATAAAATTAGCTTAGATTTTTTTATTCTTCCTCTTTGAAGTTATCGAAATATTCTGTTATCTTTTCCTTCAGTAATGGTAAGTCTTCTTTGAATGTAAGTATTGTGCAACCTTTGATGTCATAGTGTGTTTGAGGAAGAGTATTTTGACAATTTCCTTTATTTGCTCATTCGGTGTCATTGAAATCGGTAAGTTTTCACGATAGAACCAGTTTCTGTCAGATTTGTAAATCTTAGCAAGGTCGTAAAAGCTTTTGTTGTTTCTTCTGACTAAATGCAACATAACCATATCTCTATCTTCTTCTTTCTCCATCTCTTCAGCGTAAATCATATACTTATAACTCTTTTCCTTTCCTTTTGGTACTGAACGTGGTATTCTTTTCTGTATGCTTTTGTCTTTGGATTCAATGACTTCATCTTTTGCTTGAAGTTTCTTTTCCATCTCTCCACGTTCTGCTTTATATAGTTCATCTAACATCATGAAAATATAACAAGCATAACGAGGTGAAGCCCACATTGCTACAGCATTTACTAAAAGTCTATGAACATAATATCCTTTCAAACCAGGTGCCAAATTCTTGCGATTTTCGTACGGAATCTCTTCCCTCGGTTTTCCGAGGGAAGCAATCATATGAGGAAATTCTTCTAAAAGTTCTTTAGCCTGTTGGTTTTCAAACCAATGATATGCTTGCTTTGTAGAAAGAAGAGCATTCATTATACTTTGCATTTGGTACATGTCATCTTTGACTGAACGAATGAGTCTCAATTGTTTGTTATACTGTATGTATTCGTATTCTTCATTTATGGCTTCATGAACGATAGCAGTTGTTGTGTTCTCTGTTGTTGACATATCTGTCTTTACATACAAAATAAAAAAATAAATAAAAATAAAATTAGCGTTATTTTTTCTATCTTTCACAAAAGACCAAAAATAAACGCTTTACATGTATTTTTCAGCAACTTCGTCAAATAATTTTATAGCTTTATCTATCTCATCTACTTCAAACGTTTCTTTACCTTTTATGGGAGCACCATACATTTTCTCAAACTTTTCGAGTAGTTCTGTTTCTGCGGCTCTCATATCATTAACGAACACAACCTTGACTCTATTGACTGTACTGTCATATCTTTGAGTTATATTATATGTCTTCCTATCTTATATCTTTTTGTGTTGAAGTCCTTCGGTTTCTGAACGATGTAAAGTAAGCCTTCACTGCAACGTTCCGTATCGAATGAACCATAAGTTATGAAGTTATATCCAACAACTGGGTCAATCCATAACAAAACTATTGGTATAAGACTTTTGTCGATGAGATATGCTGTAGTTCCATAGAATCTTACTGATATCATAAGCTCAGGATTTCTTGTCAAAATTTTCTGAGTTGAAGCATTTCTAACCCAGTCGTGTGTTTTTCTTTCCAGATGGAGATATAATGTCTGACAAAGAATATTTGTTGTATTTCTTTGAGTATCTTACGTTTAAATCACCTATTCTAACCAATTTGGTGTCATTGTCTATCTTTCTAACTGTTTCAAACTCAATGTTTTGACATATATGTCTTTACATACAAAATAAAAAAATAAATAAAAATAAAACTAACTTTATTTTTTCTTCTTTAAGGAAATCACGATTTTTGTTGCTGATTCAGCAAAAATATATTTTAGGGTAGATGGTTAGATCTAACCTCATTTCTACCCTCTTTTCTACCCCAGTTATTTTATAAGCGTTTTACATGGTAAAACGTTATTTTTTAAATTTTGTGAAAATCAACGGTTTGACACATGCCCTAAAAATTATTTTACTCAGAATTTTGTTGCTGAATTCAGCAAAAATAATGTTTAGGGTAGAATGGTTAGATCTAACCTCATTTCTACCCTCTTTTCTACCCCCAGTTATTTTATAAGCGTTTTACATGGTAAACGTTATGAATTCGTGAGACTTTAAACAGTTTTGTAGCTTCTATTTTCTTCTTTTAGTACATCGAAATGTTTTAACAATGCCGAAAGTTTCTTTTATTTCTTCTTGACATCAGATAATAGGAAATCGTCAGCAGTTGGATAGTTTTTGTTCAGAAATGCTAACATGTCCATTTTATCTTCTGCTGGTTTTTCTGCTTCTTTCTTTAAGTCTGCATAGTCGTTTCTCATACGTTCTATCTCTTTGACGGAGTAGTTATATCTCCTCATTGCTGCTTTACATTTAGAACATTGCGGGTTCATTTTTGCGTTATACATTGAAATAAAACCAGCTAAAACAACTAAAGCGTCAATTGCTCTCTTCATCTCAAACATAGCGGGTCTTATTTGTTGTTCCATACTTTGCCTCTTCTATCTTTATCTCTTATCTGCCATACACATTCAGCAACTAACGAAACAAAGTTGTCGTAGGTCTTAAATTCTTCAGATTTATATATGTCAGAGATGTTCTTATATACCATGTCGCAATCTTTGTCCATAACCTTATGGTTGCAATGAAATCCTAGAAACTCATAGTTTACCTTTCGTATGAACTTCTTTATTTCTACTGAGTCAGTTGCTTTGACTTCAATTTCATCGAATTCAGGAATAGTGAGTTTTTGTTGTTGGATTTCAGGTAGTTTGGGTAAATGGTCGATGAGGTCCTGCATTTCATAAAGATACTGTTCATTTGTTTCATCTTTCGCACTACAGTCTAAATTACTTGTTAAAAGTTCTTGCTTTATCTTCTGGATTTCTGTTTCAAAAGTATATGAAGAAGGAATGAAGCTTTTCATCTCTACTAACATAGATGTTGGATTCATGACTAACGAGTTTGGTGCTGTTGTTTGAATTGTTGTTGTGCCGATTGTTGAAATCATATCTTTTATACAAAATAAAAAAAATAAATAAAATAAAACTAACTTTATTTTTTATTTCGGGAAAATTCATGAAAATTCAAGAGGGTAGAAATGAGGGTATAAATGAGGTAGAAATGAGGTTAGATCTAACCTCTTCACCTAAACATTATTTTTGGGTCCTTTACACTCATTACGAAGAAGTCTTGACAAAACATTTACGAAGAAGTCATGACAAATTCAAGAGGGTAGAAATGAGGTGAAAAAACAGGTGAGATCTCACCTCTTCACCTAAAATATATTTTTGGTGAATTCAATAAAAATAAATGGTTCATTTACTCACAATATTTTTGTACAAAACGACCCCAAACTTTTAACTTCTTTTCTGCAGCTTCAAATGCTATCTTAGCGAGTTCATATTCTCTAAATTCTCTCTTTAAATCTTCTTGTTCCCATTGGTCTAGTTCGTATGGAGAATCTCTATAACCATAATATATCTCACGTTCATGTTCTAATTGTTTTTCACACATTTTTCCAACTTCTTCTTCGAACAAAGGTTTAGCATTCTCCACTGTATCTTCGAGTTCTTCTTCATCTAACTTCTCATGAACTTTCTTGTCTATGGAGTCCATAATTTTTCCAACTGCTATGCAATATTTTGGAGAAGCCCACATTGCTATATAGTTTATAAGTCTTGGGTCTACATACGTTCCTCTAACCTGTTTGATTTCATCAGGAATTCCTGCATGAATTTTGTATAAAAAGCAACCGTCGGAATTCCGGCGGTTGCTATATTCTTCACAAAATGCCTTATAATACTCTTCCCAGGACTTATTTTCCAACAACTTTCTAAAGTCTTTCCTAAACTGCTGACACATCTTTGTTACATTAATGTAACCATCCTTGTCTCTACGTAAGACTTCAATACCGTTATAAGTGCCTTTTGTGAATGTTTCACCATTAGATTTGTTCGTGAATGTTTTTGCTTCGACTGACATTTCTGTTCTTACATACAAAATAAAAAAATAAATAAAAATAAAACTAACTTTATTTTTTCTATCTTAAGGAAATTCATGAAAATTCATGAGGGTAGAAATGAGGGTAGAAATGAGGTTAGATCTAACCATCTACCCTAAACATTATTTTTGGTCATGGACTTCGTCCTCGCCGCTTTGCGTCTTTATGTTAAAATAAATGGTACCATTAATGATATCATGACTGTTCTCGTTCATGTCTGATTTACATCTAATGAAAAAGTTTAGAAGAATTTTCTTATTCTTTCTGGCATATTTTTGTCTTTCCAGTACTCCCGCTCTAATGGTCCCAGATGTGTTGGCTTCGACTCTCTCAAGTTCTTAGATGGTATAACATCTTCAACGCCTCCTTCATATCTTACTTTATAAGTGTCATCGTTTATGTTGTAGCCAAGTATTTCAATAACCACTCCTCGCTTTGCTTCGTCAATGGTTTCAGCAAGTTTGCCATTACTACTTTCGACTAATTTATGTCGAGGGTAAAACGCAATAGAGTCGTCGGCAGCTTTTATAAGATATCCATTACCTTGCGTAGAGTCTACGATATAATAATTTCGACTTAACCTTAAACGTTTCTTTGTCAACGGTTTGTCGTCAAGAACTACACGAACTTTTGTACCAGGAATGAGGGTAAATTGTGTTGAATTTCTGATATTTTGTGTTTGGCTTCGTTTCTTTTGTATATACTTTTCTTCTTGTTGTTGTGTCATTGAATTTGGTGTATGTCCTGTTGTAGAATTTGTTGAGGAATTATATACTTCGAGAAAATGTTTCATTGTTTCTTCGGTAAAGTCTCGCTCTTGATTTAAATCTCTGAGCGTTCTTATGAAGCGATTAATGATACCTAAAATATTATGGTTATGGTCTTCAGTAGTGTAGTGAGTTATGTTATGCTTAATGAGAAATTCTGTGATTTCGTTGCTGAGGTATGCACTGTCTTGGTCTGATGTTAAAGTACTTGGGCTATGTTCTGCTACAAACTTTTGTAAAACTCTTAACACTTCACGAGTTCCTTTATTTCTCATTATATACGCAAAAGCTTTGCGAGTGTTAACATTTATGAAGATGAGGAATGGTTTATGTCCTCCTTTTCTGCTTTGAATGAGAGTGTCAAATTGGTATGCGTCAGGAGTGTTGGAGTAAATTGGTAAAAAGTAGTCGTAAGGGTTTATTTTTGTTTGATGTACAACATTTTTGTCAAAGAACCTTTTCACTTCAGCTCTGTTAGTAAATCCCCGACTCTTTGCAGCTTCATTGAACTTCTTAAATGACCTCCATGGATGTTGTTCGAATACTTCTTTCAAGCTCATTTATGTAAAGTTAAAGAGTTTATTCTAGGCTCAAGCGCGTTCATTGAACTCTATACCATGCGAATACAGTCATAAATGGTGGCATATAATCTGCACCCGAGCCTGTTGGATTTGTTGTGAAAGTATGGACATGATTTCCTCCTGGTTCAGTTTGTCGAAAAGTCTTTTTTGCTGAATTGTTATAAGATGGAGATAAAACGTCATTGCCAGATTTATATTCTGAGTTGTATAATGGGTGGTCTCTTAATGAGTGGCTATGGTCGCCAGAAAAGTTTGTAGTTCCTGTATGAGTGTGCGCAGGTAAGTTTGCTTCAGTAATTTTCTTCGAACCCCCTGTTTGCTTTGAAGAGTTAGCACAGTATAAGAATTTGTCTACAATCTGTTCCCAAGTACCAAAACCTAAAACTGTTTCTGGATTTGTTGAATTCATTGACGTATAAATAGAACCTATAGGATATAATGTTTCAAGAATCTGAGTCTTTAATGTTTGAAGCTCTGTTTTATCTGCTTTCTTATCTAACATTGTTGGTAGTTCATATGCTTCAAAGTTTCTGGCATGATCTTCGATATTCCTGCAACTCTTATCTAAATTGTTAAGAGTATCTTTTACGCTTGTACTCGGATTCTCTAAAGGTGCACTTGAACCAAGGTCAAAGTTCAATATTATGTCGTCTGCTCTAACAGTAGTGAAGGATTTATGTGTATGATTTTTGTCGGCTTTACTATTTAATGTAGCTTGAAGTTCATTTATATCGGAGATATTGTGTTTATGAGATTTCAAAACTTTGTTCATTGCTTCGAGTTCATCTTTGTCAGCTTTACTTTTAATAGCATCTTCAAACGTTATTTTTGACTTAACTCTCAAAGTAAATCTTGGTTCAACTAGTACACCGTTAACATTGAAAGTAGAGGCATAAATTTCACCGGTATAACCAAATGCTTCTGGTGCTTTAGCTACATCATACTGTACAGTACAGCTTATGTCATAACCTTTAGCACGAATGTATTTATATCTTCTTTCATTAACATTTTTTGTCTTCGCTTCATCACTTCGTGTTAAATATCCATGATAGTCCGTTATAATCTGTTCATCTGAACTTATATAATGAACATGGTTCTTGTCCGCTTTACTATTTAATGTAGCTTGAAGTTCATTTATATCGGAGATATTGTGTTTATGAGATTTCAAAACTTTGTTCATTGCGTCAAGTTCATTTTTGTCCGCTTTACTATTTAATGTAGCTTGAAGTTCATTTATATCGGAGATATTGTGTTTATGTTCTTTATCTGCTTTTTCGGCTAATTTCTCTTCTATCTCATTTATTTCAAGTTCATGCCTACCACCACCTCCTTCAGAAGTATTTTTCTTCAGCTCTTGAAGAACATCCACTTCACCATCTTTGGTGTCAATAATGAGACTTTGTGTTAAAACCTTTCCTGTCTTAATGGATGTTTGTAAAACTTCTTCTTCACCGTGTTCGGGGTCATGGTCGTCATCATATCTTGTGAAATCAGAGATGTTGTCATACATTAAGCATATCTGTCTCAAAAGTTCTGCTATTTGAAACTGGAACGAAAGATATACAGAACTTTCATCATCTCCTAAAGTCAAGTCTGCTTTCTTAAGTATTTCTTGAATGTATGCAATGAGAACAGAGTACCTTGGAAAATATTCGAACAATATTTCATTAGCTGTTGGTTTTGGTGGTTCTTTTGGAGTTTCTGTTGTTTCAGTTCCTTCTGTAGGTTCTGTTGGAGTTTCTGCATCTCTTGACTTCAATGCTCTTGCTCTCAAAGACCTAAATGTTAGAGCACCGGGTTTTACAAAGGACTTTATAAATGCTTTAATAGTTCCTGGTAAGTTATTGTTAGCATTAAGTAAGTTCCTTATGCTTCCATCATGTACGTCCATAGCACTATGTAAAAAATCTATACTTTTCTTGTAGTCAGCAATAGACTGACTGTGATTTTTTAAAGATTTGTCAATACCTTTAAGCCAATCTTCATGCATGTCTGATACTGAGCCAAGAATATCATTTGCTTCCTTTAGTGTATTTTGTGCTTCTCGTAAAGTATCCAATCCCGTACGTGCATTGTTTGCTATACGTCTTACAGTATCTATTTGACTCCTTGTTTCTTGCATCCAACCAGATAAAGTTTTAATAGTATCCGAACCATTTGAAATGAAGTTCAAAGCATTTTTAACGTCATTTAAAACTTCTTCACCAAGTACCGCCCATATCTTTCCGATTTGGTATTGAAGAACTCCATATGAAGCAGCTGTTAAACCAGTATTTATAAGGTTCCATATCCATGATTTAGCAGTTTTTCCATCCTTTCCATCTACACCATCCAAACCGTTCTCGCCTTGAGGTCCTTGTATTCCTTGTATTCCTTGTATTCCTTGTGGTCCTTGAGGTCCTTGAGGTCCGGTGTCACCCTTCTCTCCTTTCAGTTCATCTTTATGTTCGTTATAATATTCTAATGTCATAAGGTGTACATCATTACTGTTACCAGCAACGCCAAGAATTTGTTTCTCATTCATGACTAAATTCTTTAAGCATTTAATGTTGTCGTCAAATCGAAAGCTCTTTAACAATTCAATGAGAACATTTAATACTTTCACTAATGAGGCATCTACTGTTGAATTTATATATTGCACCGTTCCATCATTTATGATGGAACCTTGCTTATTGTAATGAATGGGTCATAAGTGTTAAAAGTATCGAAATCAATGACTTTTTTAGTTTTTCCATCGTCAATGACTAAATCATTGCCTTCACTGTTAAAGTTGAGTTTTCGTTTACTAGTTCATGTGCTCTTCTTGCTTCATTTGTTTCATACGCATATGCAGCTATAGTCATATTTTAATGAGAATAAAATGTTGTTCTATTTGCAAAGTACAGACCCAAACGAATACCGGACAGTAAAGCTACAAACAAACTTAGGACTTCAGAATGAAGCACTTGCTTTCAGAGTTGTTGACTTCAATACTATCGCAACTTTTGTCATAACAGATGAAACAGATTTCATAGAGATTGAAATAGATGACAAAAGAAGTGTTATAACATTTCCTAACAGAGCTGGGTATAGAATAGATAAAATTGCTGGAGTCATAAATACTCTCATAAATGAAGAAACTATTGACAACATAGATGTCGAACTCTCTTCTGAGGGAACATTGAAGTTCAGTAGCAAGAAAGAGTTCAAGATACCAAGAATGAGTCATAGAGTTCAATTGCTTCTGGGAGCATACCATATGACATTTCCTTTGAAAAGTGTTGACAAAACGATTGAGATGAAATCTGTTCCATACGTATGTTATGGCAATTGTTTGTACATTGAGTCAAAAATAGCTAATGTCACAGGTATTTCAGGAGTTAATAGTAAAGGTTCAGTAGAATATAAGTCTTTCTGTTATGCAGTAAATTCAATGTTCATTCCAAATGTTCCTGTCATAGCAACTCATTTAGGTAAATGGGTTCGCATTAGTCCTCATAATTTGAAAGACATGCAATTCAGACTTGTTGACTTTCAAGGAGAGCCTGTAGAACTGAAGGCACCAGTGCGAATGACTGTTGAAGTTGACTTTTTAGAAAATATTAAATGCAACAGCTTACAAGAGAACTCAGAGCTAAAAATATAAAGTATGAATGTTATGTATTAGGTCATGAACTTTGGTTGTTGCTGTTTGATGAAACAAATGAGTTAGTTATGTCAGTCAAGAGAACAGAAAAATATTGTGTTAGTGAAAACTGCACCAAGTCAATAAGATTAGGTTTGCATTATGAAGATGAGTTCGATACTGTTGAAGAAGTTTTGGATAGATATTACAAATTGCTTTAATTTACTAAAACATATTTCAAGCAAAGTTTATATTCTGTTGAAAGTTTTGTATACTCGTTCGAATATTTATACTTAAACTCAACTCCTGTAGTTCCTGGTGTTTCAATGATGCGGATGTTACCTATTTTCATGAATAGTGGAGTTTGACCACAGCATTCGATTTCAGGGTCGAGATAGTCAATGACACATTGCTTTCCTGTTATTCGTGAGATAACATTTTCAAGGTCCTCCTTTGTTAGAATTATTTGGTTCTTGCTTATAAGATTTGTCAAAAGCTTCTTATCGTCTTTGAGTAAAATTGTTTGGTATAACTGAAGAAGGTAATGGTCTACGTTATCTGAAGGATTTGTTTGAACATTTGTGTAAGGGTTGTCGTTGGCTTCTCTTGAAAGAATTTGGTCCAGTGGTGGATACTCTAACTTAACATCTGATGTAGCGTTAGCGTTTGAAGCTGAGTTTAAATTCACCGACTTAAGTTCTGGTTCTTTTTCTTTCAAACACTCCGAACTATAGTTCTTTATGACAATATTGTTTGTCGTTCGTGAGTCAACATTTGATGTTGGTTCAATTGGAACATTAACGGCACCAGCTAAGATGGATTTGCTTCTCATTTCATATAGAATAAAAACCTTTTATATGTATGAAATGAACAATATACTCGACAAGGGTTTGAATGTAAAGCTAACGAATGAAAATATTGTTGAATTCACTGAGACAGGTGCTGTGTATAAAGATGTAGAACTACTGAACAAAAGAGCTAAGGGAAGAAGCAGGAACATGAACAAAGGGTGGAAGCCTATAAAAATTTATGTCAATGATGGCTCAGGAGGTTCAAACATAAAGTATGCAGAAAGTTATAGAGTTTATGCTCTCAAAGGTGAAAAGCCTTCATTTAAGAACAGCTATTCTAACCATATCCTCAAAAGCTAACGGATGGGGAAGTGGATGATATGAATGACAGCAAAAATATTAACAGAAATGGCGACAGAGATGCATGGAATTTGTTTACCATCAGTCAATTGAAGGTTAAGCTTTAAAACAATGTTGGTCGTTCCCATGGAATATTTTTGACTTTAATGGTATTAGTCATGATATGAATCTCAAGGTATGAACGAGGAGAGATGAGAGACTTATATGCTTCCCAAATTTCTTCAAAAGGTAATGTTATACCTGACTGTTTCCAAATGAGTTCAATGTCATAGCGTGAGAAACCTTGAAAGATAACGAAGTCAGTTATGAGACGTTTTATGTTTAAAGCTAAAAACCTCCATGTTTGCATAAGTATTGCTACAGTTAAGTGGTAATGTCTGACTTTAGTTATGATGTTAGCTAATGGTGAGTCAGGCTTTGACACTAAACCTTTTCCAGCGAAGTCGTCACAAACATAAAGTGTTTGAGGATATTTTTTGAAGGGGTATTTTGAAAGTTTTGATAGAATGTAGTTTGTCAGTCGTTTCATATCGTAAACTCCTGAGTACTGACGTAAGTGGTGTTTGTCAATAATTCTTTCCATCTCCTCAGAAGTCTTTTGCATTCCTGACTGTATGAATTCTACGATGGCATAATATTTCCTCTTACGTCGAATGTAACGTTGAAGAAATTCAATGAGTTCACTGTCTGGAACTTTAACGACAGAGGCTTGAACTTTTGACATAAATGTTTTCGCTGTTGAGTCCATAGAGTCTGAAGTTGCTGATATAATGATTTGGTCATAGTAAGAGTCGTTTCCTAAACGCTCTGTTATGAGTATATGACGAATGAGGTTAAATGTCTTACCTGAACCCATCTTTCCACAATAGAAATACACACCATTTGAACAGAACTCATAGTCCTTACTGAAAGGAAGAATGAGAGAATGTTAAGTTTTCACTGCTTTCATTCATGTCTTCATCTACATCATGTATTAAATGCTTCATTTTATCTCCATTAAAAATGCAAGTCAGAAATATTCAGAACATAGCACCGAGTCTAACTGACAAGAGTATAAAGATATACTATGAACACGTTATGATGAAACCTACCAAAATTCAAGAAAGTCAGTATACTTATGAATATCCAAGACACTGGGTAGAGTATGTAGGAGGTGAGAAAGCTATTGAAATCAGACAGGTTCGAAGTATTCCAGCAGGAAGAACAATATTATTGAAGAACTTTAATGTTTTGAGGTATAATGATGAAACAAAGAAGCAAGATAGTTTTCCTGTTGCTGTGTATGTGAACTTAGATACAGGAGATGACATGAAAGTTTTTAACGCAAAGCTTCAAACGGTAGTGAGAGAACAACTTACTGCGGAAGGGCATCCATTACCTTCAGAAGTTACCATAGCATATAATTTTGAAACAAACTCAATAGATTTTTCGTCTCTGCAAAGAAGTCAGGTTTTACATTTAATGAAGCAGATGTATATTCGAATGAAAACTTCAAAGCTATTGCATGGTTAGATAATGACGATTGCTTTAAGAAAATCTTTAAATTCAGTGACTCAAAGATGTCAATAGATGACCTTCGTGGAATGTTACCATCGACGTTTACAGTTGAAGGTTCAGCAGGATTGCTTACAAGATTGTCAATTGGTGGTATTTGGTCTCGTGAGAACATTGTTATAAAATCCAGTATAAGTGAATTTGCTGAAGAATCTATATTATGTCTTTCAAACTATATGTATTCACCGCCAAAGCATTATAGTATAACAAACTTTGTCAGTAAGTTTAACATAAGACTTGTCGAACCTTCTTCAATGAAAGATGTTGTGCTACCTAAAGATGGAAAGGATGGACTCATTATTGAGATGATTTTAATAGCATATTAAATGAGCTTGTTCTTGAAGGTCATTCATGATGAAATAACTGTTGTAGAAGATGTTAGCAATTGTTCAGACATTTTGAAGCGTATAGATGATATAAGAAATAAGTTAGATAGACCGCAAAGCGGTGAGGGCGAAGCCCGTGAGAACGTTTATGTTTCATTGACTTTCTCCAGTAACGAGAACTTTTATGAGATAATATTGAAGAGAGATGATTTTAATATGGTGTAAATGGTAGCTTGGGCAGCTTTAGGCGCAATGGGAACAAAAGCATTAGCATTTGGAGCAAAAGCACTTGGAGCTTATGACGCAGTAAATAAAATGAGTGGAGGAAGGGTTTCGAAGACATTAGATGCAAATAAAGGAAAGATTGGAGGCTGGGTTGCAAAGAAGTTAAGATTAAATAAAATAGGGCTCATAAATAAAGCATCCAATTTGGTTGCGACTGAGTCAGAAAATGCTTTAGGAAAGGACGATGAGTTTGCAAAACACGCAAAAGACTTTAATGACCAGATGAAAGGTGAAACAATGCATTTAAATAGAGTCGATGGAACTAAAGAAAATGTTTCTTCTCCACTAGTAGTTCTTCCGTATGGTCCCTATGGAATGTATGGGAACCCTTACGAAAGACTATTTGACCCATTGACTGGTGGAAGTAACTGGTATCATTACGGACGAAGAAGAAAGACAGTCAAGTTGGAGACAGACGTGAAGAAAGCAACTAAAAAGAAACCAAGGAAGAGAGTTATAAAGCAATGAATTCAACAAGGTTAGAAATGAGGGTAGAAATGAGGTTAGATCTAACCTTCTACCCTAAATTTAAATGGATGTTTTTCATACGTGTGGGAGTGGTGATATCATTAATTTTTAAGTTTATTTTTTATTTTATTTTTATATAAATGACGAAAACTATTGAGATAACAAACTACAACGGTCATGAGTTCAAGAATTTGTTCTTCGTTCCTCGTGAAAATACATTCTATCAGATACGAGGGAGAAAGGGTAAAGTTAGTTTGAGCGTTTATGAAGGAATGAAGAATGGAAAGTTTATACAAGCATACGATACAAACGGTAAGCGTGTTTCATTAGCTTTGTCAAAACTTACAGGTATAAACTATGACAGTGATTTTGACTCTGACGATTGGAGCGACAGCAGCGATACTGAAGAATATGAACTATTGTGTGAAGCACAGCAATGGGAAGAGTTGCAATACTTTTGTAAGTGAGAACGTTTATTTTTACAGTAGTAAGGTGAAGTGGTTGGCGGCTTTATAAATATTTAAGGTTAAGTTGGTGTTTGTGTTTGTGTTGTAAAATATACGTTAACGGTTTTGTAAAGTGTCAAATTCACAAGTATTGCGTACGGAGGAACGCAGTGCCTCCGTACACGAGACTTGTATACTAACTTACAAAAGAGAATCCATGAATTGATGTTTTCGTCCAAAATAATAATATTATATTGTCGACTGTGATAAGTTATTATGGCTACTAGTTTGGATTTTACAGCTGGATTGTTATTCCATGTGTAATCATCCAATGGAAACGTAAAACCAGCAACATCAATAAAAAGATAATCTGAAAAAGTAGGAGTAACTTGAAGTTCGTTATTATTAACAAGAGGAATGTCAATTTTATCTGTAAATCCCCAGCAGAATTTTTTGAAATAATCAATAAGATCTAGTTGCCTAGCTTCACATGCAAGCGATTCTTGTAATTGTTTGAAAGCATCAATTGGATCAGCTTGATGTATCTTTTGCCGTTTCGAGTACAGGTGATACAGATAAGTAACATCTGCATTTTCCGAAAAGTTCCGATTTGTGAGCGATAATATTTCTTTGTATATTAACTGTTGCTCATTGGGATTAGAGAATAATTCGTCAAATAGTTTGTGCATTAATGGTCGAAATGTAATAAGTTGAACAATAACGGCAAGAAAACCGATATTTTTTCCAAGCTTGATACCAAGCTTTTGTTTTTTAGGCTTATCATGAGTTTTTCTGAGTGTCTGTGGAAGTTGTATCAAATCAGGATGAAAATCTGCTATCATTTCAAGAGATGGTGGATTGTGGCTGAGGACGTTAAGATAATTGATTGCGTTTATCTTAATTTTCTCAAAGTTATGAAAATCAGTAAAAGCTGAATTCATAATTTCTTTTGCTTGCTGAGAATCGTAAACTGCAACAGCCGAGATGTTTTCTTCATTAATACGAATTAAAGACGAGTACGTATTATAAAGATCTTGTTTAAATTTGGATAATAAATTTTGGAATTCTTGAGGATCATCTGGAATTTCCTTCGCCTTGAAGAAAAATGAAAACCTTTTCCAATCTGGTGGTACTTTGATATCGGAACCAAATATAGATTTTTTGTTGAATTTTGGATAATCTGTTGGAAGTGAAAGATTTTCAGATTCTGACGGTTCTTCATCCGCTGGCGGATCCTCATCGTCAGATTAGTATACATATCATGGGTACGGAGGCACTGCGCGCCTCCTTATCCATTATATGTGAATTTGACACTTTCCAAAACCGTCAACGTATATTTTACAACACAAACGACAACACTAACTTAACCTTAAATATTTACAAAGCCGCCAACCACTTCACCTCACTAATGTAAAAAATAAACGTTCTCACTTACAAAAGTATTGCAACTCCTCCCATTGCTGTGCTTCACATAACAGCTCATAATCTTCTGACTCACTTTCTTCTTCATATAGGTCAAAATCACTGTCAAAATAAATGTTAGTAAGTTTTGACAAAGCTAATGAAACACGCTTACCGTTTGTATCATATGCTTGTATAAACTTTCCATTATGCTTGTAGTCATAAACGCTCAAACTAACTTTACCCTTTCTCCCTCGTATCTGATAGAATGTATTTTCACGAGGAACGAAGAACAAATTTTTGAACTCATGACCGTTGTAGTTTGTTATCTCAATAGTTTTCGTCATTTATATAAAAATAAAAATTTTCAGTAAAAATAAAACTAACGTTAAAAATTTCTCATAACATAAACGTTCTCATTACTTTATAACTCTCTTCCTTGGTTTCTTTTTAGTTGCTTTCTTCACGTCTGTCTCCAACTTGACTGTCTTTCTTCTTCGTCCGTAATGATACCAGTTACTTCCACCAGTCAATGGGTCAAATGGTCTTTCGTAAGGGTTTCCATACATTCCATAGGGACCATACGGAAGAACTACTAGTGGAGAAGAAACATTTTCTTTAGTTCCATCGACTCTATTTAAATGCATTGTTTCACCTTTCATCTGGTCATTAAAGTCTTTTGCGTGTTTTGCAAACTCATCGTCCTTTCCTAAAGCATTTTCTGACTCAGTCGCAACCAAATTGGATGCTTTATTTATGAGCCCTATTTTATTTAATCTTAACTTCTTTGCAACCCAGCCTCCAATCTTTCCTTTATTTGCATCTAATGTCTTCGAAACCCTTCCTCCACTCATTTTATTTACTGCGTCATAAGCTCCAAGTGCTTTTGCTCCAAATGCTAATGCTTTTGTTCCCATTGCGCCTAAAGCTGCCCAAGCTACCATTTACACCATATTAAAATCATCTCTCTTCAATATTATCTCATAAAAGTTCTCGTTACTGGAGAAAGTCAATGAAACATAAACGTTCTCACGGGCTTCGCCCTCACCGCTTTGCGGTCTATCTAACTTATTTCTTATATCATCTATACGCTTCAAAATGTCTGAACAATTGCTAACATCTTCTACAACAGTTATTTCATCATGAATGACCTTCAAGAACAAGCTCATTTAATATGCTATTAAAATCATCTCAATAATGAGTCCATCCTTTCCATCTTTAGGTAGCACAACATCTTTCATTGAAGAAGGTTCGACAAGTCTTATGTTAAACTTACTGACAAAGTTTGTTATACTATAATGCTTGGCGGTGAATACATATAGTTTGAAAGACATAATATAGATTCTTCAGCAAATTCACTTATACTGGATTTTATAACAATGTTCTCACGAGACCAAATACCACCAATTGACAATCTTGTAAGCAATCCTGCTGAACCTTCAACTGTAAACGTCGATGGTAACATTCCACGAAGGTCATCTATTGACATCTTTGAGTCACTGAATTTAAAGATTTTCTTAAAGCAATCGTCATTATCTAACCATGCAATAGCTTTGAAGTTTTCATTCGAATATACATCTGCTTCATTAAATGTAAAACCTGACTTCTTTGCAGAGACGACTTTAAAATCTATTGAGTTTGTTTCAAAATTATATGCTATGGTAACTTCTGAAGGTAATGGATGTCCTTCCGCAGTAAGTTGTTCTCTCACTACCGTTTGAAGCTTTGGTTAAAAACTTTCATGTCATCTCCTGTATCTAGTTCACATACACAGCAACAGGAAAACTATCTTGCTTCTTTGTTTCATCATTATACCTCAAAACATTAAAGTTCTTCAATAATATTGTTCTTCCTGCTGGAATACTTCGAACCTGTCTGATTTCAATAGCTTTCTCACCTCCTACATACTCTACCCAGTGTCTTGGATATTCATAAGTATACTGACTTTCTTGAATTTTGGTAGGTTTCATCATAACGTGTTCATAGTATATCTTTATACTCTTGTCAGTTAGACTCGGTGCTATGTTCTGAATATTTCTGACTTGCATTTTTAATGGAGATAAAATGAAGCATTTAATACATGATGTAGATGAAGACATGAATGAAAGCAGTGAAAAGCTCAACAGTTCTCTCATTCTTCCTTTCAGTAAGGACTATGAGTTCTGTTCAAATGGTGTGTATTTCTATTGTGGAAAGATGGGTTCAGGTAAGACATTTAACCTCATTCGTCATATACTCATAACAGAGCGTTTAGGAAACGACTCTTACTATGACCAAATCATTATATCAGCAACTTCAGACTCTATGGACTCAACAGCGAAAACATTTATGTCAAAAGTTCAAGCCTCTGTCGTTAAAGTTCCAGACAGTGAACTCATTGAATTTCTTCAACGTTACATTCGACGTAAGAGAAAATATTATGCCATCGTAGAGTTCATACAGTCAGGAATGCAAAAGACTTCTGAGGAGATGGAAAGAATTATTGACAAACACCACTTACGTCAGTACTCAGGAGTTTACGATATGAAACGACTGACAAACTACATTCTATCAAAACTTTCAAAATACCCCTTCAAAAAATATCCATCAAACACTTTATTAGTTTGTGACGACTTCGCTGGTAAAGGTTTAGTGTCAAAGCCTGACTCACCATTAGCTAACATCATAACTAAAGTCAGACATTACCACTTAACTGTAGCAATACTTATGCAAACATGGAGGTTTTTAGCTTTAAACATAAAACGTCTCATAACTGACTTCGTTATCTTTCAAGGTTTCTCACGCTATGATATTGAACTCATTTGGAAACAGTCAGGTATAACATTACCTTTTGAAGAAATTTGGGAAGCATATAAGTCTCTCATCTCTCCTCGTTCATACCTTGAGATTCATATCATGACTAATACCATTAAAGTCAAAAATATTCCATGGGAACGACCAACATTGTTTTAAAGTTTAACCTTCAATTGACTGATGGTAAACAAATTCCATGCATCTCTGTCGCCATTTCTGTTAATATTTTTGCTGTCATTCATATCATCCACTTCCCCATCCGTTAGCTTTTGAGGATATGGGTTAGAATAGCTGTTCTTAAATGAAGGCTTTTCACCTTTGAGAGCATAAACTCTATAACTTTCTGCATACTTTATGTTTGAACCTCCTGAGCCATCATTGACATAAATTTTTATAGGCTTCCACCCTTTGTTCATGTTCCTGCTTCTTCCCTTAGCTTTTGTTCAGTAGTTCTACATCTTTATACACAGCACCTGTCTCAGTGAATTCAACAATATTTTCATTCGTTAGCTTTGCATTCAAACCCTTGTCGAGTATATTGTTCATTTCATACATATAAAAGGTTTTTATTCTATATGAAATGAGAAGCAAATCCATCTTAGCTGGTGCCGTTAATGTTCCAATTGAACCAACATCAAATGTTGACTCACGAACGACAAACAATATTGTCATAAAGAACTATAGTTCGGAGTGTTTGAAAGAAAAAGAACCAGAACTTAAGTCGGTGAATTTAAACTCAGCTTCAAACGCTAACGCTACATCAGATGTTAAGTTAGAGTATCCACCACTGGACCAAATTCTTTCAAGAGAAGCCAACGACAATCCTTACACAAATGTTCAAACAAATCCTTCAGATAACGTAGACCATTACCTTCTTCAGTTATACCAAACAATTTTACTCAAAGACGATAAGAAGCTTTTGACAAATCTTATAAGCAAGAACCAAATAATTCTAACAAAGGAGGACCTTGAAAATGTTATCTCACGAATAACAGGAAACAATGTGTCATTGACTATCTCGACCCTGAAATCGAATGCTGTGGTCAAACTCCACTATTCATGAAAATAGGTAACATCCGCATCATTGAAACGCCAGGTACTCCAGGAGTTGAGTTTAAGTATAATATTCGAACGAGTATACAAAACTATCTACTGACTATAAGCTTTGTTTGAAATATGTTTTAGTAAATTAAAGCAGTCAGTCAGTCAAAAAAATTTCAAGTTAGCAATTTGTAATATCTATCCAAAACTTCTTCAACAGTATCGAACTCATCTTCATAATGCAAACCTAATCTTATTGACTTGGTGCAGTTTTCACTAACACAATATTTTTCTGTTCTCTTGACTGACATAACTAACTCATTTGTTTCATCAAACAGCAACAACCAAAGTTCATGACCTAATACATAACATTCATACTTTATATTTTTAGCTCTGAGTTCTCTTGTAAGCTGTTGCATTTAATATTTTCTAAAAAGTCAACTTCAACAGTCATTCGCACTGGTGCCTTCAGTTCTACAGGCTCTCCTTGAAAGTCAACAAGTCTGAATTGCATGTCTTTCAAATTATGAGGACTAATGCGAACCCATTTACCTAAATGAGTTGCTATGACAGGAACATTTGGAATGAACATTGAATTGACTGCATAACAGAAGGATTTATATTCTACTGAACCTTTACTATTAACTCCTGAAATACCTGTGACATTAGCTATTTTTGACTCAACGTACAAACAATTGCCATAACATACATATGGAACAGATTTCATCTCAATCGTTTTGTCAACACTTTTCAAAGGAAATGTCATATGGTATGCTCCCAGAAGCAATTGAACTCTATGACTCATTCGTGTTATCTTAAACTCCTTCGCATAACTGAACTTCAATGTTCCCTCAGAAGAGAGTTCGACATCTATGTTGTCAATAGTTTCTTCATTTATGAGAGTATCTATGACTCCAGCAATTTTATCTATTCTATACCCAGCTCTGTTAGGAAATGTTATAACACTTCTTACACCATCTATTTCAATCTCTATGAAATCTGTTTCATCTGTTATGACAAAAGTTGCGATAGTATTGAAGTCAACAACTCTGAAAGCAAGTGCTTCATTCTGAAGTCCTAAGTTTGTTTGTAGCTTTACTGTCCCGTATTCGTTTGGGTCTGTACTTTGCAAATAGAACAACATTTTATTCTCATTAAAATATGACTATTGCTGCATATGCGTATGAAACAAATGAAGCAAGAAGAGCACATGAACTAGTAAACGAAAACTCAACTTTAACAGTGGAAGGCAATGATTTAGTCATTGACGATGGAAAAACTAAAAAAGTCATTGATTTCGATACTTTTAACACGTATGACCCATTCATTACAACAAGTAAAGTTCCCATCATAAATGATGGAACGGTGCAATATATAAATTCAACAGTAGATGCCTCATTAGTGAAAGTATTAAATGTTCTCATTGAATTGTTAAAGAGCTTTCGATTTGACGACAACATTAAATGCTTAAAGAATTTAGTCATGAATGAGAAACAAATTCTCGGCGTTGCTGGTAGCAGTAATGATGTACACCTTATGACATTAGAATATTATAACGAACATAAAGATGAACTGAAAGGAGAGAAGGGTGACACTGGACCTCAAGGACCACAAGGAATACAAGGAATACAAGGACCTCAAGGCGAAAACGGTTTGGATGGAAGATGGAAAGGATGGAAAAACTGCTAAATCATGGATATGGACCTTATAAATACTGGTTTAACAGCTGCTTCATATGGAGTTCTTCAATACCAAATCGGAAAGATATGGGCAGTACTTGGTGAAGAAGCTTTAGATGACGTTAAAGATGCTTTGAACTTCATTTCAAATGGTTCGGATACTATTAAAACTTTATCTGGTTGGATGCAAGAAACAAGGAGTCAAATAGATACTGTAAGACGTATAGCAAACAATGCACGTACGGGATTGGATACTTTACGAGAAGCACAAAATACACTAAAGGAAGCAAATGATATTCTTGGCTCAGTATCAGACATGCATGAAGATTGGCTTAAAGGTATTGACAAATCTTTAAAAAATCACAGTCAGTCTATTGCTGACTACAAGAAAAGTATAGATTTTTTACATAGTGCTATGGACGTACATGATGGAAGCATAAGGAACTTACTTAATGCTAACAATAACTTACCAGGAACTATTAAAGCATTTATAAAGTCCTTTGTAAAACCTGGTGCTCTAACATTTAGGTCTTTGAGAGCAAGAGCATTGAAGTCAAGAGATGCAGAAACTCCAACAGAACCTACAGAAGGAACTGAAACAACAGAAACTCCAGAAGAACCACCAAAACCAACAGCTAATGAAATATTGTTCGAATATTTTCCAAGTACTCTGTTCTCATTGCATACATTCAAGAAATACTTAAGAAAGCAGACTTGACTTTAGGAGATGATGAAAGTTCTGTATATCTTTCGTTCCATTCAAATAGCAGAACTTTTGAGACAGATATGCTTAATGTATGACAACATCTCTGATTTCACAAGATATGATGACGACCATGACCCCGAACACGGTGAAGAAGAAGTTTTACAAACATCCATTAAGACAGGAAAGGTTTTAACACAAAGTCTCATTATTGACACCGAAGATGGTGAAGTGGATGTTCTTCAAGAGCTGAAGAAAAATACTTCTGAAGGAGGTGGTGGTAGGCATGAACTTGAAATAAATGAGATAGAAGAGAAATTAGCCGAAAAAGCAGATAAAAACCATGTTCATTATATAAGTTCAGATGAACAGATTATAACGGACTACCATGGATATTTAACACGAATGAAGAAAGATGAAGACAAAGATGTTAATGAAAGAAGATATAAATTCATTCGTGCTGAAGGTTATGACATACGCTGTACTGTACAGTATGACACAGGTAAAGCACCAGAAGCATTTGGTTATAACAATGAAATTTATGCTTCATACTTCTTTGTTAACGGTGTATTAGTTGAACCAAGATTTACATTGAGAGTTAAGCAAAAATAACTTTTGAAGATGCTATTAAAAGTAAAGCTGACAAAGATGAACTTGACGCAACGAACAAAGTTTTGAAATCTCATAAACACAATATCTCCGATATAAATGAACTTCAAGCTACATTAAATAGTAAAGCTGACAAGAACCATACACATGAATCCTTCACTACTGTTAGAGCAGACGACATAATATTGAACTATACCCTTGGTTCAAGTGCACCTTTAGAGAATCCAAGTACAAGCGTAAAAGATACTCTAAACTTTAAATAAGTAAATGTATGAACATTGAAGGTCATGTCAGAAACTTTGAAACATATGAACTACCAGCAATGTTAGATAAGAAAGCTGACAAAACTTATGTGGATGAAGAACTTGAAAAGAAAGCAAGCAGAGATGAACTTAGTTCGTATACTAGAGCAGAAGATATAGCAATAATTCAGAAAAGTATTGACAAAAAGGCTGACAAAAAACATTGGCATTATACAGTAAAAGGAGGTAAGGGAGTGCGCGTTGGTTCAGATTATTCTGAATATCTTGAAAGAACAAATGAAACTAAAGTCATTGACGGTATAACATATACACGTTTCAACAGAACTAAGACAGAAGTACATTATGAAGTTCATAGAGAAGATATTCGTGAAAGTTTTGAATGGAATGAAGAAATATGGTCAGCAACTGCAGAAATGGATATGATTTTAAATCCGGAGTTTTTCATTCAAATCGTTGAAGTTAAAAACTATGAAGATATAATGGAGGACAAAGCTGACAAAACAGAGCTTCAAACATTAAAGACTGAAATACTTCAAACATTATATCCTATAGGCTCTATTTATACGTCAATGAACTCAACAAATCCAGCAAGTGTTTTAGGTTTTGGTACGTGGCAGCAGATTGTAGACAAATTCTTATACTGTGCTAACTCTTCAAAGCAAACAGGAGGCTCAAAGAAAATTAAAGAAGCAAACTTACCTGCGCACACTCATACAGGAACTACAAACTTTTCTGGCGACCATAGCCACTCATTAAGAGACCACCCATTATACAACTCAGACTATAAAGCTGGCAATGATGTTTTATCTCCATCTTATAACAATTCAGCAAAAAAGACTTTTCGACCAACTGAACCAGGAGGAAATCATGTCCATACTTTCACAACAAATCCAACAGGCTCGGGTGAAGATTATATGCCACCATTTATGACTGTATTCGCATGGTACCGTCTTGAATAAAATCTTTAACTTTACATAAATGAGCTTGAAAGAAGTATTCGAACAACATCCATGGAGGTCATTTAAGAAGTTCAATGAAGCAGCAAAAAGTTGGGGATTTACTAACAGAGCTGAAGTTAAAAAGTTCTTTGACAAAAATGTTGTACATCAAACAAAAATAAACCCTTACGACTACTTTTTACCAATTTACTCCAACACTCCTGACGCATACCAATTTGACACTCTCATTCAAAGCAGAAAAGGAGGACATAAACCATTCCTCATCTTCATTAATGTTAACACTCGCAAAGCATATGCATATCCAATGAGGAATAAAGGAACTCGTGAAGTGTTAAGAGTTTTACAAAAGTTTGTAGCAGAACATAGCCCAAGTACTTTAACATCAGACCAAGACAGTGCATACCTCAGCAATGAAATCACAGATTTTCTCATTAAGCATAACATAACTCACTACACTACTGAAGACCATAACCATAACATACTCGGCATCATAAACCGCTTCATAAGAACGCTCAGAGATTTAAACCAAGAGCGAGACTTTACCGAAGAAACAATGAAACATTTTCTCGAAGTATATAATTCCTCAACACATTCTACAACAGGACATACACCAAATTCAATGACACAACAACAAGAAGAAAAGTATATACAAAAGAAACGAAGCCAAACACAAAATATCAGAAATTCAACACAATTTACCCTCATTCCTGGTACAAAAGTTCGTGTAGTTCTTGACGACAAACCGTTGACAAAGAAACATTTAAGGTTAAGTCGAAATTATTATATCGTAGACTCTACGCAAGGTAATGGATATCTTATAAAAGCTGCTGACGACTCCATTGCATTTTACCCTCGACATAAATTAGTCGAAAGTAGTAATGGCAAACTTGCTGAAACCATTGACGAAGCAAAGCGAGGAGTGGTTATTGAAATACTTGGCTACAACATAAACGATGACACTTATAAAGTAAGATATGAAGGAGGCGTTGAAGATGTTATACCATCTAAGAACTTGAGAGAGTCGAAGCCAACACATCTGGGACCATTAGAGCGGGAGTACTGGAAAGACAAAAATATGCCAGAAAGAATAAGAAAATTCTTCTAAACTTTTTCATTAGATGTAAATCAGACATGAACGAGAACAGTCATGATATCATTAATGGTACCATTTATTTTAACATAAAGACGCAAAGCGGCGGGGCATAGCCCATGAACAAAAATAATTTTAGGGTAGATGGGTATTTATACCCTCATTTCTACCCTCATGAATTTTCATGAATTTCCTTAAGATAGAAAAAATAAAGTTAGTTTTATTTTTATTTATTTTTTTATTTTGTATGTAAGAACAGAAATGTCAGTCGAAGCAAAAACATTCACAACAAATCTAATGGCGAAACATTCACAAAAGGCACTTATAACGGTATTGAAGTCTTACGTAGAGACAAGGATGGTTACATTAATGCAACAAATATGTGTCAGCAGTTTAGGAAAGACTTTAGAAAGTTGTTGGAAAATAAGTCCTGGGAAGAGTATTATAAGGCATTTTGTGAAGAATATAGCAACAGTCCGAATTCCAGCGGTTGCTTTTTATACAAAATTCATGCAGGAATTCCTGATGAAATCAAACAGGTTAGAGGAACGTATGTAGACCCAAGACTTATAAACAATATAACAATGTGGGCTTCTCCAAAATATTGCATAGCAGTTGGAAAAATTATGGACTCCATAGACAAGAAAGTTCATGAGAAGTTAGATGAAGAAGAACTCGAAGATACAGTAGAGAATGCAAAACATTTGTTTGAAGAAGAAGTTAGAAAAATGCATGAAAAACAATTAGAACATGAACCTGAGATATGTTATGGTTATAGAGATTCTCCATACGAACTAGACCAATGGGAACAAGAAGATTTAAAGAGAGAATTTAGAGAATATGAACTCGCTAAGATAGCATTAGAAGCTGCAGAAAAGAAGTTAAAAGTTTGGGGTCGTTTTGTACAAAAATATTGTGAGTAAATGAACTCATTATTTTTGCTGAATTCGTGAGATTCTGAGTAAAATGGCATATGGCATGTGTCAAACCGTTGAGTTTTCACAAAATTCCAAAAATAACGTTTACCATGTAAAACGGTTATAAATAATGAGGGTAGAAATGAGGGTAGAAATTAGGTTAGATATACCCATCTACCCTAAAAATTATTTTTATTGAATTCAGCACAAAATTCTGAGTAAAATGACATATGGCACGTGTCAAACCGTTGAGTTTTCACAAAATTTAAAAATTGCTGTGGAAAGTTCGTCAAAAAAGTGAAGGTTCCCGACGGTTTCAAACCGCCAAACTTTACATGAAGATAGATTACCATGTCAACTAAATATCATATACGATAGAAGTTTACATTTTGTAAAGTAGAACAATAGAATTTCCTGATGTCAGTCAGGACGCGAACCGACGTCAGTCAGGACCCATCCTGAAGTCAGTCAGGACGCGAACCGACGTCAGTCAGGACCCATCCTGAAGTCATTCCATAAACCTTTCAATTTCGAAGATTTTGAGAGCATTCCATACCGACGTCAGTCATGGTCTCTACCGACGTCAGTCAGGATGCGAACCGACGTTAGTCAGTAAATTTTATCGTCCAACTTTACAAATGTAAACTTCTATCGTTCGAGTACCATATTTTCTTCGCTAGGGTCTAACACCAAATAGACCCTTTGTACTTGCAAATTCAATGCTCTCTCAATTTTTTTGCAGAAAAGGAAAAAACCGGAACATCATCGGGACTCGAACCGAGGTCCTCGACACTTATGACAAGGGAGTCCATACCACTGAGCTATGAGCCGCTTGCATATTTTTAAGTAAAATATCATATATATGTTATATATGACACTTTTCATGCAATGAAGGTTATGTTGAAAATGACCAAACTTCATGAAAATCATGAATTTTTAACATTTCTTTAAGACAGAAAAAATAAAATTAGAATTTTATTTATTTATTTTTTTATTTTGTATGTAAAGACAGTAATGACAACATTAGAGAACACAACAACTGCTATCGTTCATGAAGCCATTAATGAAGAATATGAATACATACAGTATAACAAACAATTGAGACTCATTCGTTCGGTCAAAGACGATATGTACCAGATGCAAAGTATAATGAACGCTCTTCGTTCTACAAAGCAAGCATATCATTGGTTTGAAAACCAACAGACAAAATAACTTTTAGAAGAATTTCCTCATATGATTGCTTCCCTTGAAAAACCGGGGGAAGAGATTCCATTCGAAAATCGCAAGAATTTGGCTCCTGGTTTGAAAGGTTATTATATTCATAGACTTTTAGTAAACGCTGTAGCAATGTGGTCTTCACCTCGTTATGCTTGTTATATTTTCATGATGTTAGATGAACTATATAAAGCAGAACGTGGAGAGATGGAAAAGAAACTTCAAGCAAAAGATGAAGTCATTGAATCCAAAGACAAAAGCATACAGAAAAGAATACCGCGTTCAGTACCAAAAGGAAAGGAAAAGAGTTATAAGTATATGATATATACTGAAGAGTTGGAGAAAGAAGAAGACAGAGATATGGTTATGTTGCATTTAGTGAGAAGAAACAACAAGAGCTTTTATGACTTAGCTAAGATTTACAAATCTGACAGAAACTGGTTCTATCGTGAAAACTTACCGATTTCAATGACACCGAATGAGCAAATAAAGGAAATTGTCAAAAATACTCTTCCTCAAACACACTATGACATCAACGGTTGCACAATACTTACATTCAAAGAAGACTTAACATTACTGAAGGAAAAAATAACAGAATATTTCGATAACTTCAAAGAGGAAGAATAAAAAAATCTAAGCTAATTTTATTTTTTTTATAAAATTTTATCTCATATGAAAGAACATGAATTTAGAATATTCGGAACTCATGACAGAAGAAGAGAACGAACAACATGTAAAAGATTATGCAAAATTTCTGAAGACATACAAAGCATTTAAACAATATCTAAATGCTTCTAAAGATTATGCAAAATTTCTGAAGGTATATAAAGCTTATGAAAAAGCGTATGAAAAGTTTATACATTGGGGAATTGTTGTAAAATATCGATATGAAGACTAACCAAAAATATATTTTTGCTTAAATAACGTCAGGGTCTATTTCTTCAACCATTTCACTTCCTTCGTCAATGTCAATAGAAGCTTCTTCAAACTTTGGTAAGAACTTTTGTATAACATCTGTGTTCGTTATTGTCTTCAGAGATGAAGGATAATATTTCACATTTGTTTCACCTTTCTTATATTCTTTCTGTTCGGAAAGATTTAAAGCAATACTGAAGAAGTCAATGTTAGAGTTCTTTATGACAGTATAGTGTGTATCTTTGACATTCACGAAGAAACTCTTTTGTTTCAAAACTACTGCTAACTCTTGTGAAGTATAATGTTTGCGGTCAATGACGATAGCTAATGGTCTGACATACTGACCAAACTTAGATTCTTTCACAAACTTCTTGTTAAAGATAACATTAACGTTTGCAGCACCATTGAACTCATTCTTGATGGCATTAGCGAGAGCATTGTATGAAAAGAACTTGCAATCTTGCATGTGTTTCATTAAAATAAAAATATTAAATTATTTTGAAAAATAACTTAAAAAAATCTAATCTAATTTTTTCAAAAAAAATTTTTTATTTCCTACTAAAGATGTATCGGAAGTTGTCTAAGTTAGAACACTCGGAAATAAAATAACTTCTTACAGAAGCTAATATAGATGTTGCAAAGCATTACGCAACAAACAAAAAGGCACTCGCTGACATCCTCAATGACTATAATGGTGCAATAAGTTATGATAGAATTCATGAGTTCATAAAGCCGCAACGCGGCGAGGACGAAGTCCATGCAAGAGCATTTCCTTTAAATGACGTTGCTATTGACTTATATCATAGACGTTCAGTACCTCATGAAGTAAGAAGAGAAATGTTTGACATAACAAATGCGAACGTTGGTCATACTCGTAAAGCTCTTTCTCATGACGTTCGTCAAGAGATGTTTGAACTTACGAACTCAAACGTTGGTGAAACAAGAAGAGCTGTACCTCATGAAGTAAGAAGAGAAATGTATGACATAACAAATGCAAACGTTGGTAAAACACGAAAGAGAGACGACACACTGAAACAACAGAGAAGAGAGATGTTTAAAAGTGCTATAGAATAAGTTCGCAAAGTCAATGATGTCATTCGTTCCATTGACGACAAACCAAAAGAAGGTGAGAGATGGTTAAAGAAAGATGAAGAGAATAGGAAGAGAAATGTGAAGTCAGGCAATAGACTCATTGACTTTAACATCGAAGCTTTAGATGAACCAAACAGAGACTACTTACACAAACATTTCGGTAAGGTTTTCATGAGACTCTTAGAGAAAATTAAAATAAACTCACAACAGAGATGGATGGTATGTTATAAACTTGGTGGAAAGTATGAATGTTCTACGTTAAACCTCAATAATATTGGAACATTACTACATCAGCTCTTGAAGGAGAACTTTATATCAGAGATAGAAGCAAATGCTGCAGGTATTGTTGAAATGCACTATGACTTCTTCTTGACAAACATAAAGAATCTTACCGAAATAAAGATGTATGATTTAACAGAATATGAAGGCTTAACGATGTCAGATGTAAAGAAAGGCAAACCAAAAAAGAGACCATATAGAGATGAAAGCACACTGACAAATGACCAGAAAGCCATTTTGGAAGCTCTTAAGCAAACAGGAAACCCAGCACTTATAGAAAGCTTTTGGAAAGATAATGGTGAAAAGAAGTTTTATAAGAAGAGAAGCGGTCAGTTCTGGAAGTATCTTTGCACATTACCTATAAATCTTGAGCGCTACCAAATCTTCAATGAATGAACAAAAGAACTGCAACACTTATGACAGAAGACAATTGTTTCATTTATGCTTGCATTCAGGCTGGAGTAGATGGAGAGACTATTGACCACATGAGAGAAGTCATTCGTGTTAGAGACTTTCCTCAAAGTAAAGTACAAGAAATTTCTGATGCAACAGGTATAGCATTTAATGTTACCATTGGTTACTTCAATGACTCAAGACATAATGAAATAAAGAGATACATACCAAAAGAATGTAAAACTATTCGAACTATTGACTTACTTCTTGTTGAAGACCACTACATGCTAAACGAAAGATTACCAATGACAACATATTTCATTCGCAACTATATAGAAATCTTGAAGGAGTGTGGTGGAATGAACATTGAGAAACAGATGAAGATTTATACAAAGAGAGAGAACAAATATGTAGTTCGTTATGATAGAACAACACCGTTATGGGATGTTATGAAAACATTGTGGGAGTGCAAATATTTCGAACCTATTTCTTATGGAGAACTTTTCACATATACGACTGACTTATATAAACAGAACCTTGCACCATTTAAAGATTTGACATATGCTCCAAAGTATTGTGTACAACTGAAGAAGGAAGCCGAGTCAAAAGAAGTAAATAAAAATAAGTACAAGTTCATTCCTGAGCACGTTTTCTTTGCTGACTTTGAGTGCAGTACCGATGGCTTTCATAAAGCTTTTAACATATGTTATGACAGTGAAGATGGTTCAGTGAGTGAAAGCATTTGGGGTCAGAACTGTGCAACAGAATTTTTGGAACGACTTCCTGACAAGAGTTTAATATATTTCCATAACCTCAGTTATGATATAAACTTCATCTTAAGACACATGACAGAAGTGAAAGGAACTCCCATCATTAAAGGTTCACGAACAATGCAAATAACTGGCTTATATAAAGGAAGGGCAATTATTATAAAAGACTCTTACAGTGTTATAAATAAGAAGCTTAAACTATTTCCTGCTATGTTTAACTTACAAACAGGACCGAAAGAAGTATTTCCATACAACTACTACAGCAGTGTTTTGTTAGCAAATGACAACAGAACTGGTGTCATTTCTGAAGCATGTAAGTTTATCCGGGATGCGGATACGTTCATGAAAAACATAGATTCCATCAAAGGTTGCAGAATAGATGAAAACCACTTCGACTTAGAAAAGTATAGCACATTTTATTGCAAACAAGATGTAAGAATTTTAAGAGAAGGTTTTGTTAAGTTCCGCAATGACATATTGAAAGAATTTGATTTAAACGTTTATGACTACGTTAGCATTTGTTCAATTGCTAACAAATTATTTGAGAACAGAGTGTACTTCCCGAATGGAAATTTATATGACCTCTCAAATAAACCAAGAGAATTTATTTCGAGATGCATTCAAGGTGGAAGATGTATGTTGTCAGATAACATTAAACAAAAAAGTAAAGAGAAACTCATTGCTGATTTCGACGCTGTTTCATTATATCCATCAGCTATAGCAAGACTTTATACTTTAGAAGGTATTCCAAAGGTTATGAAGGATGAGATGCTAAGCACAGAGTATCTCATGAGACATTTATTCGATGACGACCAAAAGGAACCCATTGGTGAAAAGTTTATGTCTGGCTTCTTTGTTCTCATTAAGATAACAGAGATTGGAATACATAGACACTTTCCTTTAATAGTTTGTGACCCTGAACTAAATCCAGAACTTAACGTTCCCAGAAGTTCAAACACTTGCTGTTTAATGTATGTTGACCATATAACATTACAAGACCTCATAAAATATCAAGGTGTCAAATGTGAAGTGTTGCAAGGATACTATTACGATGGAAACAGAGATATTAGAATAAGAGATGAAGTAAAGAAGTTGTTTGAGTTAAGGTTAAAGTATAAGAAAGAAGGAAATCCTTTGCAAGAAAATATAAAGCTCATTCTGAACAGTATTTATGGCAAAACTATTCTATCTCCTATTGAGTCAAAAATAACCATAGTAAATGACAAAGATGCTATAAGATATGCCATCAGAAACTACAACCATATAGTGAAGTTCGAAGGTTTGGATGGTTCAGATAAAACTATTTTCAAGCTAACGAAAAGCATTTGCAGACACTTTAACTTCTGTCCACTTGGTGTTAACATTCTGTCTATGTCGAAGAGAATAATGTGTGAAGTATTCTGTACTGCTGAGGACTTAGGAATGGACATCTTTTATAGCGATACGGATAGTATGCATCTCTACAATGAAGATATCCCTCGTTTAGCTGAAGAGTTTGAGAAACGTTATGGAAGAGTTCTCATTGGTAAAAACCTTGGTCAATTTCATAGCGACTTTGCAGAAATCACAAAAGATAAACAAAGTTTAGCATACAAGTCAATATTTTGTGGAAAGAAGACTTACATAGACTTACTCACGAATGATTTAAATGAAGTTGCATTTCACTGCAGAATGAAAGGCGTGAAGCAAGATGTTATTGCTTTAACCGCTAATGAAATGTTTCCTGACTCTGTTCAGTGTTTCTATGATGAAGATAAAGGTTTAATGGTTCCGCAAGGAAAATTTGACAAAGACTCTGAGTTCAGTGTTATGAAGTTATATAAAGCACTTTATGACGGTCAAGAGATTGCATTCGACTTATGTAAGTCTGCTACACCTGCATTTGAAGAGAAGTTTAACTTTTCTATTCAGACTAAGACTTCATTCATAAGAAAGCTTAAGTTCTGAGGTCATGAATGAGAAAAATAATGAGGTCATTTATTTTTGTCAGCAGTGAGACCATTCATGATAAAAATAAGCCGCTAGCGGCAAGGGCGAAGCCCATGTGGTCATTTACAATACTGCGATGGTAGAGTTTAAGAGTTGTGCTTCAATGTAGAGACAGTCCTTATGGTCTGGAGGTAAGAACACTGGGCAGTTATGGTCATGAGTGGAGAACATGTCTATCCAAAACTCACGATTGAAGCCAGTTAATTTATAGTATTTAGGGTTAGGAAGTGGTGAAGTTCTTGTATGACCAATGAACTCATTTTCAACTCCCTTACTTAAGTTTGAATATAATATAGCTTGCTTTCTATCCCAAATGCCAGGTGTTACAATCTTTGAAAATTCATTTTTCCTCGGAAGCATTGCATCATAATTGAAAACATTCTTGAAATCATCACTTGGTTCAGAGATTTGAAATCTTATACGTAATGGATTTTCTTTCTCTTTAGCGACTTCATTGAATGGTGAGAATACAACAAACTGACAGTCATGAGTTCCATCTTCATTTTCATTAAATTCATAATGAAAGTCTATAAGTTGTGGCTGACTACCTTCTTCTTTCAGTTGTGCAAGAAACTCACGTAAAGGCTGTAAAGTTTGTACTTCAATGTTGAACTTTTTCTCGAACATCGCATTAAATGAAATCATACATTGTTGCAATGTTGTATCGTCTTTAAAGTATTTGTATATGTGAATGTTTTTGGCGCTTAAAGACTGTTCGTCATTTTCTATCTCGACTTGAAGTATAAAGTCAACCTTTCTGAAAGCACGTGTTATATACATAGATGTTATGCCAATGTACTTCTCTTCATTTATGTTCACAATCCAGTCTGTTGGAAACTTAAACGTTACTCTGTTCCCCTTTATTTTGACGTCAGGGTTTTCACTACTGAACGCAACAGATAAAGGTATTTGTCTATACATTTAGTTCCGATAAAAATAAACCATTTACTCTTTCTTTGCTTCAGCTTCTTTAGCTTTTGCTTCAGCTTCTTCTCTAGCTTTTTTCGCCAGTAGTCTTGGGTTCTTTTGTCTTCCAGCAGCTAATGCAGCAAGTTGTTTTTCACTAAGTTTTCTCTTTGGTCTCTCTGGCTTTTGTTCTTGTTTTTGTTCCTTCAGTTCGGATAAAATTTGCTCACGAATTTCTTTCTTCAATGCTTCAACATCTATGACCCCTTGGGTCTTGTCCGTAGGGCTTGTCTGAGTCATTTGACTGCAGATAAAAAACAAAATTAAAACTTTAACCGATGTAAAATGAGCTTGTCAAAATCAGAGCGAGAGTCTATTATATTAAATGACGCAAGAGGAATACAACATCCTTTCTATTACGTAAGTCAGAGTAAAGATGGTAAAATATACGTAAGAAAAAGAAAGGTTCCATTAGCGAATGCAGAAAGCGACAACATTAAGGTGTATGGCAAGGGTGAAGTCCACGAAGCCCATATAAAACCTTCTGTTCAAACTGAAAAGTCAATAGAACCAGAAGAAAAGAAGCCAGATGTACTTTCAATAACGAACCAAGAGCTTATTGCAAAGTTCGTGAATTTCATTGAAAAACAAACCGAGTCAAAGAATCCTGACCCGCCAGTGAAAGAAGTTGAGACAAAAGAGAATGTACAGTTCATTGAAAATGTCAAGAAACAACTTCCACCACGAATGCCAAGAAGAAGAGTGAGAATAATGAAGTAAATAGTTAAATGAGTGTCATCGTCCTTTCTCTAGCATGTATTCACCTTTGAATTAAATTCCTGCTTCTGTATCATCAGTAACCTTTGTCTGTATTCAAAATTCTCTGTTTTCTCGTATCCTTTTTTATAATTAATTCTAACGGCGTAATGCGCCGATAGAATTAAGACAGTATATATTAAGGATGTTACGAAGACTTTGCGGATATTTATTCTACAATAAATTAGATTCTTATTTTTATATTTTTAATGACTTATTTTTGATAGTTTTCGTTCAGAACTTTTAATCATATTTTAAATATACATATATCAGAATTCTTCGCTATTTTGTTGGCGCAAAGAAAAAAAAAAAGGTAGTGGGGCTTCCAGGCGCGTTGCGCCCTCTAGCCCCGAAGATATTTAGTATAAATGAAGTTTTTATTCGGAGGGCTTCCAGGCGCGTTGCGCCCTCTAGCCCATAAAAAATTTCTGAGGACGAGCCAGCCGTTGACTTTTTTGTAGAGCACTCAAAATAGTATAACTTTGTCCGGACAAGTAAGGGTCTATCGTCGCTACAGGAAAAGTTACAGGCGTTCCAAGGAAGTATACTTTGAGAAGCCTTTTCTCCCTTATAGAATGAGATAGGACGGTTATTTTACAAAACTGACAACACTTTGACCGAGTAGTTTTTTGAGCTGAACAAAAAGTGTCATATAAACATCTGTCAAAAACCGTTTTTTACTTCACTTAAAATGCCACGTAAGCTACGTAAGAATATACGTAAGAGGAAGGGAGCATTGAAACATCCAATAGTAAAACTGACACCACAACAACAGTTGCAACAACAAATGATGAATGACCCCACTATGTTGCAACAAATGTCAAGCAACCCTATGCTTTTAAACCGAGTTATTGGTGCACAGAGTGGAGGTTTAAGAGCGGCACTTTTAGCGAAAATGGCAGGCTATGGTGGAGCTGCAGACGGAACAGCTTATAACCCTCAAAGTCAAATGAATTTGAGTTCACTCAAAAATCAAATAACAGATGTCAAAAAGTCAAACATAGACATACAGAAACAAATAAGTGAAAACGAAAAGAAACTAGAATATGACAGACACACAAAGAAACTCAATGAGTTAAACGTAGAGAAAAAGAAGAAAGAAGAACAACTGAAAGAACTAAGTACAGAGGAATATGCGAAAAAAGTGTCAGAAAAAGCAGCAGAAGTAGCAAAAATGGAACAAGATGTTATAATTTGAAAAACCATACTACTCAATATAAAGTACTGAAAGATGAAGAAATAAAACAAAAAGCCCTGAAGACATATATGGATAGCGATGAGTATAAAAAAGAAGTTGAAGCAAATATAAAGGCAGAAAAACTTTTACAGTTGCAAAACCAAACCGTACAGTATGAAAACTTAGCACAAGAAAGTAAAAATAACGACGCAGCCATGCAAAAGGCAATGAAAAGCTCAGAATATATAAAAGCTAATAATGACTGGTTAGATGCCCAAGCCAACGCCAAAGCAGCCCAACTTATAGGGTCAATAAGGACAAAAATACAAGCGGATGAAGACAGTTCAAATGAAGCTTTAATGAATGCTGACTTTAAGAACGCCTTCGAAGCTCTTCATAGTAAGGTGAAACTAGTGAACGACTTCTCATCTGGAAAGAAACTGAAGTCTGAAGGTTTCGACAAAGAGTTAAGAGAAGTAGCACAAAATATGACGAAAATAACAGATGCAGCAACGAGACAGGCAGTTCAAAGTGCCTATGACGCCGTTAGAGCAACTGTTGTGGAAAGTCAAGAAAAAGAGTTACAACAGACCAAAACAGACCTAGTAAATGCTTTCTTAAAAACGAAAAGTCAGGTAGGACATTATGCTGCAGATGGAACATATGTGCCAGCTGGTGGAACTTATATACTAGCTAGTGGAACTTATATACCACCAAACCCTCCAAGAGAAGCACCTGCACCAGGACTACCTAAAACATTTACATCGTCACATGGACACAGACACAGGCATGCACCAAAACCAACACAACAACCAACACAACAACCAACAGTTCAAAACACTGCACCACAACCAACAGTTCAAAACACTGCACCACAACCAACAGTTCAAAATCCAGCACCACAACCACAAACAGAGCAAGGACATAAAAGAAGTAGAGAACAAGGAAACCAAGAATTCTTAAAAATGCTTAAGGAAAATTATGGTTACCCAGATACTCTTGACTTTAGTGACAGATATAAAGAAGCTATTAGAAAGTTCAAGGAAGGAAATACTGACCCGAACCTATTTAGCTTTATGGTTCAGCACCAAATGGGATATAATTTCAAACCTGGAAAATACAAGCTCGCTAAGGGATATGATTTAATAGCATATCATCCAAATGACATGGATGAATTTACTCCGAGATATTTGGTGTCAGAGATAAATGATAATTCAACTATCTTCATGAAACGCGTAAAAAATAGAGACGGAACGAAAGAAGAAAGGGTTATGAATGCGGATGGCTTAAATAGGGAACTTGTTAAAAACGGTCTCGGAATATATGA
Organism: Trichomonas vaginalis G3; assembly: GCF_026262505.1. NCBI lineage: Eukaryota > Parabasalia > Trichomonadida > Trichomonadidae > Trichomonas > Trichomonas vaginalis. The sequence goes on along the minus strand of NC_067206.1, from coordinate 19,251,748 downwards.
AATGCCAGCAGATGAGGTACAAGAAACTCCACAGGAAGAAGTTCAGATACAACCAGACATGGAAGAAATAGTTCAGCAACAACAGCTAGAAGAGCCAGAAGGAAACAAACAAGTCCCTCCTTTGGAAACTAACTTCACAGAACTAGATGAAGATTTGGAACAGCCGAAAAATCTTGACCCTCAACAAGAGTATGCGGAGAATATGGAATCTTTCCAAGAGTCTAAGAAAAATTCGGCTGACATAGTAGAAGAATATCGAAAAATGTTCGCCGACATACAAAAGACTCCAACATCAGATGAAAATATTCAGCATAGAATGGAAGAACTGAAAGAAAATGTACGCAAATACAACAATCCTTTTTACTTACGACCATATAACGTTCAATCTTTTGCTGAACTCGGTGAAAATAAAAGGTTAAATTTCAACAAAACATATAGAAATGAAACATTGTTTAAAGTTCATTCAGAACCTAACCAATATGGAAACAAACCTACTTTTGTTTCTGCAGACTATGGAACTACAATGAGATGGGGTCATAAAGCTAATCCGGATAGGTGGTTCATAAACTTACAACCTCAATTCCAAGAAGTTGTAGACGCAATGGAAGTGAATGGTGAACCAGATATAGCTGGTATTTTCAGCGCGGCTTTAATGCCATTGAAAGATATGAAACATGCAGATATTTTGGACCAGTATGAAAATGAACATGGCTGATGGAAATATAACACCTGACGTTCTAGAACATTTATCTCAAAGAACTACACAGAACCATAGAGATGGTATATTTGGTGAAGAGTTTAGAAAGAAAGTTAGGGAGATAGAAGGAAGAGAACCTATTGTACATGACCTTGCAAACGAAAGTTTACAAAATGTCATAAAAACTTACTTTGCAGACAATGAACTGAGAAGGGATGAATATTTAAGAAAACTCAAATGGACAGTACCAAAATGAAATGTTAGTATTGAAAAACATGTTCCTTGACAAATAAAACCAACTACAGAAATAAATGACGCAAGACTGAAACATTGGTAAAAGCTTTCCCATTCACAAAAGATATTATTGGTAACATGGAAAGAAAACCAGAATGGCTACAAAAAACATATATTTGGAAACGAGCATATTCCATATGGACAAGCTATATTTGAAGAGCTTGAACCGGAAACTCAGGAAAGAGTCATGCAAACAATAAGCGACGACTCAATACAAACTATGACAAAATCTTTCTAGGATATAGGTTACCTGAGATGGGCGACCAGAGCCCAAAGGCAAAAAGGAATGGGAAATTTACAACATACTAGGTGAACATGAGGCAAAGATGCAACAACTTGAAGCAGAGGGCAAGTTACCAAAAGCGACACCAAAGAAGAAGAGAAGAGTAGAACAAAGTGAAAGTAGTGAAGAAGTAACTTCATCTAGTGAAAGTAGTGCAATGAAGGAAAAAGAAGAGTTAAAAACTCAGTCAGGAAGAAAGTAAAGCTTGGTCCGAGTGGGTTCTATTATGACACATAATCCAACTATTCTATATTTTTACCCATATGAAATGTACGCCGCTCAGAATATAACGCCAACAGTTTTGGATGCCATGAACGGAAATGTTTCCGAATGGTTATAACGAATGCGACAATGCCAATAGAAGGTCAGAAATAGTTCCTGGAACTTACGAATATATACAACTGCTGTTTCTTATGGAAACGTAGGCGAGTTTGGACGAAGGTTCTTCAACAACAGTAGATATTGCTTGCGACAGGTTTCATATTATTTCTATTGACAAATCATTCTTATACGTGGAACAAGACATTGAAATAAAACCTTCTGCCAAGTTGTCTGACAAGAAAGGTTGCAATGGAATTTTCTATGTCGGATACCAATATGCTCCAGAAGTTTTCATGGGATATAAGATATATTCTAACTCTGACTTAGTTCAAACAGTACATGGGCAAACTATGAATGGTTCGCTTTGAAGAAACTCAGTACAACCACAAGCTAGAGAACAAACAGACCAGTATGCAAATATTGAGAAAATAAGAAAGACTTGACCCTAACGTTCCAGGAGTTTATGTTAACCTTTCTGGACAAACTGCAGCAGCAGTAACCAAAGTAAAAACTGAAACTTAGAGTTCCTTTGTCATCTTTCCTCATCTTCAGGTTTTTAAGATACTTGCCAAACTGGGCAGGAAAAATTTCTATCGAACTTACTCCAAGCAAAAATAACTTAGTCATTGCACCAACACAAGACCCATTCACTCTTACAGACGTAATGGGAACAAATAAAACGTCATTCGCCGAATTTTGCAAAAAGACAAAGTTGACTTAGACTTTGGTTTCCTCAAACCTCAACACTGAAGTAAACTATTATTTCAATGCTGCTGGAGATGCTTGGGACCCAGTTAAGTTCACATGCGAAAAATTTGAATGCAAGAGAATAGAAAGCAGACTTGCAGTCTATATGTTGGACCCAGATATTTCAAATGCTTTAGCTGCCAAATATATTGCAGTTCCACTTATGTTCCCTATACACCAAATATCTGTCAAAGACTTTGCAGGTGAAGTTGGAAACCAAAGTGCTGACCCAGGTGCAAGAAACAGATATTGCTTTAACAACTGCAAATGAAACATGCAGATACTATGTTTGTACTGTTCAGACGAAACTATAAATGACTATTCTTGTTTCTACAACCCCGGTATTAAATATCATATAAACATAGATGGCAAATATTATCCAAGAGAAGAATATTCTACAGTTGAGGATATGAGGTCATACAACTTGACATTAGATGCTATGAACTTTAACAAACAACTTCACAACAACCATTAACCCTGAAATGCAAAGTTCTATTATGCCATATGTGAAAGTATGGACTCATACAGGAGGTCAAAAAACTCAATATACAAATTGGTTTCCCCACTTCAACATCTCTTTCTTGACATGACAACAACACTTTGACTGTTTGTTTGAGTTGGTGAATTAACTTCACATCTGCCACCGCCATTAAACCTTTTGAAACACTCACGCTTCTATTTTTCGGAAATGACATTTACTTAGAATAAAAAGATGGACGTATTCGAGTATCTCTTCGAATTGAAGCAGAACAAAGTTTACACACACAAACAATACAAGTTCATTGACAGAATAGTTCTTTACACAAACAATGGAAAATGTTATAGAATAGCAGTCTTTGCTGAACCAAAATTTTTCATAAAGCAAAGAAAGTTGGTATAACCGAGATGGGTGAAAGTTTTGAAGCAGACAAAAATATAACAACAAAACTGACCGATATTTCTAAAGGAAAGTTTATATACAATATTATATCAAAACTGGCGTACTGTCAATATTTGACGGAGAAAGTCAGTTCAAGAACAACTTACTGACCTGCTGCCAAAATCTGCTCGATGGAAGCTGTCGTTATGCAATCTGAGGAGCCCCAGCAGGTTTCATCGAACGAATCTTCAAAAGAGCATCTTCCGTGAAAGTGCTATTGGTTTTGTAAACTTCTTTGCTTTCAATTCATCTGGACCGTCTCTGTCACCAGATATTGTATTTGAACTGTACCAACAGTTGAAATACCACCCATAAAGTCTCTGAGTCAGCAAATGGAATGCCAAGCCAAAAGTTTGAACGGTCTCCATTTGTATATTGAGTTTTTTGACCTCCTGTATGAGTCCATACTTTCAACATATGGCATAATAGAACTTTGCATTTCAGGGTTAATGGTTGTTGTGAATTGTTGTTAAAGTTCATAGCATCTAATGTCAAGTTGTATGACCTCATATCCTCAACTGTAGAATATTCTTCTCTGGATAATATTTGCCATCTAATGTTTATATGATATTTAATACCAGGGTTGTAGAAGCAAGAATAGTCATTTATAGTTCGTCTGAACAGTACAAACATAGTATCTGCATGTTTCATTGCAGTTGTTAAAGCAATATCTGTTCTTGCACCTGGTCAGCACTTTGGTTTCCAACTTCACCTGCAAAGTCTTTGACAGATTTTGGTGTATAGGGAACATAAGTGGAACTGCAATATATTTGGCAGCTAAAGCATTTGAAATATCTGGGTCCAACATATAGACTGCAAGTCTGCTTTCTATTCTCTTGCATTCAAATTTTTCGCATGTGAACTTAACTGGGTCCAAGCATCTCCAGCAGCATTGAAATAATAGTTTACTTCAGTGTTGAGGTTTGAGACACCAAAGTCTAAGTCAACTTTGTTTTTGCAAAAGTCGGCGAATGACATTTTATTTGTTCCCACTACTTCTTAAGAGTGAATGGGTCTTGCGTTGGTGCAATGACTAAGTTATTTTTGCTTGGAGTAAGTTCGATAGAAATTTTTCTGCCCAGTTTGGCAAGTATCTTAAAAACCTGAAGATGAGGAAAGATGACAAAGGAACTCTAAGTTTCAATTTTACTTTGGTTACTGCTGCTGCAGTTTGTCCAGAAAGGTTAACATAAACTCCTGGAACGTTAGGGTCAAGTCTTCTTATTTTTCTCAATAGTTGCATACTGGTCTGTTTGTTCTCTAGCTTGTGGTTGTACTGAGTTTCTCAAAGCGAACCATTCATAGTTTGCCCATGTTACTGTTTGAACTAAGTCAGAGTTAGAATATATCTTATATCCCATGAAAACTTCTGGAGCATATTGGTATCCGACATAGAAAATTCCATTGCAACCTTTCTTGTCAGACAACTTGGCAGAAGGTTTTATTTCAATGTCTTGTTCCACGTATAAGAAAGTTGTCAATAGAAATTATATGAAACCTGTCGCAAGCAATATCTACTGTTGTTGAAGAAACCTTCTCCAAACTCACCTACGTTTCATAAGAAACAGCAGTTGTATATTCGTAAGTTCCAGGAACTATTTCTGACCTTCTAATGGCACTGTCGCATTCGTTATACCATTCGGAAACATTTCCATTCATGGCATCCAAAACTGTTGGCGTTATATTCTGAGCGGCGTACATTTCATATGAGTAAAAATATAGAATAGTTGGATTTATATGTCATAATAGAACCCACGTGGACCAAGCTTTACTTTCTTCCTGACTGAGTTTTTAACTCTTCTTTTTCCTTCATTGCCCTCTGCTTCAAGTTGTTGCATCTTTGCCTCATGTTCACTAGTATGTTGTAAATTTCCCATGTCCTTTTTGCCTTTGGGCTCTGGTCGCCCATCTCAGGTACCCTATATCCTAGAAAGAGTTTGTCATAGTCTGTATTTGAGTCTTCGCGTATTGTTTGCATGACTCTTTCCTGAGTTTCCGGTTCAAGCTCTTCAAACAGTGCCTGTCCATATGGAATATGCTCGTTTCCAAATATATGTTTTGTAGCCATTCTGGTTTTCTTTCCATGTTACCAACAATATCTTTGTGAATGGGAAAGCTTTTACCCAATCTTTCAGTCTTGCGTCGTTTATTTCTGTAGTTGGTTTTATTTTGTCAAGGAACATGTTTTTCAATACTAACATTTCATTTGTACTGTCCATTTGAGTTTTCTTAAATATTCATCCCTTCTCAGTTCATTGTCTGCAAAGTAAGTTTTTATGACATTTTGTAAACTTTCGTTTGCAAGGTCATGTACAATAGGTTCTCTTCTTCGCTCTCCTAACTTTCTTTCTAAACTCTTCACCAAATATATCCATCTTTAGGTTCTGTGTAGTTCTTTGAGATAAATGTTTTAGAACGTCAGGTGTTATATTTCATCAGCCATGTTCATTTCATACTGGTCCAAAATATCTGCATGTTTCATATCTTTCAATGGCATTAAAGCCGGCGCTTAAAATACCAGCTATATCTGGTTCACCATTGACTTCCATTGCGTCTACAACTTCTTGGAATTGTGGTTGTAAGTTTATGAACCACCTATCCGGGTTAGCTTTATGACCCATCTCATTGTAGTTCCATCGTCTGCAGAAACAAAAGTAGGTTTGTTTCCATCTTGTTAGGTTCTGAATGAACTTTAAACAATGTTTCATTTCTATATGTTTTCTTGAAATTTAACCTTTTATTTTCACCGAGTTCATCCGAAGATTGAACGTTAAATGCTCGTAAGTAAAAAGGGTTTTGTATTTGTGTACATTTCTTTCAGTACTTCCATTCTATGCTGAATATTTTCATCTGGTGTTGGAGTCTTTTGTATGTCGGCAAACATTTTTCGATATTCTTCTACTATGTCAGCCGAATTTTTTTTAGACTCTTGGAAATATTCCATATTCTCCGCATACTCTTGTTGAGGGTCAAGATTTTTCGGCTGTTCCAAATCTTCATCTAGTTCTGTGAAGTTAGTTTCCAAAGGAGTGACTTGTTCGTTTCCTTCAGGCTCTTCTAGCTGTTGTTGCTGAATATTTCTTCCATGTCTGGTTGTATCTGAACTAGTTCTTCCTGTGGAGTTTCTTGTACCTCATCTGCTGGCATTTCATATATTCCGAGACCGTTTCAACAATTTCCCTATCTACGTCATCCGCATTCATAAGCTTTTGTTTTTCGTTCCGTCTCTATTTTTTACGCGTTTCATGACGAAAGTTGAATTGTCATTTAGCTCTGACATCAAATATCTCGGAGTAATTCATCCATGTCATTTGGATGATATGCTATTAAATCATATCCCTTAGCGAGCTTGTATTTTCCAGGTTTGAGATTATATCCGTTTTGGTGCTGAGCCATAAAGCTAAATAGGTCCGGGTCAGTATTTCCATCCTTGAACTTTCTAATAGCTTCTTTATATCTGTCACTAAAGTCAATACTATCTGGGAAACCACACTCTTCTTTAAGCATTTTTAAGAATTCTTGGTTTCCTTGTTCTCTACTTCTTTTATGTCCTTGCTCTGTTTGTGGTTGTTGTTGTGCAGGGTTTTGAACTGTTGGTTGCTGTGCTGGTTGTTGTGTTGGTTGCTGTGCTGGTTGTTGTGTTGGTTGTTGTGTTGGTTGTTGTGTTGGTTGTTGTGTTGGTTTTGGTTGTTGTTGTTGTGTTGGTTTTGGTGCATGCCTGTGTCTGTGTCCATGTGACGATGTAAATGTTTTAGGTAGTCCTGGTGCAGGTGCTTCTCTTGGAGGGTTTGGTGGTATATAAGTTCCACCAGCTGGCACATATGTTCCATCTGCAGCGTAATGTCCTACCTGACTTTTCGTTCTTAAGAAAGCATTTACTAGGTCTGTTTTGGTCTGTTGTAACTCTTTTCTTGACTTTCCACAACAGTTGCTCTAACGGCGTCATAGGCACTTTGAACTGCCTGTCTCGTTGCTGCATCTGTTATTTTCGTCATATTTGTGCTACTTCTCTTAACTCTTTGTCGAAACCTTCAGACTTCAGTTTCTTTCCAGATGAGAAGTCGTTCACTAGTATTCACCTTACTATGAAGAGCTTCGAAGGCATTCTTAAAGTCAGCATTTGTTAAAGCTTCATTTGAACTGTCTTCATCCGCTTGTATTTTTGTCCTTATTGACCCTATAAGCTGGGCTGCTTTAGCGTTGGCTTGGGCATCTACCAGTCATTGTTAGCTTTTATATATTCTGCGCTTTTCATTGCCTTTTTGCATGGCTGCGTCGTTATTTTTACTTTCTTGTGCTAAAGTTTTCATACTGTACGGTTTGGTTTTGCAACTGTAAAAGTTTTTCTGCTTTACATTTGCTTCAACTTCTTTTTTATACTCATCGCTATCATATATGTCTTCAGGGCTTTTTGTTTTATTTCTTCATCTTTCAGTACTTTATATTGAGTAGTATGGTTTTCAAATTTACAACATCTTGTTCATTTTTGCTACTTCTGCTGCTTTTTCTGACACTTTTTTCGCATATTCCTCTGTACTTAGTTCTTTCAGTTGTTCTTCTTTCTTCTTTTTCTCTACGTTTAACTCATTGAGTTTCTTGTGTGTCTGTCATATTCTAGTTTCTTTTCGTTTTCACTTATTTGCTTCTGTATGTCTATGTTTGACTTTTTGACATCTGATATTTGATTTTTGAGTGAACTCAAATTCATTTGACTTTGGGTTATAGGCTGTTCCGTCTGCAGCTCCACCATAGCCTGCCATTTTCGCTAAAAGTGCCTCTTAAAACTCCACTCTGTGCACCAACAACTCGGTTAAAAGCATAGGATTGCTGACATTTGTTGCAACATAGTGGGGTCATTCAGCATTGTTGTTGCAACTGTTTTGTGGTGTCAGTTTTACTATTGGATGTTTCAATGCTCTCTTCCTCTTACGTATATTCTTACGTAGCTTACGTGGCATTTTAAGTAAAGTTAAAAAGCGGCTTTTGACAGATGTTTTATTGTGACTTCTTCGTAAAGACTTGTTGAGACTTCTTCGTAAATGAGTGTAATGACCCAAAAATATATTTAGGGTAGAAGGTATATCTAACCTTTTCTAACCTCTTTTCTACCCTCTTGAATTTTCATGAACTTTCTTGTCTATGTTTGTTGAGATTTCTTCGTAAAGACTTTGTTGAGACTTCTTCGTAAAGACTTTGTTGAGACTTCTTCGTAAATGAGTGTAAATGACCCAAAAATATATTTTAGGGTAGAAGGTATATCTAACCTCTTTTCTAACCTCTTTTCTACCCTCTTGAATTTTCATGAATTTCTTCGTAAAGACTTTGTTAAGACTTCTTCGTAAAGACTTTGTTGAGACTTCTTCGTAAAGACTTTGTTAAGACTTCTTCGTAAAGACTTTGTTGAGACTTCTTCGTAAAGACTTTGTTAAGACTTCTTCGTAAAACTTTGTTGAGACTTCTTCGTAAATGACCCTAGTAGTATATTTTGGTGTAAATTTCATGAAAATTCAAGAGGTAGAAAAAGGTTAGAAAAGAGGTTAGATATACCTTCTACCCTAAATATATTTTTGGTGTAAATTTCATGAAAATTCAAAGGGTAGAAAAGAGGTTAGAAAAGAGGTTAGATATACCCTTCTACCCTAAAATATATTTTTGGTGTAAATTTCATGAAAATTCAAGAGGGTAGAAAAGAGGTTAGAAAAGAGGTTAGATATACCCTTCTACCCTAAAATATATTTTTGGTGTAAATTTCATGAAAATTCTGAGTAAAATGACAGATGTTTATATGACACTTTCTCCGGTTTATAGGACCTCTCTCATATTCTAAACATCTTCGGGGGCTAGAAGGCACGAAGTGCCTGGAAGCCATCCCCCAAGAAAAAAAAAACTTCATTATACTCATTCATCCTCAGGGCTAGAAGGCACGAAGTGCCTGGAAGCCCCACTGCCTTTTTTTTTTTTTTTTTTTTTTTTAAAGACTCTTGCAAATCATCAAAAATAATTGTATTTTAAAAAACGATCAAATTATCCTTTCATTATTTTAAACTTAAATTAGTTTTTATGATTGACTAAAGCAATCATATTTATTCATCATTAAATAAACAAAAAATAATATTTGAGAGTTATTTCAAAAAAAACACATTGAATTTATTAATTTGTCTCAGTTTCAGTATTATAAATTTTTATAATTTCAATATTTTGAAATACACTTTTTAATATTTCAATATTTATGATATTTCAATGTATTAAGTGGTCTCAAATTGAGCTTCTCAAATATAAGTTGGCCTATTCAAATAATAAAATTAAATAATATTTAAAATAATAAATAAAAGTGATTGAGGTCATAGCAAAACGGCTGTTTCAGTCATTAATTCTTAAAAATAAAAAGGGTAAAAACTAAATAAAATGGGTAAAATTCAATAGTGTCTGTGCTATCGTTCAATTTGAAGGTGTCTTTTGAAACCGCAAGACACATTGAATTTTTGAATAGTGTATTATGGTTTGACAGACACCAATGAAAAAAATAAAATGATATTTATTTTAAATATATAAGATCCTTATATAAAATATAAATATTTTATCGTTTTATTTTCTTGTTTTAGAAATGTTTTTTATTGAAAAATCAATAAAACTAACTCCAAAATAAAATTTTTGATTTAAAGACACTATGATGACACCAGGCAAATCTTCCAAGACACCTATCGTCGGGAATCTAACAACCCTAAAAAAATCTTTTTTCTAGGGTTGTTAAAAATATCAAAAATTAGCGTTTTGAAGACACCATGGTGTCTTATAATTTTCCCTTCCTTATTGGCGTGTAGAAATAAATGCGCCAATAGATTGAAGAAGAAGAATTGTTTTTCTCTTAATGAACTTTAATCCTTTTGATATAAGAATATTAAAAACATTAATATAATTTCGATTTCGGAAATTAAATTTCCAAATTTTTTGTCGATTTCGGAAATAACAGGATCCCGCATCCAACACGCAACAACAAAACACAAAACACACTTTTTGGTTCTTTCATCGTTTTAATCGTAATTTATGTAATACATGATTTGGATAAATTTTACAAAAATAGAACCTATATTATATTCTTTTCAAAGATTCTTGCAAATCATCAAAAATAATTGTATTTTAAAAAACGATCAAATTATCCTTTCATTATTTTAAACTTAAATTAGTTTTTATGATTGACTAAAGCAATCATATTATGTTGTAAATAGAAACATCAAAAGTGACACCTCAGAAAAGCTAAAATATTGAATTTTTGGAACTTTTGATAGAGCACGTTTTTAAATATTAAAAAAGATGTATATTTGTAAAGATTCTTTTTAATAAAAAAATAAAATTTTGAAGAAGAACACAAAATCTTCTGAAAAATAATATCACATAAACTCATATTATTTCTAATATATAACTATTTTATATAAAAATCAAATTCAATGATCTTAAAAGCGAAGGATAAACCTCAAAATTTACGAATATAATGAGTGGGAATATAATGCTTATCTATCATAAAACCATATGAAATATCAATTTTTGCTTTACGCCTAATTTTTGACGACAATTAGCAAAAAATGTTAAATGTTAACACTCAGTCCATTTGAATATGAAAAAATAAAATTGACTTTGATTAAATGTTTTTATTTATCATGCAATTCTTCTTGCGACCAAAGATTTGAATAAAATTTCAAAAAATAAGATAGCTTAAAAAATAATATACGGTAGTGTTTACTAATAGATGAATAGTATATAATTCTATTAAAATGGATTTGATCCAAAAAAATATAAAACCAAAAATAATTGTTATAATTTAAATGAAGAAGTAATTTAAAACGATTTTATTTATGATCAAATTTTATATATTTTTTTGGATCAAATCCATTTTAATAGAATTTATATACTATTCATCTATTAGTAAACACTACCGTATATTATTTTTTAAGCTATCTTATTTTTTGAACTTTTATTCAAATCTTTGTCGCAAGAAGAATTGCATGATAAATAAAAACATTTAATCAAAGTCAATTTTATTTTCATATTCAAATGGACTGAGTGTTAACATTTAACATTTTTTGCTAATTGTCGTCAAAATTAGGCGTAAAGCAAAAATTGATATTTCATATGGTTTTATGATAGATAAGCATTATATTCCCACTCATTATATTCGTAAATTTTGAGGTTTATCCTTCGCTTTTAAGATCATTGAATTTGATTTTTATATAAATAGTATATATTAGAAAATAATATGAGTTTATGTGATATTATTTTTCAGAAGATTTCATTCTATATGCCTATGAAAAGTACTCTCAAAACTAACTTTTTCCTAATTATAATTAAATCTAGAATATTGTATTATGCTTAGTATTATTTCATTTTTCTCATTCAATTTAGAATTTACAAATGTCAAAAAATTGAGAGCTGTCACTTTTGATGAATTTCTGTTTATTACAATTTATTCATCATTAAATAAACAAAAAAATAATATTTGAGAGTTATTTCAAAAAAAACACATTGAATTTATTAATTTGTCTCAATTTCAGTATTATAAATTTTTATAATTTCAATATTTTGAAATACACTTTTTAATATTTCAATATTTATGATATTTCAATGTATTAAGTGGTCTCAAATTGAGCTTCTCAAATATAAGTTGGCCTATTCAAATAATAAAATTAAATAATATTTAAAATAATAAATAAAAGTGATTGAGGTCATAGCAAAACGGCTGTTTCAGTCATTAATTCTTAAAATAAAAAGGGTAAAAACTAAATAAAATGGTAAAATTCAATAGTGTCTGTGCTATCGTTCAATTTGAAGGTGTCTTTTGAAACCGCAAGACACATTGAATTTTTGAATAGTGTATTATGGTTTGACAGACACCAATGAAAAAAATAAAATGATATTTATTTTAAATATATAAGATCCTTATATAAAATATAAATATTTTATCGTTTTATTTTCTTGTTTTAGAAATGTTTTTTATTGAAAAATCAATAAAACTAACTCCAAAATAAAATTTTTGATTTAAAGACACTATGATGACACCAGGCAAATCTTCCAAGACACCTATCGTCGGGAATCTAACAACCCTACTTTTTTCTTAATCAATTTATTAACAAAATTTCTCGAAAATTAACATGAGAAATCCTTAACCATATGTCATTTCATACTCATATAGGTACTCCCTGCTTACATTATAAAACTCAAGGAATTCTGATAGAGATTCGATTTTGAGCTATCGTTGACCCACCTCTCAAAAAGGTAAAATTCATTTTAAGGTTATTTTGGTTGGACACCCTCTCAAAAAAGCTATTAAAATTAGAGACTAAATAAATAGCGAATTGATTCATATGGATTTATGTAATTGTGAACATTAAAAGAGTTTATTTATTGATCTAATAAAAAAAGATAAAATATTAATGAGAAAATTGAAAGAATAGAGTGTCCCATTCACTCGTGTTGGTCGCAATGTATCATTCTGGGAGACATTGCCTCTGCATGTCTCCCACAATGGCACAATGTTCCTTGGAGAAAGACCTGGAAGGGGGTCCTTTCTCAAGGTCAGGGCCCCCTTCTAGTCTTTCTGGTCCTGGAAGGAGCGCTTCTGACTGGTCTGTGCGCTGCTTCCAGGAAGATCAGGAGATTGCTCGAAGTTCGCGGCAAGTGCATTCCGACACCACAGATGTACTTGCCGCAACATATAATTGCGAGTGTCTGCTGCTTTGGTCAAAAGAAGCAGCAGACACTCGCAATGCGAACCGAATTGTCCCAGAAAGACCTGGAAGGGGGTCCTTTCTCAAGGTCAGGACCCCCTTCTAGTCTTTCTGGTCCTGGAAGGAGCGCTTCTGACTGGTCTGTGCGCTGCTTCCAGGAAGAACATGAGATTGCGCCAATAAGCTCCTATCAACAAATTTTGACTAAAAATATAAAGTATCCTTTTGTGATTTAACGAATAGCTCAATTTTAAAATAGATTTGATTCTAATAATAAATTGAATGAGTTTCGCTTACGTTTAGAATTTAATGATTTATATGATTTTTTCGTTCACAGAAGAGTCATTGATATCCAATATCAAAAAAAACAGCAAAGACACACCATAATAAATGATATTGAAGCTAAATATTACATATTTCAACATATCTAAAAAATTATTATAAGATTAGATCTCATGCAATGCCGAGCAGTTTCCTAAAGCATAATTACTTATTTATACAGAATCAATTATATAATATTCACATTGCAAATTATATACATTCTCACGAAGCAACATGAAATAGACTGTCCGAATTTGAATTCAAATAGAGATCTACTTCAAAAGGATTTCTTACAATATGTAATCTCGATGTTGATCACTGGAATACAAGGGATGCACGTAATTTACAAATTGTTGCAAAAATAGTAGTGCAACAAAAATTTTATTTTTAGCTTGTCACTTGATATATAACAATTGCAAAAACTCAATCAAAAATAGGATTTGAACAACTTTTTAAAATTGTGAGAAAAATTCTATCGGCACATTCTATTCAATTTTAAAGTATTTCTTTCATATTCCAATCGATTATTCAATATTTGCCAATCACAAATTTTAGTTCAAAATTCAAAAAATCCCTAATTTTAATTTCAGATGAAATCTCGCAAAAATAACATTGTTTTAAGGATACCCTTACGTGTCAGATTTTTTGCGCATACGAAGAAGTCATGCTAGACATGAGCTATAAACCTGAAATTTTAGCAACATATTTAAAACTTTTTAAACTACAATACACTTTAATATTCAAGAACAAAAATATTCTTTTTAGAAATTACATAATTATTTTATGTGAAATCTATATAAAAACATATTTTGCGAGCGTAACTTTTTTCTTTATAAGCACCTTATATGACTGATAAACTGTGAAGGCACATAATTGTTAATTCATAGAGTTGATATGTTTCCAAAATTGAGAGGAAATTTGAAAATTGAATACCCTTTCAATTCAATTTTCAAAAGATATCAGCTCCTTCAATAATTGAAGGACGATTTTGATCATTTGCTCTTAAAACAAGTATGCCATGGAGAAAAAAGTTACGCTCGCAAATCTGAAATATAACTATCATATAAAAAAATTAAATTTCTAATTTTTTACTCTATAGATATTATTGGCCACTTGTGTAATGCATAAAAGTTTATGTCATATGCATACATTTGGAAGTATGGGAGACGAGGGAAATTACTTCTATGAGGCACTAGGATTTTTAAAAATTTCTCTATCGGACTCACCATTCAATTTCTCGAAAATTAAAAAAAATCAATAATAGCTAAAATGTATTATGCATAACAAATTTTAATGTTACACGGTATTTTTTGAACTTCATGACATGAATTTTCTTTATATTATTTTTTTTTTTGGATTTTCTATGATTTATGCGATAGGCTGGAACAAAATTGTAAGTGCAATGATATCATTTATAGAGAAATCTAAAACTTCAGCATTCAGAACTCGCAACCAAAAAATATTCATTTGCTAAGTAAGTAAAGTTGATTAAGTTCGACACTTAGCTTTTATACGTAAAACCAAGTGTGTATTGTTATTTCTTGTTAAATTATTGAGAAAAAAATAAATTGTAAGAGAAACGATACTGATTATTGAAATAATATTGAGGGTAGCTGCAGATTTCTTCATTAACATGCCGGAAATTTGTTAATCTTGGTTTTCTATCATAAAATCTGTCGAAGAATCTAAAAACGGAGATATGAAATAGAGATCATGTAAATCTAGAGTATCCTGTCAGAAAAATAGACTAAGCATGTAACCCTTTTTTGGTCATAAACACTTTTTACCACTTAGTCATACAGATGATCATTAAATTTAAACGAGCACTTTTTGTCAGAATTTATTCTTTTACAAAGACAGAAGATTTTAGTATTATTTAATATTAGTGCTGTAGCAAAATTCAAAAAACGGTGAAAATTCAGTGAATTTGTGAATTCACATTTTTTTTCGACATTTTTCTTGATATATCCATGCACATTAAGAACACAGCTTTGATACGCTTAAAAAAGCATATTTCATATGAAATTGTTAAAGAAATAAACAATTTATATAAAAATTGCACTTATGGGCAGTTTAGATATATAATTTATATATAACATATATACAAATCCATAGACAAAGTGCAATAACTACAATATTGTAGAAAATTACAGCAGAAATACTGACTTTTTGAAGGATAATAAGAATTCTTCTAAATGTTGTTTTTATAATTTGATTGATTTTTTTTACTATTTCATTAATCTTTTATGAATAATAATTATTTTTAATATATGTGCTATTAAAATTTCAAATTTTGACTAATATATCTAAGTTATCTGAACGAAACATTTAGAAAATATCATACTTACATTGAAATAGCAAGTAGAGCATATTAATAGCAAGTTTCTTGGCTTTATATCTATCATCTATTGTTGTTTGATCAAACAAAATTCACTCTATTATATGGTGTCAATTAATTAAAACAATTTTTAATAGTTATTTATTTAGTGCGAATAAGTGCAAACTCATAAATGAATAACTTAATAGTAGAAATGAATTATCTGATATAAATCTCACATTTTGTCCATCAGAAATACTTTAATTGCATACGCATAACTATTAGTAATACGTCTGGAGTGTCAATTAATAACAATCCCACAACAAGTAAAATTCAGATTTTTATTAAACTTATTTTTTCCTAAAAGTTTTCTCAAATTACTATATATACATATGTGGATAAAATAATAGTAATATTGTAAAAAATTAGATAATTTTTTTTATTTGAGAACCTCTCAAAAGTTCATTCAATTTATCAATTGTTTCAGTTTGATGTATATTCATTTCTGGAGCCTAAAACTTTAGCAATCATGACAATATCATATTCTCTTTCTAACTACGCAATGTAAGGGTATCCTTAACCATATAAATATATATTTTATATATTGTATAGTGATTTTTTAATATTTTTATGAGTAAAATCGAGAGTGAGGAAGTGTGGACTACAAAAAACGATAGAAATGAATAGTTTACATGGGAATTCAATACTTACAAGTATTCAATGTCACTTTTGTGCTCGAGATTTTGACTCTAGTATACGATAATTATATTTGGTCGGCTATTTTCCTTATTTTTATGAGCGAAACTAAAGAATCAAATACCGAGAGCAAAGCTTTATTAAAAAACGATGAATTGGTGTCTAGTGATGAAGAATTAGAAAAAGAAGCAATTGCTCCTTCAGATAACGAAGAAATCTCAAATGAAGAAGAAGAGGAAGAAGATATTAAAGAAAAACCAACAATAAGAAACGTCTCACCATCCATAGCATCTAGAAAGGAAGAATCAGTATCTCCTAAACAAGAGAAAATAATCGAACCCCCAGAAAACACAAAAGAGAAAGAAAGCAAAGCACAAAAAACCGAAGGTGAGCAAAACAATTTGCCTCCTCCAGTTTCTCCTCGAACATCTACTCCTCCGATGGATCAACAAAATAATAGTCAATCTCATTCACCATCAGTAGTTACATCTCCTAGGCTATCACCACATGCATTAGTACCACATGATTCAGATAAAATTTATGACGATAATCAATTTTCAACCAAAAAACAAATGAACTGCGTTGTTATCTACTTTGGCATAGCATTTATAGCTTTAGGACTTCTTTTATTAGGCTTTGTTATCTTAAATAATAGCAAATCACCACTTGAAAAGAAGATCAGGAAAATTATGTCAATTCTTGACGATCCTTTCAACAAAAATCCCGTTTTTATAGTAGATGATGAAGAAGATGGAGAGGAAATTCTCAAGTTCTTCAAATCTTTACTTTATACTAAAGTTTCAGGAAAAGAAATCAGATTAATTTCACGGCCTCCAATATTTGCCAACAAAGCGATCATGTTTTGCCAACAATACCCAGGGTATGCTGTTACAATTCTGATTTGGGCTCTTTGCGCCTTTTATTACTTAACACTTTTATTTTTCAAAGCAAGAGCTCGTTATTACCTTCAGACTGCAATAGATATCATTAGTAGCCAGCCAAATCATCAAATTTACATTGAACAGTTAAGAGAAGTTTTGAAATCAAAAGGAATTTGCACTTTTGGAATGTGGGGATATCTTTGCCAATTGCTTGAATCATCCTCAACCATACAACGCAATTGTCTCCCATACTCTGAACCATTTTACAGCATTGTTCCATTTTCATCTTAATTTTATTTTTTTTTTCAACATCCATTAAATGTAATAAATTTTTGTTTTGTTATTTGCCTAAACATTCCGCCATTTAAACTATTCATAGGTTGTTTCTATTTATAATTCCTTTTGAATCATAATGGCATTTTCTAAACTCATTTTCATATGTTTCTCACTTGGCTCCGAAAAACTAAGAGAATTAGGATTCAAGGAAGAGTTCTTTCAATGAAATGGGAAATATTCTTCACAAATAATGGGAATTGACGAGCAAATTTTCTCTCTTTTTAAAAGAAGCTAAAGGCTATGGGGCGCTGTTTATATGTTAGTGTCACACAGCCTTACCTCACTACTAGAAAGCTGGGAAAATAAATGAAGTTTAGATAAACTTCCTAAAATTCAAGCAATCATCAGCAATTACCTATTTTGTAGTTTCCTATCTCAGTTATGTTTCGATTTAGTCGGTAAAAAATGGTATTGTCACTTTTTCAAAATATCGGCATTTTATATAAGTGAAGTGATGAAAAGATATATATGTTTTATTTAAGATGTAGAACAAAATTAAATAAATTTTACAATTTAAACGATACAAATTTGTTCTCAATTTTTGGCGGGGAATTTGAGAATCATTTGTTTTGATGAGTGCTGAAGAAGCTACCACCCAAACCAAGGAAGTCCAAAAGGAGGAGGCCGAGAAGCCAGTAGAGGCCAAGGAAACAAAGGATGAGGCTCCAAAGGAGGAAAAGAAGGAAGACAAGAAGACCGATAAGAAGAAGGAAAAGAAGGAGAAGTCTGAGAAGAAGGAGAAGAAGGAAAAGTCCGAGAAGAAGGAGAAGAAGGAAGACAAGAAGGAAAAGAAGGATAAGAAGGAGAAGAAGGACAAGAAGGAAGATAAGAAGAAGGACGAAAAGAAGGAGAAGAAGTCCGACAAGAAGAAGGAAGAGAAGAAGGAGGAGAAGAAGTCCGACAAGAAGAAGGAAGAAAAGAAGGAGAAGAAGGAGAAGTCCGAGAAGAAGGAAAAGAAGGAGACCAAGAAGTCCGAAAAGAAGACTGAAAAGAAGACCGAGAAGAAGTCTACAAAGACAAAGGAAGGAAAGAAGACTGAGAAGAAGGAGGCTAAGAAGGTTTCCAAGACTACTGAGAAGGCTGAGAAGAAGTCAAAGAAGCCCCTCATTGAGAAGGATTCTATCAAGGAGTTCATTGTTGAGGCGATCCTTACAAACGTCACAGAGGAAAAGAAGTGGGCATCAGAGTCCAAGATCAAAGAGTACGTCCTCAAGTATTACAATGGAAAGATCCCACAAGGCCTCATCAAGAACAACGTTAAGTCAGGCCTTGAGAAATTATTCAAGGAAGGACTCCTCAACAACAAGAAGAACTCATACCAACTCTCTGCCAAGGGTAAGAAGCAAATCGCCCCAGAAAGCGTTCCAAAGAGGAAGGAAGTTGCTCGCCCAACAAAGGCAGAACCAGCTGAAGAGAAGCCAGTCGTTATTCAAGAATACGTCAGCAGATCTGGCCGCGTCTCAAAGAAGGTTCAGCAGTAAGGGACTCAAAATTATTCAGTCGAACACAATCTATTTTAATGCAAAGTATCAACCAATCAAAGTTTCAACTAGTTAATTAATTTGGTATTTTATAAAATCTTTGTTTATATAATTTCAATCGTTTTTAAATTATACTCATAAGAGATAGTTCAACTTTGAATAAAGTTCATTATAAAATTCATAAAGACTATACTGTTGGTGATTTTATTCATTAAAGTAGTACTATCATTTATCAGCAAATATCTATATAAGGCATAGAAATATCTGCAATATTGAATCATAATGTATGCATCAACGACACAACCTAAGTTTAAGGGTGGCTTCCGACCAAATTGTTACTTTTTAGCCCAAGTGAGAAAATTTCGTAATTTATAACCAAGTTTTTAAAAATCTATATTTAATAAAGATTCTATTTTTCTTATTAAATTTCAAAAATGAGGGGGTTCGGAATCGTCCACAAATTGCCGAAAGGGTTTTTGCCAGTTTTGAATCCGCTTATTTTTATCGACCAAAATTATAATAAATATAATTTTCGATAAGTATTCTACCCAAATGATTCTTCAAAAAATTATTTTTCGGATTTTATTCCGTAAAAAAACGTTACAGAAAACGCCTAGAAAATTTCGAATTTTCCCTAAAAAATTCAGTGCAGGTCGATTTAAGAGATTTTTCAAAAATAATCATATCAGTAGATAGGGTATAATATAGAGAAGCTTTATGAATAACTTAAAATCCAGGAAACTCAATATTCAACGAGAAAAACGCTTAACGAATCTCACTTTTGGTGTAAACATCACAAAAAATTGAGAGGGCTTTCTGGTCGGAAGCCTCCCTTAATGGTATACAAACTAAATATCTGAATTTTATATAATAATTGAAAATTTATAATTGTAATTTGCCTCATTCAAGTGGATTTCATGATTTTTCCATTATGAAACTCATAGAATATGTATTTGTGCGATAATTTCCAATTTGTCGGCAACAATCAATTCTACAATCGATTTACATTATTATCACTATTAAAATGCTTAAGAACAATCTCATGCTGCTTTTTCAAGAGAATTTATGGCATATAAGAATGAGATATTTTCGTAATCCGCATTTTCTATGAAAAATACTTCCTTAAATCACTTGAATTACGTGATGTTTCTGTGAAATAGCTTTGAACTACCATGTTTTCTAAGAAAATAGAAAAATGTATTCAATATGAACTATGTAAAGAATTGCTTTGGAACTAATAACACTATTCATAGATAAGTCGAAGCATAGGATCATATAAAAATTATAAAAATTCGAAATTATATAATTTCAATTTTTTTTTTGTAAAAGTCTAATATCATATAAACATTTAAACAACAAGAAATTATTAAAAATAACAATGTTACTGGACAACTTCAAGACCAAGCGAAACCCATCCTTCGCGTTCATTGTGTGCACGAGCGAAAATCTCCAAATAGAGTCGGCCAGGGAACATTCTCTCAATAATATCATACAAAGATGGCGGTTTGTGGCTTTGTCTTGCACCTCTTTCGTCAATAATTAAATCGTTAAAAATGTCGACATCTTCTCCATCCAAAGGTTTTCCTTTTATGCCTACAAGACAAGTTTCTTTGTCATGTTGCAAGAAATAACCGTTTGAAGGACGATATCTTCCATATTTGGAGGTTTTTATCCAGTTAATGAAATCAATTACTTTGTATCCCCATCCTTGAAGCATTGATACACCGACTGGCAAGAAAGAAGCAACGACCCACATAAAACAATATCCATTTGTTTGAACTAAAGGGATTTTCATGGAAGCAATTTCACTTTCGAGCATGAGTTCATAGCCTAACTCAACGCCTCTCGTGGTTTGGGCTGGTTGGATGTTCCATGGAGGATCCATCAAAATTACATCAAATTGGCATATTTTGCCAAGAGTTTCCCAGTCAAAGTAACGGATATCGGCTTTTATAGGTGCAGCTTGCTTGATATGTTCACTGTATGGAGGGATTAGGACGAAATCTTTTGCATATTCTGGAAAATGTGGTAAATTTTGAATATCTTCTTCAACTATTTCAAGGGCTGTCTTAAGATCTTCCAAAGACATTCGTTCAAGGTCTTTGTAAGTAAATTGTATGGGAGAATCGTCGAGTTCGAAAAATTGTAATTTGTTTCTAGCGACAGGATCATAGGCTGGCAGGATCGTGTTCACTCCAGTTTCGCCTTCTTTCAAAATTTTATCCAAATTTAGTAAATTCGGTTTCAAATCCTTAAATCGAATAAAGCGGCATTTGTTTCCATCGGGACCGATACTTGCTTCTGGACTATTTGAAGAAATTCTATTAGCAAAGCATTGCCGTGAACTGATTACTTCTGTCTTGAGAGCTTTTCGAGTAGGACCTAATAATCTTTCTTTATAATGCTTTTTTTCACGCTCCATTCCATACTCATAGTAATCTTCATCATCATCGTCATCATCAGATGTATATTTGAGCTTTCTCCCACCGTTAATTTGGGATTTTGGTTTTGGTATATATTCTTCAGAATCGTCACTTTCTGAGTTAGATCCACTCGGTCCTAAGTATTCTTCATTAAACCAGCCATTCGGTTTCCGCTTTCCCCTACGTAAACTATCCATGACTGTAAAATATAATGGCACTTTTTATTTGGAAAAATTATATAATTGGAACCTACTGCTAATAAAAATTATTTCAGATTTATCTCATTTCAATTCGATTAAAATTTATGTCACCTTTTGTTTTGACAAAACGGAAATTTTTTTCCAAAAAAGCATGTTAAAACTGACAATAAGAACCTTCAAATGAGATCGAAACGCGCGAATATGATTTGATTTCAAAATTGATACTAACTCAAGCTGTTTACTAGCTACATTCAAAAAAAATTGTAAAAATCTTTGTTTAAATATTCTAGAATTAAAGGTACATTCACTAGATTTCCCAAGCTAAGAATAAAATTATTTATTTTTATCAAAATTGTTTTGAATTTTGTGAAATCTGATTTAGATTACTTGGAACCAATAGTTTTTAGGTATTTCCTTTCATTATGTGCTGCATTTGAGAACGAATGTTTCCTAAATTTATCATTTGCTTCTTTATCAGCTCTAACTTAGATAAGATATTTAACAACTTCATGATGATTTTTAGATGATGCAAGAATGAGTGGAGTATATCCATATTTATCCTTTGTATTTTTATTGCATTTGCATTCTATGAGTGATTTAACAGTTGCAACAGGAAGGACATACATATAATCCCAAAGTTCCTCTTCGCTAACTTTGAGATTATCCCTTGATTTCCTTTCACAGAAAGTTCATCAAGGAATTTTCTCAAGAATGATTGGTAATAGCTTCTTTAGCTTTCATTTTTTTATGAAGAATGAGGTATTTCTTTCTTCTTTTGATCAAAAACATCAATAATACCATCGAATATCAAGATTTTAGAATTGAAGTTACTTCTTCAACGCTTTGGATAGTAACATTTGCTTTTCGTGTATAGACATACAATTCCTTGGCATTGGTATTTGCAGAAAATTGTTTGAGAAAGAGTATCAATCAACTGCCAAACGTGAATATATATTTTTGGGATGATAAATAAATCAATCGCTTTTAGAAATCCGCCCTATTATGTTGATACCTTCATCTTCATCTTCGATATCTGTATTGAAAGCTTCATCAATTTCAGAATAGTCATTTAATACTTCTCCGAACAATTCAAATCTATTTAATGCAATGCAAGGAGGCAAACTCGGATAAGGGCTATCTTGAATTAATCTAACATATTTAGCACTATATTCTTTATCTAAACTGAAAGTTTTATCAGCACATTTCTGGATTGAGTTGTCTTTTTCTATATGATGAACTGTGATCCAATCTTTATAGTTATCTGAAATTTGCAAAGACCAAGAATATAAATAGCAATCGACACAATAACTATAATGTATACCACAACAACATCCTTCATAACAGCATCCGCTTCGAACTGTATATCCATTGAATTTAAATTTTTTAGATTTCATTGTTACAGCAATAAAAGGATGCTCCTTAAGCGTATACCCAACATCAGAACACCAGTCATACCTTTTTCCCCAAGGATAAGCTGCGTATTCTGGTTTAGTAAATTGTTTTGTACCATTTATCTTCTGTTTTGAAGATCCTGATGCATCAAAAAGGACTATCCTATCATTGTATACTCTTTTGAAGATACCAATTTCTTCATAACTATTTAATGTTAAAGAAGATAAAATCATATTCATTTTTTTTAAATGACGTTTAGAATTTTTTAAATATATAATTTAAATATCATAGTTATTAATAAAGTAAGAAACATTTTAGCCCAATGCTCAACTAGGAATTTGACCATTGATTTCACTTTTCTCAATGCTAAGAAGACAACAATTAACATCTAGAGAATATCATTGCACAATGATAAACATGAAAAGAAAGAGAATCATATTAAATTATGACAAATAGAAAATGAAAGAGAACAAAATCATTGTTAACTTTAATACCATGTTTAACTAGGAACTTGGCGATTTCTGTTGAATTCGATTTGTTTGCAATGCTATGAGGGAGTCCATTAATACTGAGAGAATCATATATTAAATAATGAAAAATATGAAAATTCAAAGAATAGATTTCCTTATAACATTTGCACCATGTACAACTAAGAGTTTGACAATTTTGAATGAATTCGCTTTGATTGCTATACTAAGAGGGCATTCATTAATATTGAGAGAATATAATAATAAAATGATAAGCATAAATGGATAGAAACCGCAACAAAACAATGATAAATATCAAAAGAATGAAAATCTGAAAAGAAAGAAAGTTTTATAAAACAATGAAAGATATCATAAGAAAGAAAGTTGGATAAAACAATGATACATATAATAAGGAAAAGGATTCTATAAAACAATGATAGATAAGATACGAAAGAACAGCATATAAAACAACTATAAATATTAAAAGAAAGAAAATCCCATAAAACAGTGATAAATATGATAAGAAAAAGGATTATATAAAACAAAGATAAATATGGAATGAAAAAGAATCACATAAAACAACGAAAAGTATGAAAAGAAAGAGAATTTCGTAAAACAGTGATAAATATGAAATGAACGAAAATCCAATATAATCAATATATACATGAAAAGAAAAAGTATTCCATAAAACAATGATAAATATTAAAAGATAGAGAATCATATGAAACAACGAATAATATTATAAGAAAGTGAATGAAATAAAATAATGATAGATATGAAAAGAAAGAGATCAGCACCATGATCAACTAAGAGTTTGGCAATTTCAAATGAATTCATTTTGATTGCCATACTAAGAGGACATTCATTAATATTGAGAGAATTTGAGAAAACAATGATTAACACGAATTACACAAAGAATTTCATCAAACTATGATGAATATGAAAAAAGGGAGAATTCTATAAAACAATGATATATATGAAAAGAAAGAGAATCCAATAAAACATTAATAAATGTTATAAGAATGAGAACTATATAAAACACTGTTAAATATGATAATAAAAATAATTTCATAAGGCAAAGATAAATATGAAACGTAAGAGAATTCTATAAAACAATAATAAATATGAAAATAAAGATAATATGTATCATGTTAAAAAAAAAAAAAAAAAAAAAAAAAAAAAAAGGTAGTGGGGCTTCCAGGCACTTCGTGCCTTCTAGCCCTGAGGATGATTGGTATAATGAAGTTTTTTTTTTCTTGGGGTGACCTTCCAGGCACTTCGTGCCTTCTAGCCCACATAAATGAAGTTTTTATTCGGAGGTCTTCCAGGAGCTTTTCACAAATTATATATGTTTTCATGTTTTGTCAAGACTTCTTCGTAAATGTTTTGTCAAGACTTCTTCGTAAATGTTTTGTCAAGACTTCTTCGTAAATGTTTTGTCAAGACTTCTTCGTAAATGTTTTGTCAAGACTTCTTCGTAAAATCAGACAAAAATAATGTTTAGGGTAGAAGGTTAGATATAACCTCTTTTCTAACCTCTTTTCTACCCTCTTGAATTTGTCAAGATTTCTTCGTAAATGTTTTGTCAAGACTTCTTCGTAAAATGTTTTGTCAAGACTTCTTCGTAAAATGTTTTGTCAAGACTTCTTCGTAATGAGTGTAAATGACCAAACTGACAACACTTTGACCGAGTAATTTTTTGTGCTGAACAAAAAGTGTCATATAAACATCTGTCAAAAGCCGCTTTTTAACTTCACTTAAAATGCCACGTAAGCTACGTAAGAATATACGTAAGAGGAAGAGAGCATTGAAACATCCAATAGTAAAACTGACACCACAACAACAGTTGCAACAACAAATGCTGAATGACCCCACTATGTTGCAACAAATGTCAAGCAATCCTATGCTTTTAAACCGAGTCATTGGTGCACAGAGTGGAGGTTTAAGAGCGGCACTTTTAGCGAAAATGGCAGGCTATGGTGGAGCTGCAGACGGAACAGCCTATAACCCTCAAAGTCAAATGAATTTGAGTTCACTCAAAAATCAAATAACAGATGTCAAAAAGTCAAACATAGACATACAGAAACAAATAAGTGAAAACGAAAAGAAACTAGAATATGACAGACACACAAAGAAACTCAATGAGTTAAACGTAGAGAAAAAGAAGAAAGAAGAACAACTGAAAGAACTAAGTACAGAGGAATATGCGAAAAAAGTGTCAGAAAAAGCAGCAGAAGTAGCAAAAATGGAACAAGATGTTATAAATTTGAAAAACCATACTACTCAATATAAAATACTGAAAGATGAAGAGATAAAACAAAAAGCCCTGAAGACATATATGGATAGCGATGAGTATAAAAAGGAAGTTGAAGCAAATGTAAAGGCAGAAAAACTTTTACAGTTGCAAAACCAAACCGTACAGTATGAAAACTTAGCACAAGAAAGTAAAAATAACGACGCGGCTATGCAAAAGGCAATGAAAAGCGCAGAATATATAAAAGCTAACAATGACTGGTTAGATGCCCAAGCCAACGCTAAAGCAGCCCAACTCATAGGGTCAATAAGGACAAAAATACAAGCGGATGAAGACAGTTCAAATGAAACTTTAACAAATGCTGACTTTAAGAACGCTTACGAAGCTCTTCATAGTAAGGTGAAACAAGTGAACGACTTCTCATCTGGAAAGAAACTGAAGTCTGAAGGTTTCGACAAAGAGTTAAAAGAAGTAGCACAAAATATGACGAAAATAACAGATGCAGCAACGAGACAGGCAGTTCAAAGTGCCTATGACGCCGTTAGAGCAGCTGTTGTGAAAAGTCAAGAAAAAGAGTTACAACAGACCAAAACAGACCTAGTAAATGCTTTCTTAAAAACGAAAAGTCAGGTAGGACATTATGCTGCAGATGGAACATATGTGCCAGCTGGTGGAACTTATATACCACCAAACCCTCCAAGAGAAGCACCTGCACCAGGACTACCTAAAACATTTACATCGTCACATGGACATAGACACAGGCATGCACCAAAACCAACACAACAACCAACAGTTCAAAATCCAACACAACAACCACCTCCACAACCAGCACAACAACCAACACAACAACCAGCACAGCAACCAACAGTTCAAAACCCTGCACAACAACAACCACAAACAGAGCAAGGACATAAAAGAAGTAGAGAACAAGGAAACCAAGAATTCTTAAAAATGCTTAAAGAAGAGTGTGGTTTCCCAGATAGTATTGACTTTAGTGACAGATATAAAGAAGCTATTGGAAAGTTCAAGGATGGAAATACTGACCCGAACCTATTTAGCTTTATGGCTCAGCACCAAAACGGATATAATCTCAAACCTGGAAAATACAAGCTCGCTAAGGGATATGATTTAATAGCATATCATCCAAATGACATGGATGAATTTACTCCGAGATATTTGATGTCAGAGCTAAATGACAATTCAACTTTCGTCATGAAACGCGTAAAAAATAGAGACGGAACGAAAGAACAAAAGCTTATGAATGCGGATGACGTAGATAGGGAAATTGTTAAAAATGGTCTCGGAATATATGAAATGCCAGCAGATGAGGTACAAGAAACTCCACAGGAAGAAGTTCAGATACAACCAGACATGGAAGAAATAGTTCAGCAACAACAGCTAGAAGAGCCTGAAGGAAACGAACAAGTCCCTCCTTTGGAAACTAACCTCACAGAACTAGATGAAGATTTGGAACAGCCGAAAAATCTTGACCCTCAACAAGAGTATGCGGAGAATATGGAATATTTCCAAGAGTCTAAAAAAAATTCAGCTGACATAGTAGAAGAATATCGAAAAATGTTTGCCGACATACAAAAGACTCCAACACCAGATGAAAATATTCAGCATAGAATGGAAGTACTGAAAGAAATGTACACAAATACAACAACCCTTTTTACTTACGAGCATTTAACGTTCAATCTTCGGATGAACTCGGTGAAAATAAAAGGTTAAATTTCAAGAAAACATATAGAAATGAAACATTGTTTAAAGTTCATTCAGAACCTAACCAGGATGGAAACAAACCTACTTTTGTTTCTGCAGACGATGGAACTACAATGAGATGGGGTCATAAAGCTAACCCGGATAGGTGGTTCATAAACTTACAACCTCAATTCCAAGAAATTGTAGACGCAATGGAAGTCAATGGTGAACCAGATATAGCTGGTATTTTAAGCGCGGCTTTAATGCCATTGAAAGATATGAAACATGCAGATATTTTGGACCAGTATGAAATGAACATGGCTGATGGAAATATAACACCTGACGTTCTAGAACATTTATCTCAAAGAACTACACAGAACCATAGAGATGGTATATTTGGTGAAGAGTTTAGAAAGAAAGTTAGGGAGAGCGAAGGAAGAGAACCTATTGTACATGACCTTGCAAATGAAAGTTTGCAAAATGTCATAAAAACTTACTTTGCATACGATGAACTGAGAAGGGATGAATATTTAAGAAAACTCAAATGGACAGTACCAAATGAAATGTTAGTATTGAAAAACATGTTCCTTGACAAAATAAAACCAACTACAGAAATAAACGACGCAAGACTGAAAGATTGGGTAAAAGCTTTCCCATTCACAAAAGATATAGTTGGTAACATGGAAAGAAAACCAGAATGGCTACAAAAACATATATTTGGAAACGAGCTTATTCCATATGGACAGGCACTGTTTGAAGAGCTTGAACCGGAAACTCAGGAAAGAGTCATGCAAACAATACGCGAAGACTCAAATACAGACTATGACAAACTCTTTCTAGGATATAGGTTACCTGAGATGGGCGACCAGAGCCAAAAGGCAAAAAGGACATGGGAAATTTGCAACATACTAGATGAACATAATGCAAAGATGCAACAACTTCAAGCAGAGGGCAATGAAGGAAAAAGAAGAGTTAAAAACTCAGTCAGGAAGAAAGTAAAGCTTGGTCCACGTGGGTTCTATTATGACATATAAATCCAACTATTCTATATTTTTACTCATATGAAATGTACGCCGCTCAGAATATAACGCCAACAGTTTTGGATGCTATGAATGGAAATGTTTCCGAATGGTATAACGAATGCGACAATGCCATTAGAAGGTCAGAAATAGTTCCTGGAACTTACGAATATACAACTGCTGTTTCTTATGGAAACGTAGGTGAGTTTGGAGAAGGTTCTTCAACAACAGTAGATATTGCTTGCGACAGGTTTCATATAATTTCTATTGACAACTCTTTCTTATACGTGGAACAAGACATTGAAATAAAACCTTCTGCCAAGTTGTCTGACAAGAAAGGTTGCAATGGAATTTTCTATGTCGGATACCAATATGCTCCAGAAGTTTTCATGGGATATAAGATATATTCTAACTCTGACTTAGTTCAAACAGTAACATGGGCAAACTATGAATGGTTCGCTTTGAGAAACTCAGTACAACCACAAGCTAGAGAACAAACAGACCAGTATGCAACTATTGAGAAAATAAGAAGACTTGACCCTAACGTTCCAGGAGTTTATGTTAACCTTTCTGGACAAACTGCAGCAGCAGTAACCAAAGTAAAACTGAAACTTAGAGTTCCTTTGTCATCTTTCCTCATCTTCAGGTTTTTAAGATACTTGCCAAACTGGGCAGGAAAAATTTCTATCGAACTTACTCCAAGCAAAAATAACTTAGTCATTGCACCAACACAAGACCCATTCACTCTTACAGAAGTAGTGGGAACAAATAAAATGTCATTCGCCGACTTTTGCAAAAACAAAGTTGACTTAGACTTTGGTTTCTCAAACCTCAACACTGAAGTAAACTATTATTTCAATGCTGCTGGAGATGCTTGGGACCCAGTTAAGTTCACATGCGAAAAATTTGAATGCAAGAGAATAGAAAGCAGACTTGCAGTCTATATGTTGGACCCAGATATTTCAAATGCTTTAGCTGCCAAATATATTGCAGTTCCACTTATGTTCCCTATACACCAAATATCTGTCAAAGACTTTGCAGGTGAAGTTGGAAACCAAAGTGCTGACCCAGGTGCAAGAACAGATATTGCCTTAACAACTGCAATGAAACATGCAGATACTATGTTTGTACTGTTCAGACGAACTATAAATGACTATTCTTGCTTCTACAACCCTGGTATTAAATATCATATAAACATAGATGGCAAATATTATCCAAGAGAAGAATATTCTACAGTTGAGGATATGAGGTCATACAACTTGACATTAGATGCTATGAACTTTAACAACAACTTCACAACAACCATTAACCCTGAAATGCAAAGTTCTATTATGCCATATGTGAAAGTATGGACTCATACAGGAGGTCAAAAAACTCAATATACAAATGGAGACCGTTCAAACTTTTGGCTTGGCATTCCATTTGCTGACTCAGAAGACTTTATGGGTGGTATTTCAACTGTTGGTACAGTTCAAATACAATATACTGGTGACAGAGACGGTCCAGATGAATTGAAAGCAAAGAAGTTTACAAAACCAATAGCACTTTTCACGGAAGATGCTCTTTTGAAGATTCGTTCGATGAAACCTGCTGGGGCTCCTCAGATTGGCATAACGACAGCTTCCATCGAGCAGATTTTGGCAGCAGGTCAGTAAGTTGTTCTTGAACTGACTTCTCTCCGTCAAATATTGACAGTACGCCAGTTTTGACATAAAATTGTATTATAAACTTACCTTTAGAAATATCGGTCAGTTTTGTTGTTATATTTTTGTCTGCTTCAAGAACTTTCACCATCTCGGTTATACCAACTTTCTTTGCTTTATGAAAATATTTTGGTTCAGCAAATATTGCTATTCTATAACATTTTCCATTGTTTGTGTAAAGAACTACTCTGTCAATGAACTTGTATTGTTTGTGTGTGTAAACTTTGTTTTGCTTCAATTCGAAGAGATACTCAAATACGTCCATCTTTTTATTCTAAGTAAAATGTCATTTCCGAAAAATAGAAGCGTAAGTGTTTCAAAAGGTTTAATGGCGGTGGCAGATGTGAAGTTAAATTCACCAACTCAAACAAACAGTCAAAGTGTTGTTGTCAATGTCAAAGAAAGAGATGTTGAAGTGGGGAAACCATACGAAGACCAAGATGGTATAACAATAGTTCCTGTAAAAGAACAACCAACATACCCTGAAGTTAGCAGAGACTTAAGTTCTGTTGCAGATATTCGAAATGACTACAAGCAACTTAAAGACAAACTTAAAACTCAGGAGAAGATTTGTCAAGCTTTAGGTATAATGTTAAACTTGGTCGAACACAACCCTGTAAAAGTGAACTCATATGTCATTGCACCTCATGAAGTTTTGAAAGAACTATTGAAACTTTTGACAGAGGCAGACGATATAAACATCAAAGAAATAGAACCCGACGTTAGTTGCTGTGGTGTTTCATATAATGTCATTGACAAGATATACGTTATGAAAGGAGGTGAAACGTTGAACTTAAAGTATAGTTTCCCAGACGTCATAAAAATATTTGACGACCACAACATTTCATTAAAATTTATTTGCTAAGTAAATGGCAGAAGACACAATGGTTTATACTATTACGACTAAAAACCCTGAGTCATATAATTCTATAACAACAAACTTACAAAGTCCTCAAGGACGATATTGTAAACTAACTTTAAACACAATGACGACTAAAGCCTGTTTTGCTCTTTTGACACCAGAAGATTTTATTGTTGTGAATGGTAAAAAATACTCCTTTGAAGATACTTACTCAGATATACCACCAACAGGTTTTGTTGACTTATTTAATACTTTAAGGACGGATGTAACATGTGCTGCAACTAGAGCAGGTTTCATTATGTTTGGATGTCCGACTGAGTTTAGTATAAACGATATGAGCTATAATACAAAACTTATATCTGGTTTTTACTACCAACAGTTTCCTATAACAGGAAAAGGTGTCATACAAGGAATGTCTATTCCATTGACATTAAGCACACCAATCTTTATATTGTTTCAAACTTAGGTTCAAAGTGTTATTCGAATGTCGACAGAAACTACTATGACCAAAAGATACTCATGCGTATAAACAATACTTTCTCTGCTGGTTTGCCTATTGTTCATTCGAATGCAGAGTTTTCAGCTTTAGTGAACTCAAACACTTTAGCAAACATAAACTTAACCTTAGTTGACGCAAACTTTGTTCCTGTAAAACTTTTATGTCCTATGTATTTGTCAATGACGGCAGAAAGTTTCGAATTGGAAGATGCAACTGGTGAAAGTATTGTATTACAAGAACAACTTCAACAACAAATAGCTCAAGAACAACAAATGCAACAAATGGAACAACAAAGTCAAGAATAAAAAAATAATATTTTTTTTATTTTTATAAAAATGTACAGAATAGACGTTTCAGATTTTTATGACTTCCAAGCCTTCAGAAATATGTGTCCATTTCGAGACTATAACAAAGCAGTCGAGAATTTGAAACGTTTAGTCATTTATGTCGACTCTGCCCCAGAATGTTATGTTATGAAAGAATGGGATGTTGTCTTTAACAAACCAAGAGCAACAATAGTTTCAGAACAAGAATGTAGACAGAAACTTAAGAAAATAAAAGTCGTACAAGTTGGCATGAAGATGTTAGATGCTTGGGATATCTTATTGTCAAAGTTAGAAGATTTTTCAGTTCGTGGTATAAAGTTCTATACACCTTCTCCAAACTTCTATTCTATCTTCACTGGATATAAATACGAACAAGTAGAATGGAAAGAAAATATTATAGAAGCTTGGTTAGACCATGTCAAAGAAATTATATGCAATGGAAACGAAAAGGTTTATGAGTATATCTTATGTTGGTTTGCAAACATCTTACAACATCCAAGTGCTAAAAATGAAACTGCTCTCATTATAATTGGAAAACAAGGAACTGGTAAGAACACTTTCTTTACAGATATTTTGTGCAAACTGTTAGAAGGTTATTCGAATCCGAATATGACAAACTTAGAAAACATCTGCGGTAAATTTAACTCTTCAATTGAGAATATGAAACTTATAGTTTGCAATGAACTTCAAAGTATAGATACAACAAAAGTTTTGAACTCAGATGCTTTGAAGAGTCTTATAACAGACAAAGTTGGAGTTGTTGAAAGAAAATATAAAGACCAAAGAGTTTGTGAAAATATTGCAAACTTCATTATGGTTTCAAACAATGTTGTTCCGATGAAGTTAGAAAGTTCTGACAGAAGATATGTAGTTGTCAGAACGTCAGATTCTCATATGCAAGATACAGAATATTTTGACGACTTAGCAGAAACTTTGACATCTGACTTTTACAACCACTTGTTCTCATACTTTATGACATTAGATATTTCTAAGTTCAATCCAAGACAAATTCCACATACCGAAGAAAGACAAACATTGTTAGAAGCAAACAAGAGTGTTTATGAACTGTTTATAGATGAGACTAACTTTGTGTCATTAGATGAAAGGTCATTGTACGATGAATATAAACAGTATTGTCAAGAGTATGGTTATATGGCAGCGTCTAAACGAACATTCTTGGCAAATGTCAAAAGTCTTTTAGACGTACAGAACGGCGTATATACAAAGAAAAATTTTTCTGAGTAAATTTTAAAAAAAATATTTTTTTATCCGATAAAAAAGATGACGAAATTCATCTCAGTAAATAAGTACATGACAGAAGTCAAAGATAAGTTAGCTCCATTCGCATATTTGAATGTTTACTTCTACAATTTTGAAAAGTCTACATTTGACAAAATTTGGAACATTGCACCAGTTAAGTTTGCTGTTGTTAGAAAAAGTGGTGCAACTTTTGAAGACTTATACATTGACGGTATGTTGACAGTCAAAGAAAATTTTGACAGAAAGTTCTCAAAACTCGAAGAAGGCAAAGCATACAAACTTGTTATACCTTATGAACCAAAGAAAGCAGACGACTATGAATATTATGAGTCTAAGATAGTTGAAGTTCAAGGTAAATTGGGTAAAAAGATTTTAGAGTCTAAGCCAGTGTTTGCCCCTAAAGAGGAAGAGAACATTGACATCGACCCAGAAATGTTCTAAAAATAAAATTTTATTTTTACATGTCATATCTCACCTTCTCTGGAACTGGTTCAGGTTCTTTCTTCTCTTTCTACTTTCTTTTCTTTCTTTTCTTTCTTTTCTCTCTCTTCTTCTTTTCTGGTGGAGTTATGTCAAATTTCTCAGAACCATATTTATGTAAAAGGTCTTTGTCCTTTAATAGCTCTTCTATTCTGTTTTCTATTTCATCTTCAAGAACAGCGCATGTGCCTTCTTTGCATTCTAAGAACTTTTGTTGGACTTCATCTTTCCAATCGGCGTCATCTCTGTCAACAAGTCTGTCATTGACAAATTTTAAGACTGCTCTTTGTAATGTTTTATGGTTCTTGTCATATTCCCAGAAACAGAACTTTAGAACAAATTCACCTTTCTTGTTTACACTATGTAAGATTTTATGGTCGACAGATGTTTTGCTGTCGAAAAGTTTGTCTCGAATATAGATAGCGAAATCGCTAGACATTTTCAAAAAGATAAAAATTTTAATTTTTCTAAAAATATGTTAGAAAAAAAGTTTGCTGACATTGACAAGAAATTTGAGAATGTTTTAAACAAGAACAAGAGGAAGTTAGAAAATGCTCAGATAAAACCCATACATGACAAGTTCTTATTTGCTCAGAATGGTATAACAGGTCTAATCGCACCACCTGGGTCGGGTAAGACTTTCACTTATCTTAAAATGGCTGCACAACAACAAGAACTAGATGAGAAGAACCCATTCTATGAGTTAGTTGTTATTTGTAGTACTTCTGGTCAATTTGACCAAACCGTCAATTCGTTCAAAGATATTATAAAGAAGTCTAAGTTAGTATGTATAAAGGATACTGAGTTGTTAGATTGGATAAAGAAGTACCAAAGAAGGGTTTTGAAGTATAATGCTATAAATGAGTATATAAATTCTAAGTTTAAAGACCCAAATGAGGAAATGCAAAGAATATTAGAGAAGAAACACTTCAGAAACAAACAGAAAGAGATAGAATACATTTCGAAGAAATTGCAATCTTACGATTGGAAGACTTACCCTCATAGATGTCTTCTTATCTTAGATGACTTTGCTTCTCATCCTTTGTTAAAGAATAGAGAACAAGATATGTGTCGAATTCTTAAGAAGCTCAGACACTTTAACATCTCTGTTGTCATTTGTGTACAGACAGCCAAGAGTTTAAGTAAGGATGTAAAGAGAATACTTACTGACATTGTACTTTTCCCCGGATTGTCCGAAGACGATTTCATGGAACTTATGAAAGAGTCCATGGCAGGTAAGTTTGACAGACATGAACTATGGGAGAAGTACAAAGTCATACAAGACCCTCATACTTCTTTCAGAATTCATATCTACGCAAACAAAGTTCAAATTGTAAAAAGTCAAGCGTAAAAAATAAAGACTGCATCTACTCTGCTTGTTTGAAGTTGTCAAAATACTCTGTTATTTTTTCCTTTAACAATGGCAAATCTTCTTTGAATGTAAGAATTGTACAACCTTTAATATCATAGTGTGTTTGAGGTAACGTATCTTGAACTATTTGTTTCACATCTTCATTCGGTGTCATTGAAATCGGTAAGTTTTCGCGATAGAACCAATTTCTGTCAGATTTGTAAATCTTAGCAAGGTCGTAAAAGCTTTTGTTGTTTCTTCTGACTAAATGCAACATAACCATATCTCTGTCTTCTTCATTTTCCATCTCTTCAGTATAAATCATATACTTATAGTTCTTTTCCTTTCCTTTTGGTACCGAACGTGGTATTCTTTTCTGTATGTTTTTGTCTTTTGCTTCAAGCTTGTTTTCCATCTCTTCACGTTCTTGTCTATGAATTTCATCTAACATCATGAAAATATAACAAGCATAACGAGGTGAAGCCCACATTGCAACAGCATTTACAAGAAGTCTATGTACATACCAACCTCTCAAACCAGGAGCCAAATTCTTGCGATTTTCGTACGGAATCTCTACCCTCGGTTTTCCGAGGGTAGCAAACATATGAGGAAATTCTTCTAAAAGTTCTTTTGTCTGTTGGTTTTCAAACCAATGATATGCTTGCTTTGTAGAACGAAGAGCATTCAAAATACTTTGCATTTGGTACATGTCATCTTTGACCGAACGAATGAGGCGAAGTTGTTTGTTATACTGTATGTACTCGTATTCTTCATTTATAGCTTCATGGACTATAACTGTTGTTGTGTTCTCTGTTGTTGACATATCTGTCTTTACATACAAAATAAAAAAAATATTTTATAAAAAATTAGCGTTATTTTTTTTAAGTTTGGTCATCCTTCACTATATGACAAATATACTATATTTTACTTAAAAATATGCAAGCGGCTCATAGCTCAGTGGTATGGGCTACAGGCGTCGAAGACCTCGGTTCAAATCCCGATTCGCGCAGGTTTTTTCCTTTTATGCAGTGAAATTTCATGTACATAGGTTACTTTGGTGTTAGACCCTAGTGAAGAAAATAGAACGATATAAGTTTACATTTGTAAGGCTACTTTGGTGTTAGACCCTAGTGAAGAAAATAGAACTATATAAGTTTACATTTGTAAGGTTGGACGATAAAATTTACTGACTGACGTCGGACATTGTCTTGAAAAAGTAAAAGACTTGTCTTGAAAAAGTAAAAGACTTGTCTTGAAAAAGTAAAAGACTTGTCTTGAAAAAGTAAAAGACTTGTCTTGAAAAAGTAAAAGACTTGTCTTGAAAAAGTAAAAGACTTGTCTTGAAAAAGTAAAAGACTTGTCTTGAAAAAGTAAAAGACTTGTCTTGAAAAAGTAAAAGACTTGTCTTGAAAAAGTAAAAGACTTGTCTTGAAAAAGTAAAAGACTTGTCTTGAAAAAGTAAAAGACTTGTCTTGAAAAAGTAAAAGACTTGTCTTGAAAAAGTAAAAGACTTGTCTTGAAAAAGTAAAAGACTTGTCTTGAAAAAGTAAAAGACTTGTCTTGAAAAAGTAAAAGACTTGTCTTGAAAAAGTAAAAGACTTGTCTTGAAAAAGTAAAAGACTTGTCTTGAAAAAGTAAAAGACTTGTCTTGAAAAAGTAAAAGACTTGTCTTGAAAAAGTAAAAGACTTGTCTTGAAAAAGTAAAAGACTTGTCTTGAAAAAGTAAAAGACTTGTCTTGAAAAAGTAAAAGACTTGTCTTGAAAAAGTAAAAGACTTGTCTTGAAAAAGTAAAAGACTTGTCTTGAAAAAGTAAAAGACTTGTCTTGAAAAAGTAAAAGACTTGTCTTGAAAAAGTAAAAGACTTGTCTTGAAAAAGTAAAAGACTTGTCTTGAAAAAGTAAAAGACTTGTCTTGAAAAAGTAAAAGACTTGTCTTGAAAAAGTAAAAGACTTGTCTTGAAAAAGTAAAAGACTTGTCTTGAAAAAGTAAAAGACTTGTCTTGAAAAAGTAAAAGACTTGTCTTGAAAAAGTAAAAGACTTGTCTTGAAAAAGTAAAAGACTTGTCTTGAAAAAGTAAAAGACTTGTCTTGAAAAAGTAAAAGACTTGTCTTGAAAAAGTAAAAGACTTGTCTTGAAAAAGTAAAAGACTTGTCTTGAAAAAGTAAAAGACTTGTCTTGAAAAAGTAAAAGACTTGTCTTGAAAAAGTAAAAGACTTGTCTTGAAAAAGTAAAAGACTTGTCTTGAAAAAGTAAAAGACTTGTCTTGAAAAAGTAAAAGACTTGTCTTGAAAAAGTAAAAGACTTGTCTTGAAAAAGTAAAAGACTTGTCTTGAAAAAGTAAAAGACTTGTCTTGAAAAAGTAAAAGACTTGTCTTGAAAAAGTAAAAGACTTGTCTTGAAAAAGTAAAAGACTTGTCTTGAAAAAGTAAAAGACTTGTCTTGAAAAAGTAAAAGACTTGTCTTGAAAAAGTAAAAGACTTGTCTTGAAAAAGTAAAAGACTTGTCTTGAAAAAGTAAAAGACTTGTCTTGAAAAAGTAAAAGACTTGTCTTGAAAAAGTAAAAGACTTGTCTTGAAA
Source organism: Trichomonas vaginalis G3 (assembly GCF_026262505.1). Lineage (NCBI taxonomy): Eukaryota > Parabasalia > Trichomonadida > Trichomonadidae > Trichomonas > Trichomonas vaginalis. The sequence goes on along the minus strand of NC_067206.1, from coordinate 19,214,221 downwards.
AAGTAAAAGACTTGTCTGAAAAAGTAAAAGACTTGTCTGAAAAAGTAAAGACTTGTCTTGAAAAAGTAAAAGACTTGTCTTGAAAAAGTAAAAGACTTGTCTTGAAAAAGTAAAAGACTTGTCTTGAAAAAGTAAAAGACTTGTCTTGAAAAAAAAAGACTTGTCTAAAAGACTTGTCTTGAAAAAGTAAAAGACTTGTCTTGAAAAAAAGACTTGTCTTGAAAAAGTAAAAGACTTTGTCTTGAAAAAGTAAAAGACTGTCTTGAAAAAGTAAAAGACTTGTCTTGAAAAAGTAAAAGACTTGTCTTGAAAAAGTAAAAGACTTGTCTTGAAAAAGTAAAAGACTTGTCTTGAAAAAGTAAAAGACTTGTCTTGAAAAAGTAAAAGACTTGTCTTGAAAAAGTAAAAGACTTGTCTTGAAAAAGTAAAAGACTTGTCTTGAAAAAGTAAAAGACTTGTCTTGAAAAAGTAAAAGACTTGTCTTGAAAAAGTAAAAGACTTGTCTTGAAAAAGTAAAAGACTTGTCTTGAAAAAGTAAAAGACTTGTCTTGAAAAAGTAAAAGACTTGTCTTGAAAAAGTAAAAGACTTGTCTTGAAAAAGTAAAAGACTTGTCTTGAAAAAGTAAAAGACTTGTCTTGAAAAAGTAAAAGACTTGTCTTGAAAAAGTAAAAGACTTGTCTTGAAAAAGTAAAAGACTTGTCTTGAAAAAGTAAAAGACTTGTCTTGAAAAAGTAAAAGACTTGTCTTGAAAAAGTAAAAGACTTGTCTTGAAAAAGTAAAAGACTTGTCTTGAAAAAGTAAAAGACTTGTCTTGAAAAAGTAAAAGACTTGTCTTGAAAAAGTAAAAGACTTGTCTTGAAAAAGTAAAAGACTTGTCTTGAAAAAGTAAAAGACTTGTCTTGAAAAAGTAAAAGACTTGTCTTGAAAAAGTAAAAGACTTGTCTTGAAAAAGTAAAAGACTTGTCTTGAAAAAGTAAAAGACTTGTCTTGAAAAAGTAAAAGACTTGTCTTGAAAAAGTAAAAGACTTGTCTTGAAAAAGTAAAAGACTTGTCTTGAAAAAGTAAAAGACTTGTCTTGAAAAAGTAAAAGACTTGTCTTGAAAAAGTAAAAGACTTGTCTTGAAAAAGTAAAAGACTTGTCTTGAAAAAGTAAAAGACTTGTCTTGAAAAAGTAAAAGACTTGTCTTGAAAAAGTAAAAGACTTGTCTTGAAAAAGTAAAAGACTTGTCTTGAAAAAGTAAAAGACTTGTCTTGAAAAAGTAAAAGACTTGTCTTGAAAAAGTAAAAGACTTGTCTTGAAAAAGTAAAAGACTTGTCTTGAAAAAGTAAAAGACTTGTCTTGAAAAAGTAAAAGACTTGTCTTGAAAAAGTAAAAGACTTGTCTTGAAAAAGTAAAAGACTTGTCTTGAAAAAGTAAAAGACTTGTCTTGAAAAAGTAAAAGACTTGTCTTGAAAAAGTAAAAGACTTGTCTTGAAAAAGTAAAAGACTTGTCTTGAAAAAGTAAAAGACTTGTCTTGAAAAAGTAAAAGACTTGTCTTGAAAAAGTAAAAGACTTGTCTTGAAAAAGTAAAAGACTTGTCTTGAAAAAGTAAAAGACTTGTCTTGAAAAAGTAAAAGACTTGTCTTGAAAAAGTAAAAGACTTGTCTTGAAAAAGTAAAAGACTTGTCTTGAAAAAGTAAAAGACTTGTCTTGAAAAAGTAAAAGACTTGTCTTGAAAAAGTAAAAGACTTGTCTTGAAAAAGTAAAAGACTTGTCTTGAAAAAGTAAAAGACTTGTCTTGAAAAAGTAAAAGACTTGTCTTGAAAAAGTAAAAGACTTGTCTTGAAAAAGTAAAAGACTTGTCTTGAAAAAGTAAAAGACTTGTCTTGAAAAAGTAAAAGACTTGTCTTGAAAAAGTAAAAGACTTGTCTTGAAAAAGTAAAAGACTTGTCTTGAAAAAGTAAAAGACTTGTCTTGAAAAAGTAAAAGACTTGTCTTGAAAAAGTAAAAGACTTGTCTTGAAAAAGTAAAAGACTTGTCTTGAAAAAGTAAAAGACTTGTCTTGAAAAAGTAAAAGACTTGTCTTGAAAAAGTAAAAGACTTGTCTTGAAAAAGTAAAAGACTTGTCTTGAAAAAGTAAAAGACTTGTCTTGAAAAAGTAAAAGACTTGTCTTGAAAAAGTAAAAAAGACTTGTCTTGAAAAAGTAAAAGACTTGTCTTGAAAAAGTAAAAGACTTGTCTTGAAAAAGTAAAAGACTTGTCTTGAAAAAGTAAAAGACTTGTCTTGAAAAAGTAAAAGACTTGTCTTGAAAAAGTAAAAGACTTGTCTTGAAAAAGTAAAAGACTTGTCTTGAAAAAGTAAAAGACTTGTCTTGAAAAAGTAAAAGACTTGTCTTGAAAAAGTACAAATGACCGACATAGACCCAGCAGATGAGGCAATCTACCTTATAGAGATAAATGAGCTAGTTAGGAACTACCTGAGCCATCTGAAGTCAAGCGTAAAAATAAACGCTTTACATGTATTTTTCAGCAACTTCGTCAAATAATTTTATAGCTTTGTCGATCTCATCTACTTCAAACGTTTCTTTACCTTTCGTGGGAGCACCATACATTTTCTCAAACTTTTCAAGCAGTTCTGTTTCTGCAGCTCTCATATCGTTAACAAACACAACCTTGACTCTATTGACTGTACTGTCATATCTTTGAGTTATATTATATGTTCTTCCTATCTTATATCTCTTTGTATTGAAGTCCTTCGGTTTCTGAACGATGTAAAGTAAGCCTTCACTGCAACGTTCCGTATCGAATGAACCATAAGTTATGAAGTTATATCCAACAACTGGGTCTAACCATAACAAAACTATTGGTATAAGACTTTTGTCGATGAGATATGCTGTAGTTCCATAGAATCTTACCGATATCATGAGCTTAGGATTTCTTGTCAAAATTTTCTGAGTTGAAGCATTTCTAACCCAGTCGCTTGGTTTCTTTCCAGATGGAGATATAATGTCTGACAAAGAATATTTGTTGTATTTCTTTGAGTATCTTACGTTTAAATCACCTATTCTAACCACTTTGGTGTCATTGTCTATCTTTCTAACTGTTTCAAACTCATTGTTTGTCATTTTCTGTTCTTACATACAAAATAAAAAAAATATTTTATAAAAACTAACTTTATTTTTTCTATCTTAAGGAAATTCATGATTTTTGTTGCTGAATCTCTCTCTCGGTTTTTCCGAGGAAGCAAGCATATGCCCTAAAAATTATTTTACTCAGAATTTTGTTGCTGAATTCAGCAAAAAATAAAGTTTATGTTAGAATGTTAGATCTAACATGTTTTCTAACACGTTTTCTAACCTCTTGAATTTTCATGATTTCTTCGTAAATGTTTTGTCAAAACTTCTTCGTAAATGTTTTGTCAAGACTTCTTCGTAAATGTTTTGTCAAGACTTCTTCGTAATGAGCGTAAATGACCAAAAAATAATGTTTATGTTAGAATGTTAGATCTAACATGTTTTCTAACCTCTTTTCTAACATCGTAGAAAACACACAAAACTCATGAAATTTCATACGGAATTCAGTAAAAATATATTTTATGTTAGAATGTTAGATCTAACATGTTTTCTAACCTCATTTCTACCCCAGTTATTTTATAAGCGTTTTACATGGTAAACATTGTGAATTCGTGAAATTCTAAACAGTTTTGTAGCTTCTATTTCTTCACGAAGGATATCGAATGTTTTAACAATGCCGAAAGTTTCTTTATACTTCTTCTTGACATCTGAAAGAAGGAAATCGTCAGCTGTTGGATAGTTTTTGTTTAGAAATGTCAACATGTCCATTTTATCTTCTGCTGGTTTCTCTGCTTCTTTCTTTAAATCTGCATAGTCGTTTCTCATTCTTTCTATCTCTTTGACGGAGTAGTTATATTTCCTCATTGCTGCTTTACATTTTGAACATTGCGGGTTCATTTTTGCGTTATATTCTGAAACCTTACCTGCTAGTATGACTAAGGCGTCAATTGCTCTCTTTAACTCAAAAGTTGCGGGTTTTATCTGTTCATTCCATATCTTACCTCTTCTATCTTTATCTCTTATCTGCCAAACACATTTTGCAACTAACGAAACAAAGTTGTCGTAGGTCTTAAACTCCCCAGATTTGTATATGTCAGAGATGTTCTTATATACCATATCGCAATCTTTGTCCATGACTTTGTGGTTGCAATGAAATCCAAGAAACTCATAGTTAACCTTTCGTATGAACTTCTTTATTTCTACTGAGTCAGTCAGTCCGACTTCTATTTCATCGAATTCTGGAATAGTAAGCTTTTGTTGTTGGATTTCAGGTAGTTTAGGCAAATGGTCAATAATATCCTGCATTTCATAAAGATATTCTTCATCTGTTTCATCTTTTGCAGTGCAATCTAAATCTCCTTGGAGAAGTTCTTGCTTTATCTTCTGGATTTCTGTTTCGAAAGTATATGAAGAAGGAATGAAGCTTTTCATCTCTACTAACATTGACGTAGGATTCATGACTAACGAGTTTGGTGCTGTTGTTGCTAACATGTTCTTACAATAAAAATAAAAAATATTTTTTTTAAAAAACTAACTTTATTTTTTATGTTTTTTGTGAAAGTGTCAAAATTCATGAATTTCGAGAGTTTTCTACGATGTTAGAAAAGAGGTTAGAAAAGAGGTTAGATCTAACATTCTAACATAAACATTATTTTTGGGTCTTTTACGCTCATTACGAAGAAGTCTTGACAAAACATTTACGATGAAGTCTTGACAAAACATTTACGAAGAAGTCTTGACAAAACATTTACGATGAAGTCTTGACAAAACATTTACGATGAAGTCTTGACAAAACATTTACGAAGAAGTCTTGACAAAACATTTACGATGAAGTCTTGACAAATTCAAGAGTTTTAGACCATGTTAGAAAACATGTTAGAAAACATGTTAGATCTAACATTCTAACATAAACATTATTTTTGCTGAATTCTGTATAAAACTCATGAGTTTTCTACGATGTTAGAAAAGAGGTTAGAAAAGAGGTTAGATCTAACCTTCTACCCTAAATTATATTTTTGTCGAAAAAAATGGTTCATTTACTCACAATATTTTTGTACAAAACGACCCCAAACTTTTAACTTCTTTTCTGCAGCTTCAAATGCTATCTTAGCGAGTTCATATTCTCTAAATTCTCTCTTTAAATCTTCTTGTTCCCATTGGTCTAGTTCGTATGGCGAGTCTCTATAACCAGAACATATCTCACGTTCATGTTCTATTTGTTTTTCATGCATTTTTCTAACTTCTTGTTCGAACAAAGGTTTAGCATTCTCTACTGTATCTTCAAGTTCTTCTTCATCTAATTTCTCATGAACTTTCTTGTCTATGGAGTCCATAATTTTTCCAACTGCTATACAATATTTTGGAGAAGCCCACATTGCTATATAGTTTACAAGTCTTGGGTCTACATACGTTCCTCTAACCTGTTTGATTTCATCAGGAATTCCTGCATGAATTTTGTATAAAAACCAACCGCCGGAATTCCGGCGGTTGCTATATTCTTCACAAAATGCCTTATAATACTCTTCCCAGGACTTATTTTCCAACAACTTTCTAAAGTCTTTCCTAAACTGCTGACACATATTTGTTACATTTATATAACCATCCTTGTCTCTACGTAAGACTTCAATACCGTTGTAAGTGCCTTTTGTGAATGTTTCGCCATTAGATTTGTTCGTGAACGTTTTTGCTTCGACTGTCATACTGTTCTTACAATAAAAATAAAAAATATTTTTGGCTTAACCGTCGGACATTCGTTTGTGGCTTAACCGTCGGACCACAACGATAAAAATCTCGACAAAACATATACGATGAAGAAGTCTTGACAAAACATTGACGATGAAGTTTGACAAAACATTTACGATGAAATCTATTTCCTGTGTTGTTGTCAAAATGTCATGTTGTCACCATTTTCAAAAAGATGTTAGTTGACCGAGTGACCTGGTGACACCTAAAATATATTTTTTTTTATCTTAAGGAAATTCATGACAAATTCAACGGGTGAACTTTGTATAAAAAGCAACCCGCTGTTTTCCGCGGGTTGGTATATTCTTCACAAAATGCTTGTTTTGAGGTCGAGCCACTTTTGGCTCCACCGTATTTTTTCAACCAAAACTCATTTTTGTCGAATTCAGCACTTTTCCGTAGTTGTATATGAAAGACAATTCGGGATGAAATTTCTTCATCTGAAATAGTCCTACCAGTATTTGTAAAGATATAGTCTAACGGTTTTGTATCTGCTACTTTTGTTCTTTGTTTTTCAACCTGAAGCATTTAATATATGTAAAAATATACTGTTTTAAAATGGTATGCCATATAGCTTCTTGAATTTGTTAAGAAGTATTTGAACGTATTTTCCATCTGTATCTCTAGCGTTTACATAAGCATAGCCTGCCTTAGTAAAATATACTTGTAATTTCCTATAGTTTACGCCGGTATAAAAGTAGAAAGAGTCTTGTTCTTCGCTATAGTAGTAAAACTCAAACGTATGCTTACCATAGTCTGTAATTTCAATTGCTTCATCTTCTAGTTCGTCGACAAATTCGAATACAATATCTCTAAATTTGCCTCTGTTCTTACTGTTTTCAGAACAAGTGACCCAACGCAAGTTTTCAAGTCTATTGTCGTTTCTTATACGGTTTATATGGTCTACAAAAGGTAGATTGTTAGGGTTCGGTATAAAATGAGTTGCAATGACAATATGTTTAAAATAGTTTTTTCCACCAATCCTCATCCTAGCATATCCGTCATTTCGCTCACATTCGCTTAAAACTCTTTTTGTCTTTTTGTTTCTGACTTCAAATGACTCACAACAGTGAATTTCATATTTCTCATCTAACAAACAAGTTTCCCAACGGTCTGTTCCAACAAACTCAGCGTACATTTCAAATAAAATAAAAAAATGTTTTTTTAAAAAAATGTTTTATTTCATGCAATGTTTTATTTCTGTGCCGTCTTCAAGTATACCCCAATATTTCCTTTTCGATATTACATGAACTTCGGAAAATACCTTGTCTAGCTTAAAACAGCCCATCTTTTCACCGACTAAACCCATTTCAATGAGTTTGTTATAGCCTTCTTCGTTCGTCATGAGTGCGTCAATGTTCTCATAGTAAACCACAACTTTCGATTTGACTTCGGAGAAGAATTTGTTGTAGTTGTCAAGGACTGCCTTTGCGAACTGAGGATAGGACCAATGTTCGACAATAGGTTTTAATGTGGTTACTAAGCCACTTTGACCTTGAGTGAATTCGTACTTCAAAACAAAAGGAGAAAACCTTTCAACAAAGTTGTCGACCTTCTCATAATGTTTACTCTTCATCTCTTGAGGTTTCTTAATAGAATATCCCCATGTCGAATTCATAAGCAATTTGAGTGTCATTGCAAGTTTGGGGTTTGAAGCTTTCCTAATATCATAGAGTTGTTGTATGACCTTTCCAACTGTATAGTTCCTTCCCGGGAACTTACCATCTTCGTTTGGAATTCCAGTCGGGATATATTGGACAAACCTCATGTATGCAGCGTTAAGGTCGACATAGTATATCTTTTCATCTGAGTCGAACTTGTCGCATCCAATCGGACCAGTTCGTGGAAATTCAAGTGAGTCTCTTATCTTCTGAGAAACTTCTCCTGTTATCTCATAAACATCGTCGAAGCAACCTGTTTCATATAAAACCTTCTGAGCTAACTCTGATGCTCTCCAATACAATTTGACGTCAATTGGATGTCTCAATGGAAGTTTGTTTATAGCATCTTGAAGTTCTTGCAACCTCATTGGAAGTTCTTTTGGTTCAGGTTGGTATCCGAACAATCCAACTCCTTGTGGAATTGTGTACTTCTTTTGTACTAGAACTTTGTCTGGAACAACTTTTGGTCTTGCTAACAGTGAAAAGTTTGTTTCGTCTTTTGGTACAAAAGTTTCTGTCAGCTTGTCATCTGGAATTGGTTCCAACAAACCTTTCTCGAAAAGAATGTTTACAGCTCTGACAATGTTGCACTTGCCTTTTCCGAACATAAGACTTTCGTTCAACATGAAGTGGTTGTGGACAATTGCAATCTTCAACCATGGTAAGTCTTTGTCAACAACATAGTCGTCATGTGAAGAACCTTTAGCTGTAGGTATGTTGACTCGGATATTGACATTTGCCAACGGTGCAATTTTGCCAATTGACCTCTGAGAATGTACCTTGTCTTCACACATGACTCAAGATACTTCATCTTCTCTTCTGAAAACAAGACCAGAGTTCCTGAGACATGTAAGAATACAAGGTTCATTGACAATTGTTTCAATTGAATTGTAAATTCCATACCTTGTCAAGTCAATGTCAGACTTATTTATGAAGGGGAAGTATCCAGCATGTTGTCTGACTGCTTGAGGGTTAGGTTGGTACCATTCGAACTTGACACTTGCAATTCCTTCAATTGCATTCAAAATGTCTGAGTCGGAGTCAACCATTTGTTCTCTCTTTGTAGTCTTGAAAGCGTCAAGAAGCATTGCAGCTGTTGTGACATTGCCATGTGCATAGTAAATGTGACCATCCAAATCTGTTATGGTCAATCTGAGATTGTATCCTTTCTTATTTCCATCTTGTATGGCAGCAAGTACACCCATGAAGCCTTCTTTGTTCTTTCCTTCGTCAAAGTTTACTGTAAAGGTTCGACCAGATGTAATTTGACTTCTAACTTCACGGTACTTTTCATATGCATATCTTGTTCTTTCCATGGGAGCATGTTTGTCTTCACCTTTTCCTTTTTTCCTTCTCAAAGGATGCAATTGTTCGTCATGTTTCCAGTAGAATCTGGCAAAGCCGTCGTGTCCTTCAACTTGAGGTTCACTAACATCGAAAGGCATGTCCATAAGACGTTCTTCTTCTAACCTCTCTAGTCTGTTTGGATAATTTGCACGTGCTGTTTCCAAATCCATTTCGTAGCGAAGACCAGCCAGTTTGTCATAGACTTTTATGGGTCTTCCTTTCTTATATTTAAACTTCTTCGAAACTCTCCAACCATATCTTTGCAACTCTGCTTTTATTCTAGCAGATTTTCTATCCATTCTATATGGGGGCATTTTTATAAAAATAAAAAAATGTTTTTTTCTTTACTTAACATAACCGCCCGCTACCAGAAGTCTTTGACGCCAACCCATACCAGCTAATGAAGGTTGAGTTGGTTTAGTTTGGAAACTAAACTTTGGTTTTGGTTTATCTTCAGTTTTTGGTTTTTCTTCTTCTATCGGTTTTTCGTCACTTTTCGGTTCCTCTGACTTTACCTCACTTGCAGGTATGGTTGTGTCGTCAACATCTTCATAAATATCATATGCCATTTGTTTTTGTTTTCCTTTCAACTTTTTGTGTTTGTTGTAAAGTTTAGAATATTTCGACTCTAAGTCAATGAGATGTTCTATAATGAACTGTTGGTCAGTGAAGTAAACTTTTCCATCTGTTGTCTCGAAAGCTCCTTCAGACTTCAATATTTTATTTGTGAGAGTCTGTTTCTTTTTTGAGATACTTGCCGTTCCATTTCTATGAAAAGTGACTTTGTAGTTAGGGTTTGTATTTCCAGACCTGGCACTTTCTATTATTGAATTTTTCTCTTCATCTGTAAGTTCTTTGACAGGTTTTGACAATGGTTCTGAACTTTTTGTTTGTGTGTCAAATCTACCGTTTCAACTTCTCGGTCATTTCATCTCAGTAAAAAATTTTAGTTTGGTTTGTTTTCAACTGGTTGTTGTTGTTTTTTAAGTCGGTCTAAAACTTCCTGAGGTATAGGGAGGACTTGACAAACACGTTGTGTAACTGCTGGAAGTCGACAAATCCATCTTGAACCCATTTGTCTCAATGCTGTATTGTTCATTTCATCTCAGTAAAAAACTTTACATTCCCCACGTTTGAGGCGGTTGCGGTTGGTTGTTGTTTACCCACTGTTGTGCATGGTTATATCCTCTGTTAAAGAATCTTTCACCTTGGTCATATAGTGCCCTGCTTGGTTATAGTAGTCATTTGCTTTGTTATAGTAGTTTCCTGCTTGTCTTCCTACATTGTCCATCCATCCTTGAACTTTTCCTTCTTGTTTCAGGATTTGGAATAAGATTTGTTGCATCTCGTGCTACATCCCAACCTTTCTGTACAGTTTGTATAATAGGTTGTGCTTTCTTAAGTATACCTAATGTACTCAAAATCTTCCTTCCAATTCAAATGCACCTCTGGCTATTGTTCCCACTGCGGGTAAAAATCTAGATGCAACTCCTGCTAATGCGCCAAATAACCCATTTCTTATGGGTTAAAAAATGACGAATCCAAACAAGGACCCTATGTTTCTAAAGCGACAAAGAAAGCACTCATGGTAAAATCTTTAGTTCAACACCAAATGCTTGGTTTATGGATATCTTGGAAAACATTCCGAGGTATAGAGAAGACGGACCACCATACTGGCTAATATTTGTTGGTCAAAACACAAGATACTGTGAAGCCATACCATTATGGTCCAAAATATTTAGATGTGAAAACTGCTTTGGACAATATTCGTTGACAAATACCATCCAACAAAACTGACATCTGACTGTGAAAGTTCTTTCAAATCAGACGATATTAAAAACTATCTGCGTTTCAAAAAATGTAAACCATATTTCATTGTCGACCAAAACCATTCTGCTCTTGGTGTCATTGACAGTTGTATAAAAATCTTAAGAGACTTAAACCAACCACAAGGTGGTGAGGTAGATGAAATGTCATATGACACAAATACAGACACTTCTCCATGGCAAAGATGAGACAAGTTTTAAATATTTACAATAGCCGTAAACAAAAAGGTTTGGGGAAACCACTCCCCCGAAGAAATGAAAAACAACCCCGACTTAGAGAAAGACTATATATTTAATAGTTTAGTCAAAAGAGACAAACAAGAAAGAATGCCAGGCTTCAACTTAAAGGGGTGACAAAGTAAAAATAGAAATACCTAAACGCGACCCATATGAAAATACTATTGACTATGACAACAATGGGAACTCGACAGGTACTCACCTTCGTGTTCGTAAAAATAGAAGAAAGTATACAAGAGAATATTATGAAGTTTTAGGCAAACATGGCAAAATGTACAGACTGCAAGCAGAAGATAAAAAAACTATTGTCAGACCTCGTTTTCAAACTTGTCAAAGTTCAAGGTGGTATACTTTCAAAGACAGTTCCTAACACAAATATAAGACAACTCCTGACGAATATGCTAAAGAAGTTGAAAATGACGACTAAGCATTTCTATACCATGCGTAAACTGTCATGTAAGGTGGCATGTAGTCTTTACTCTGCCCGTTGTTTGCGTATACCCTGAAACGCGATGTGTATGGTTTCCTTCTCCCTGAGTGTCACTCCAATAACAATTTATAGCAAACTTAACGTTGTCTTTAACATCATATCCTTTACCTTTTGTCATTCCTGACCAATCCCAATATCTATGCTTATGCCAACCTGCTTGAGATGTACTTAAATCTATGTAGTGACTGTGTGCAGGTAAGTTTTCACCTGAAATCGTTTTACTTCCACCTGTTTCCTTTGAAGAGTTTGCACAATACAAAAACCTGTCGACTATTTGAGTCCAAGTTCCAAAACCCAGAACTGTTTCTGGTCTGGTAGAGTTCATTGACGTATAAATAGAGCCTATAGGATATAATGTTTGAAGCATTTCTGTCTTTAATGTTTGAAGCTCTGTTTTGTCTGCTTTTTTATATAACTTTTCTTCAAGTTCATTTACGTCAGAGATGCTATGTCTATGATATTTTTGTGGGTATGTTCCTTCTGTCCATGCTAAAATACGTTCTTTTGTTGCATCTACATATCCAGCTATTCCATGTCGAGTCTGCTTTTGTATTCCTTAACTCTGTAACACCTTTCTCAAGCTCTTTCAACTGTTGTCCATCTTCCATTAACCTCTGGTATGACTTGAAACCGTTTGTGCCAACATATCTACAGTTTCTTTGTCGGCTTTAAGTCTAAACATCCTGAAACCCACCCTGTATTGGCTTTACCTTCTAAAATCTTCGATGTCCGTTCATGGTACCATTCAACCCTTTTTATAATTTCATTGTCTTTTTCATCCACATATTCCTTATCTGCCTTCTTCACTAACGCACTAGCCACACGTGCTAACTCATCGTCTACATATTCTTTGTCAGCTTTGTTGTCAACATCTGCTTTCAAAAGAAGTTCATTTATAGGTTTCTCGTTTAAAGTTCGTTTTGTTGGATTTATACAAACAGTATGGTTCTTATTGTCTTGAAACAGAAACTCATCTGTCATTGGGTTTAATGTCAGTTTTAGGTTTCCTTCTTTCAATGACTCAGATATCTTAGAATAGTTTGAAAAGTTTGTTGTGTTCTTATTTAGAGCTTGCATAATGAGTTGTCGGTTGTGTTGTATTTCTCTCATAGACGCTGTTTCATTTGACATTTTTATTTAGATAAAATATGCTTCCAATAGAAAAAGAAAATTCAAGAGTTGCTACAACTAAACCATTAGATGAACTTTTTACTAATGTCGGTCAAAAGTTTGAGACAGAGACCGTAAAGCATGAAGGCTATCGTTTTGACTACCCATTAAGATGGTTAAGAGACCCATCTGTCCAAAAGCTATTGGCTTTCGTAGAATGAAGTTTGTGTCTGTAGAAGATAAAAGTTTTCCATTTATTGTAAGTTTCATATAGATTATATATCTGAAGGAAACGAAAAATGTGGAAGAAATTGAGCTAATACAAGTTGACCTTTCATCTTCTCTACAGACTGCGTTAAAAAATATAGAAGATAAAATAAATTCATGTTATGCAAAATATGCTGATGAATATGCAAATACCGAGAGCACACTTTATGTGAGAATTGTATATGACAAACAAAATTCACAAGTGTCATTTCAAATCTACGAAGACAATCCAAAGAAAGACGAACAAATATATACAGAATTAGTTAGTATGGTTAAGTTGGGTACTGTGGCACTGCGCGCCTCCGTACACCACTTAACCTTAAATATTTACAAAACAGTTAACGTATATTTTACAACATGAACGCAAAAACTAACTTAATCTTAAATATTTACAAAACCGCCACCCACTTCACTAACGAACTCACTAATGTAAAAAATAAACGTTCTCACTATCATTCTCACTAACACTTCACTAATGTTCTCATAAATTTTCCTCAATATCTTCATCATCAGTGTTAACCCTATTGTAGTCATACTTGAAGCCATAAACTTTCTCTAACTTCTTAACGTACAATTTACATAACTTACCTTCGTCATCGTATGGTTTAATGATATAACTATTTCTATCTTTATACACAGTCAATGAAAAGTCAACTGGTCTCGGATGTATTTGAAAGAACATGTTATGCTCAGGAAGGAAGAATAAATGTTTAAATGTATGTTTGTTATACTGTGGAATTCGAATGAGTTGCTTTTGTTCTGTCATTTACATCCAAATAAAAATTTTCAGTAAAAATAAACTTAAAAATAAATGATATCACCACCCTCACACGTATGAAAACATAGCGCAAAAATAAATTTAGGTGAAGTGGTGAAATCTCACCTCTTTTTTCACCTAGCCGCTTTGCGGCTCTGACCCTTTGGGTCTCTTTTTTCACCCGTTGAATTCATTGCTTTATAACTCTCTGTCGTCTGCTTTCTCCAACTCTTCTAACTTCTTCTTAAGTTCAGCAATGTTGTCCTCATGAAGTTTAATCTTCCTTAATATACCTTCTTTATCTAATGGTTGCTTTATCTTTCTAAACTGAACTCTACCATCCTTCATAGTATGAACGTAAAAACCTTCTGGATAGTTCCTGATTTAATGTATTCTACCAAAAATTTTTGTTTCATTGCTTCAGTGACTTTAGTCGTCATTTCAATCAAATAAAAATTTAATATTAAATAAAAATAACGTTATTTTTTCAGTAAGGAAACGCAGGAGTTTTACGATTTATTTGAGGAGTAGGTTCTGGTTTAAATGTTGGAGTCGGTTTTGAGTTGACTTTTGAACAGGAGTTTGTACTTCCATAGGTTCAGGAGTCATTGAAGGTGTTGTTTGTGAAGGCGTTGGTTTTGGCGAATGTGTTGGAGTTTGTTTAACTTCAGCTACTTCAGTATTATTTATAACATTTGCTTTATTTCTTTTCAACATCATAACTGCTCCTGCTGTAGCTAGCAAACCTAGTGGGAGACCATATCTTATATAAGGACTTGACCAAATGCTATTTTTGACAGGAGCTGGTGGAACACCTAACCTTGGTGAAACTGCTCTTTGCCATTGTGCAGCTCGTAAGAAATATTCAATAGGTGCTCCATAATCGTTTGGTAAAGTTTGTTTCATAGATGGTGAAGGTTCACGAGAGCTTGATGAAGAACTCATTTATAAGCTTTAAAAATAAACGTTCATCCTTTATTCCTCACTGTCGTCCGTGGCTAAGTTATAGTCATCTAATCTTATTATTGGGATTCCATTAGCACGCACCTGAATGGCAAAGCAACAATCCCTCATAAATCCAATAAGTGGCTTTGGTACGTTTTCAGTTGCTAGTTCAATAGGTCCTTTAACAGACAATTTGTATGTTATTGGAGCAGTAGATGTTTGACCTTGCTGGAAGCAAAAGTCCACTTCTGTTGGAAAACCACATAAGAAATGTGTGTTGTCATAGCTATCCCATTTATGTTCCACACTACCATCATCCACCAATGACCTCATAACATCTTCATTAAATCCAATCATATCATTGTTTGTATTGCAAGCGTTCGCAACCATTTCATAAAATACAGGTCCATATGATTTTTCAGGTTCTGCAGGCATATTTCCATAAGCTCCCATGGAAAGCTGAAGATATTTAAACTTAGGGTTCTCAAAATTAACATAATAGTTGTCTTTCTTTCTAAATAGTGCCCAAATACTTTTAACATTAATAGGCGTATAAGCTGCTGTAAATGTTGCACTTGAACTATCTGTATTCTTTGAGAATGAACCGTCCATAGGAATCCAATCCATAACTTTAACAGGAAAACATAAAGCCTCGTTTGTATAATGTTCTACAAGTTCTGTATAAATGTTAGGGTCTAAAGAGAATGACTTTGGATGAATGAAACATTCATTAAAATCCATCTTTGTTCGAAATAGTTGCTGGTTTACAGTTGTAATAGTAACTGTTCCACTAGCTTCTACTGCCTTCGTTATCATAGTGAATGGTTCATTCCATGGAACAAATTTATTTGTCGGTGGATTTGAATCTGAAGCAAATGCAACTTTAAGAGTTGGATTGAAAGCAATGATATCATTTACAGATATAGATGTGCATTGTAAGGCGTCGCTACTGAACTTTACTTTAAGCTGAATGTTTCCTGCAAAAGCTGGAATAAATCGAATAGCTTCTAATGGAAGGAATCTTCTAACAGGAATTCTTAAACGAAGCTTAAAATCAAATGATTTTCCTGCTGTAATTGGACCACTAACAATTTGTCCTGTTCTGCATGTTCCCGAATGACTCCATACATCTTCATGTCGAGTCTTTGAGAAAACATCTACTTTCTTTATTTGTTCGGTAGTTTGTGAGTTTGAAGTTATATATGCTTCTTCTCTTGCGTTGTCTTGAGAATATACGATACGACCATTTGCAAGGATTTGATATCCAGCAACTGCATAGAAAGCGTCATCGAAACCAATCCAAAATCCTGGTGGGTTTGTTTTATTGGAACCTGAACCAATTTCTTTATCTACAATAAATTGACCTTCCATTTTATACGTAATGAATGTATTGTAAAGGTCCAACATATTTTCACCAGGAGGTGAGAGATTGAATGTTACCCATGTGTTATCTTTAGCAGTTCCAGGTTGTGATGGAATCTTTGCGTCAGAATATTTTCTATTAGTGTCACCAATTTGAACTGCATTGTCTATGATATCGAAATATGAGCGAATCTGATGAATATGCTCTGCTGGAGTAAATTCGTTTAGCTGTTCGTTCTGCATGTATTTACTTCAGATAAAAATATCTATTTACTTCATTATTCTCACTCTTCTTCTTGGCATTCGTGGTGGAAGTTGTTTCTTGACATTTTCAATGAACTGTACATTCTCTTTTGTCTCAACTTCTTTCACTGGCGGGTCAGGGTTCTTTGACTCGGTTTGCTTTTCAATGAAATTCACGAACTTTGCAATAAGCTCTTGGTTCGTTATTGAAAGAACATCTGGCTTCTTTTCTTCTTGTTCTATTGACTTTTCAGTTTGAACAGAAGGTTTTATATGGGCTTCGTGGCTTCACCCTTGCCATGCACCTTAATGTTGTCGCTCTCTGCATTCGCTAATGGAACCTTTCTTTTTCTTTATATATTTTACCATCTTTACTCTGACTTACGTAATAGAAAGGATGTTGTATTCCTCTGGCGTCATTTAATATAATAGACTCTCGCTCTGATTTTGACAAGCTCATTTTACATCGGTTAAAGTTTTAATTTTGTTTTTTATCTGCAAGTCAAATGACTCAGACAAGTCCTACGGACAAGACCCAAGGTCATAGATGTTGAAGCATTGAAGAAAGAAATTCGTGAGCAAATTTTATCCGAACTGAAGGAACAAAAACAAGAACAAAAGCCAGAGAGACCAAAGAGAAAACTTAGTGAAAAACAACTAGCTGCATTAGCTGCTGGAAGACAAAGAACCCACGTTTGCTGGCGAAAGCTAGAGAAGAAGCAAAAGCTAAAGAAGCTGAAGCAAAGAAAGAGTAAATGGTTTATTTTTATCCGAACTAAATGTATAGACAAATACCTTTATCTGTTGCGTTCAGTAGTGAAAACCCTGACGTCAAAATAAAGGGGAACAGAGTAACGTTTAAGTTTCCAACAGACTGGATTGTGAACATAAATGAAGAGAAGTACATTGGCATAACATCTATGTATATAACACGTGCTTTCAGAAAGGTTGACTTTATACTTCAAGTCGAGATAGAAAATGACGAACAGTCTTTAAGCGCCCAAAACATTCACATATACAAATACTTTAAAGACGATACAACATTGTTGCAATGTATGATTTCATTTAATGAGATGTTCGAGAAAAAGTTCAACATTGAAGTACAAACTTTACAGCCTTTACGTGAGTTTCTTGCACAACTGAAGGAAGAAGGTAGTCAGCCACAACTTATAGACTTTCATTATGAATTTAATGAAAATGAAGATGGAACTCATGACTGTCAATTCATTGTATTCTCACCATTCAATGAAGTCGCTAAAAAGAAAGAAAATCCATTACGTATAAGATTTCAAATCTCCGAACCAAGTGATGATTTTAAGAATGTTTTCAATTATGATGCAATGCTTCCGAGGAAAAATGAATTTTCAAAGATTGTAACACCTGGCATTTGGGATAGAAAGCAAGCAATACTTTACTCTAATATAGCCAAAGGCGTTGAAAATGAGTTCATTGGTCATACAAGAACTTCACCACTTCCTAACCCTAAATACTATAAATTAACTGGCTTCAATCGTGAGTTTTGGATAGACATGTTCTCCACTCATGACCATAAATGTCCAGTGTTCTTGCCTCCAGATGGGAAGGACTGTCTCTACATTGAAGCACAACTCTTAAACTCTACCATCGCAGTATTGTAAAATCTACGCTAGCTTTATTTTTATCACGAATGACCTCATTCATGACCTCATTCATGACCTCATTGCTGACAAAAATAAGCCGCTAGCGGCAAGGGCGAAGCCCATGACCTCAGAACTTCAACTTACGAATAAAGCTTGTTTTAGTCGTTATTGAAAAGTTGAACTTTTCAGCAAAGCAAGGTTGACATGACTTACATAAGTCGAATGCAATCTCTTGACCATCATAAAGTGCTTTGTAAAGTTTCATTAAACTGAACTCAGAGTCTTTGTCATATGTTCCAACAGGTATGTGAATGTTCTTATCTTCATTGTAATAGCATTGTATAGCTTCAGGAAACATTTCATTAGCGGTTAAAGCAATAACATCTTGCTTCACGCCTTTCATTCTGCAGTGAAATGCAACTTCATTTAAATCGTTAGTGAGTAAGTCTATGTAGGTCTTCTTTCCACAGAAAATACTTTTATAAGCTAAACTTTGTTTTTGTTATTTCTGCAAAGTCGCTATGAAATTGACCAAGGTTCTTTCCTATAAGTTCGCGACCATATCTCTTCTTAAACTCTGCTGCAAGCTTTGGTATGTCTTCATTATATAAGTGCATACTGTCGGTATCCTGGTAAAAATATTTGAAGACCCATATCTCAGCAGTACAGAATACTTCATTCATAATACGTTTTGACATAGACAGAATATTAACACCAAGTGGACAGAAGTTAAAGTGTCTGCAAATGCTTTTCGTTAGCTTGAAAATAGTTTTATCTGAACCATCCAAACCTTCGAACTTCACTATATGGTTGTAATTTCTTATAGCATATCTTATAGCATCTTTGTCATTTACTATGGTTATTTTTGACTCAATAGGAGATAGAATAGTTTTGCCATAAATGCTGTTCAGAATGAGTTTTATAATTTCTTGTAAGGGGTTTCCTTCTTTCTTATACTTTAACCTTAACTCAAACAACTTCTTTACTTCATCTCTTATTCTCATATCTCTGTTTCCATCGTAATAGTATCCTTGCAACACTTCACATTTGACATTGATATTTTATGAGGTCTTGTAATGTTATATGGTCAACATACATGAGACAGCAAGTGTTTGAACTTCTTGGAACGTTAAGTTCTGGATTTAGTTCAGGTCGCAAACTATTAAATGAAAGTGTCTGGGTATACCAATCTCTGTTATCTTAATGAGAACAAAGAAGCCAGACATAAACTTTTCACCAATGGGTTCCTTTTGGTCGTCATCGAATAAATGTCTCATGAGATACTCTGTGCTTAACATTTCTTCCTTCAATACTTTTGGAATTCCTTCTAAAGTATAAAGTCTTGCTATAGCTGAAGGATATAATGAAATAGTGTCTAAGTCAGCAATGAGTTTCTTTTTGCTCTTTTGTTTCATGTTATCTGACAACATACATCTTCCACCTTGAATGCATCTCGAAATAAATTCTCTTGGTTTATTTGAGAGGTCATAAAGATTTCCATTCGGGAAGTATACTCTGTTCTCAAACAATTTGTTAGCAATAGAACAAATACTAACGTAGTCATAAACGTTTAAATCAAACTCTTTCAATAAGTCATTGCGGAACTTTACAAAACCTTCTCTTAAAATTCTTACATCTTGTTTGCAGTAAAACGTGCTATATTTTTCTAAGTCGAAGTGGTTTTCATCTATTCTGCAACCTTTGATGGAATCTATGTTTTTCATAAATGTATCTGCATCATGGATAAACTTACATGCTTCAGAAATGACACCAGTTCTGTTGTCATTTGCTAACAAAACACTGCTGTAGTAGTTATATGGAAATACTTCTTTCGGTCCTGTTTGTAAGTTAAACATAGCAGGAAATAGTTTAAGCTTCTTATTTATAACACTGTAAGAGTCTTTTATAATAATTGCCCGTCCTTTATATAAACCAGTTATTTGCATTGTTCGTGAACCTTTAATGATGGGAGTTCCTTTCACTTCTGTCATGTGTCTTAAGATGAAGTTTATATCATAACTGAGGTTATGGAAATATATTAAACTCTTGTCAGGAAGTCTTTCCAAAAATTCTGTTGCACAGTTTTGACCCCAAATGCTTTCACTAACTGAACCATCTTCACTGTCATAACAGATGTTAAAAGCTTTATGAAAGCCATCCGTACTACACTCAAAGTCAGCAAAGAAAACGTGCTCAGGTATGAATTTACATTTAGCTTTATTTACTTCTTTTGACTCTGCTTTCTTCTTCAGTTGTACACAATACTTTGGAGCATATGTCAAATCTTTAAATGGTGCAAGGTTCTGTTTATATAAGTCAGTAGTATATGTGAAAAGTTCTCCATAAGAAATAGGTTCGAAATATTTGCACTCCCACAATGTTTTCATAACATCCCATAACGGTGTTGTTCTATCATAACGAACTACATATTTATCTTCTCTCTTTGTATAAATCTTCATCTGTTTCTCAATGTTCATTCCACCACAAGCTTTGAGAATTTCTTATAGTTTCGAATGAAGTATGTTGTCATTGGTAATCTTTCATTTAGCATGTAGTGGTCTTCAACAAGAAGTAAGTCAATAGTTCTAACAGTTTCGCATTCTTTTGGTATATATCTCTTTATTTCATTATGTCTTGAGTCATTGAAATAACCAATGGTAACATTAAATGCTATACCTGTTGCGTCAGAAATTTCTTGTACTTTACTTTGAGGAAAGTCTCTAACACGAATGACTTCTCTCATGTGGTCAATAGTTTCTTCATTTACTCCAGCCTGAATGCAAGCATAAACGAAACAATTGTCCTCTGTCATAAGTGTTGCAGTTCTTTTGTTCAGTTCATTGAAGATTTGGTAGCGTTCAAGATTTATAGGTAATGTGCAAAGATACTTCCAGAACTGACCGCTTCTCTTCTTATAAAACTTCTTTTCACCATTATCTTTCCAAAAGCTTTCTATAAGTGCTGGGTTTCCTGTTTGCTTAAGAGCTTCCAAAATGGCTTTCTGGTCATTTGTCAGTGTGCTTTCATCTCTATATGGTCTCTTTTTTGGTTTGCCTTTCTTTACATCTGACATCGTTAAGCCTTCATATTCTGTTAAATCATACATCTTTATTTCAGTAAGATTCTTTATGTTTGTCAAGAAGAAGTCATAGTGCATTTCAACAATACCTGCAGCATTTGCTTCTATCTCTGATATAAAGTTCTCCTTCAAGAGCTGATGTAGTAATGTTCCAATATTATTGAGGTTTAACGTAGAACATTCATACTTTCCACCAAGTTTATAACATACCATCCATCTCTGTTGCGAGTTTATTTTAATTTTCTCTAAGAGTCTCATGAAAACCTTACCGAAATGTTTGTGTAAGTAGTCTCTGTTTGGTTCATCTAAAGCTTCGATGTTAAAGTCAATGAGTCTATTGCCTGACTTCACATTTCTCTTCCTATTCTCTTCATCTTTCTTTAACCATCTCTCACCTTCTTTTGGTTTGTCGTCAATGGAACGAATGACATCGTTAGCTTTGCGAACTTGTTCTATAGCGCTCTTAAACATCTCTCTTCTCTGTTGTTTCAGTGTGTCGTCTCTTCTTCTTGTTTCACCAACGTTTGCATGGGCTACGCCCGCGCCGTCATGCGGCTTTGTTATGTCAAACATTTCTCTTCTTACTTCATGAGGTATTGAACGTCTATGATATAAGTCAATAGCAACGTCATTTAAAGGAAATGTTTTGTTATTAATGAACTCATGAATTCTATCATAACTTATTGCACCATTATAGTCTTTAATGAAGTCAGCGAGTGCTTTTTTGTTTGTTGCGTAATGCTTTGCAACATCTATATTAGCTTCTGTAAGAAGTTGTTTTATTTCCGAGTGTTCTAACTTAGACAACTTCCGATACATCTTTAGTAGGAAATAAAAAAAATATTTTTTGAAAAAATTAGATTAGATTTTTTTTAAGTTATTTTTCAAAATAATTTAATATTTTTATTTTAATGAAACACATGCAAGATTGCAAGTTCTTTTCATACAATGCTCTCGCTACTGCCATCAAGAATGAGTTCAATAATGCTTCAAACGTTAATGTTATCTTTAACAAGAAGTTTGTGAAAGAATCTAAGTTTGGTCAGTATGTCAGACCATTAGCTATCGTCATTGACCGCAAACGTTATACTTCACAAGAGTTAGCAGTAGTTTTGAAACAAAAGGGTTTCTTCGTGAATGTCAAAGATACACACTATACTGTCATAAAGAACTCCAACATTGACTTCTTCAGTATTGCTATGAATCTTTCCGAACAGAAAGAATATAAGAAGGGTGAAACATCTGTGAAATATTATCCTTCATCTCTGAAGACAATAACGAACAAAGATGTTATACAAAAGTTCTTACCAAAGGTTGAAGAAGCTTCAATTGACATTGACGAAGGAAGTGAAATGGTTGAAGAAATTGACCCTGAAGCTATTTAACCAAAAATATATTTTTGGTGAAGTGGTGAAATATCACCTAGCCGCTTTGCGGCTCTGACCCTTTGGGTCTGTTTTTTCACCTCATTCTCTCTTCGTTAATGTTGTCGTGACTTCTTCGTTAATGTTGTCGTGACTTCATTCTTCCTCTTTGAAGTTATCGAAATATTCTGTTATTTTTTCCTTCAGTAATGTTAAGTCTTCTTTGAATGTAAGTATTGTGCAACCTTTGATGTCATAGTGTGTTTGAGGAAGAGTATTTTTGACAATTTCTTTTATTTGCTCATTCGGTGTCATTGAAATCGGTAAGTTTTCACGATAGAACCAGTTTCTGTCAGATTTATATATTTTAGCAAGGTCGTAAAAGCTTTTGTTGTTTCTTCTGACTAAATGCAACATAACCATATCTTTATCTTCTTCATTCTCCAACTCTTCAGTATAAATCATATACTTATAACTCTTTTCCTTTCCTTTTGGTACTGAACGCGGTATTCTTTTCTGTATGCTTTTGTCTTTGGATTCAATGACTTCATCTTTTGCTTGAAGTTTCTTTTCCATCTCTCCACGTTCTTGTCTATGAATTTCGTCAAGAAGTTTACAAACATACCAAGCATAACGAGGCGAAGCCCACATTGCTACAACATTTACGAGAAGTCTATGAACATAATATCCTCTCAAACCGTTTGGCAATTTTTCACGGTTTTCATAGAGTTTTGGCGACTGGGGTTTTATACCCACTCGCTGTGCTTCGCTGTTTTCAGAAAAAAGTATGTCTCGCTGTGCTTCATTTAATAGTTCAATAGTGCTTTGGTTCCTAAACCAGTCTTTAGGAAGCTTAGTATCTGGAGCAAAACAAGCCGTCAAAATACTTTGCATTTGATACATATCATCTTTGACTGAACGAATGAGTCTCAATTGTTTGTTATATTGTATGTATTCGTATTCTTCATTTATGGCTTCATGAACGATAGCAGTTGTTGTGTTCTCTAATGTTGACATTACTGTTCTTACATACAGGATAAAAAATAAATAAAATAAAAACTAACTTTATTTTTTCTGAGATAAACACTATTTCTTCACAACATTAAATTTTATCCTGTATGAAATGACTTTAAAAAGATTATTGACTGACTTCGAATACTATCTCATTGACGCACTGACAGACCCTCAAAACTGTGTTGAAAGTTCTTTAAGCTTTAAGATTGAAGGTACGACGCATTTTGTCTTCACTTACGTATTGAAAGAATATGACCGTTATCATAACGAAGTGAATCAAACACTAATAAAATTTGTAGATAAAAAATTGGTTAACAATGAATATTTTAAACGTGAAGACCCAAACACTGCTGGAGATGATGAAGAATACAGACAAGCTATTGAAAAAAATAACGCAAGATTAGATGCAATAGAAAAGAAGTTTAATGAATGTCTTACAAACACGTATGAATATCTTATGCGGTGGGAAGCCAGATGGAAATAAATTTACGTCAAATATGCAATTTATAAAATCTTATGTCGACAGGCTACGTAGCACAGTGGTCTAAGGTGGTGTTATGGAGGGGTCAAGGTCTGTGGTTCGAACCGCGACAGCGCCGTATTTTCTTATTTTCTTTATTTGTCTTGTTTGTCGTGAATAAAAAGTATCATAAAAGTGCTCTATCTTCCACGGGAATAAATAAAAAATTTACTTTATTTCTTCTTTATTTCTTCTTTATTTCTTTGTTCCCGTGGAAGAAGGGTTTTGCTGTTTTTTCTCAGCCGAAATCAATGATTTTTTCATTTTTGGAATCCTTAGCGAATGAGGAATCTTTTCTCTCGTGGAAGCTTTGACCTAAAATATAATTTAGGTGAAGAGGTGAGATGTCACCTGTTTTCTCACCTCTTTTTTCACCCTCGTGACTTTGTCATAACTTCTTCGTAAATGCTTTGTCATAACTTCTTCGTAAATGAGTGTAAATGACCAAAAATATATTATAGGTGAAGAGGTGAGATGTCACCTCTTTTTTCACCTAATTTCTCACCCTCGCCGCTTAGCGGCTCAGACCCTTTGGGTCTCTTGAATTTTCATGAATTTCCTTAAGATAGAAAAATAACGTTAGTTTTATTTTTATTTATTTTTTTATTTTGTATGTAAAGATATGATTTCAACAATCGGCACAACAACAATTCAAGCCGCGAACGGCGGGACTCTGTCCACAACAACTTCACCAAACTCGTTAGTCATGAATCCAACATCTATGTTAGTAGAGATGAAAAGCTTCATTCCTTCTTCATATACTTTCGAAACAAAAATCCAGAAGATAAAGCAAGAACTTTTAACAAGTAATTTAGACTGTAGTGCGAAAGATGAAACAAATGAACAGTATCTTTATGAAATGCAGGACATTATTGACCATTTACCTAAACTACCTGAAATTCAGCATCAAAAACTAACTATTCCTGAATTCGATGAAATAGAAGTGAAACCAACTGACTCAGTAGAAATAAAGAAGTTCATTCGAAAGGTAAACTATGAGTTTCTAGGATTTCATTGCAACCATAAGGTTATGGACAAAGATTGCGACATGGTATATAAGAATGTTTCTGACATATATAAATCCGGGGAGTTTAAGACCTACGATAACTTTGTTTCGTTAGTTGCTGAATGTGTATGGCAGATAAGAGATAAAGATAGAAGAGGTAAAATATGGAACGAACAGATAAGACCAACTGCTTTTGAGTTAAAGAAAACCATTGACGCCTTAGTTGTTTTAGCAGGTAAGGTTTCAGAATATAACGCAAAAATGAATCCGCAATGTTCTAAATGTAAAGCAGCAATTAGGAAATATAACTACTCCGTCAAAGAGATAGAAAGAATGCGAAACGACTATGCAGACTTAAAGAAAGAAGCAGAAAAGCCAGCAGAAAATAAAATGGACATGTTAGCATTTCTGAACAAAAACTATCCAACTGCTGACGATTTCCTTCTATCTGACGTCAAGAAGAAATATAAAGAAACTTTCGG
Source organism: Trichomonas vaginalis G3 (assembly GCF_026262505.1). Taxonomy (NCBI): domain Eukaryota; phylum Parabasalia; order Trichomonadida; family Trichomonadidae; genus Trichomonas; species Trichomonas vaginalis. The sequence goes on along the minus strand of NC_067206.1, from coordinate 19,189,094 downwards.
CATTGTTAAAACTTTTGACATACTGACAGAAGAAATAGAAGCTACGAAATTGTTTAGGATTTCAAATATACATCGTACAATTCATGTAAAACGCTTGTGAAAAACTGGGGTGAGAAAACAGGTGAGAAAACGGGTGACATCTCACCTCTTCACCTAAACATTATTTTTACTGAATTCAATAAAAATAAATGGTTCATTTACTCACAATATTTTTGTACAAAACGACCCCAAACTTTTAACTTCTTTTCTGCAGCTTCAAATGCTATCTTAGCGAGTTCATATTCTCTAAATTCTCTCTTTAAATCTTCTTGTTCCCATTGGTCTAGTTCGTATGGAGAATCTCTATAACCATAATATATCTCACGTTCATGTTCTAATTGTTTTTCACACATTTTTCCAACTTCTTCTTCGAACAAAGGTTTAGCATTCTCCACTGTATCTTCGAGTTCTTCTTCATCTAACTTCTCATGAACTTTCTTGTCTATGGAGTCCATAATATCTTTGACATAAAATGCATACTTTACAGAGCACCATTCAGCAACAAAATGAACGAGGTCAGCATGTATGTAAATACCTTTGAATTCATTCATAACGCCCTTAGCAAGCTCATAAAATGCTTGTTTTGAGGTTGAGCCACTTTTGGCTCGACCGTATTCTTTCAACCAAAACTCAAGAATTTCCTGCATTTTAGCACTATTGAGAAATCTGTTTAAATGGTTTAACTTTCCTGCTTCTCTCGCCATCTTTGTTGCATTAATGTAACCATCCTTGTCTCTACGTAAGACTTCAATACCGTTATAAGTGCCTTTTGTGAATGTTTCGCCATTAGATTTGTTAGTGAATGTTTTTGCTTCGACTGACATTACTGTCTTTACATACAAAATAAAAAATAAATAAAAATAAAACTAACTTTATTTTTGGTCTTTTGTGAAAATTCATGAAAATTCAAGAGGTGAAAAAAGAGGTGAGAAAATAGGTGAAATCTCACCTCTTCACCTAAATTATATTTTTGTCTGATTTACATCCAACGAAAAAGTTTAGAAGAATTTTCTTATTCTTTCTGGCATGTTTTTATCTTTCCAGTACTCCCGCTCTAATGGTCCCAGATGAGTTGGTTTAGATTCTCTCAAGTTCTTAGATGGTATAACATCTTCAACGCCTCCTTCATATCTTACTTTATAAGTGTCATCGTTTGTGTTGTAGTCAAGTATTTCAATAACCACTCCTCGCTTTGCTTCGTCAATGGTTTCAGCAAGTTTGCCATTACTACTTTCGACTAATTTATGTCGAGGGTAAAATGCTATGGAGTCGTCAGCAGCTTTTATAAGATATCCATTACCTTGCGTAGAGTCTACGATATAATAATTTCGACTTAACCTTAAACGTTTCTTTGTCAATGGTTTGTCGTCAAGAACTACACGAACTTTTGTACCAGGAATGAGGGTAAATTGTTTTGAATTTCTGATATTTTGTGTTTGACTTAGTTTCTTTTGTATATACTTTTCTTCTTGTTGTTGTGTCATTGAATTTGGTGTATGTCCTGTTGTAGAATGTGTTGAGGAATTATATACTTCGAGAAAATGTTTCATTGTTTCTTCGGTAAAGTCTCGCTCTTGATTTAAATCTCTGAGAGTCCTTATGAAGCGGTTAATGATACCGAGTATGTTATGGTTATGGTCTTCAGTAGTGTAGTGAGTTATGTTATGCTTAATGAGAAATTCTGTGATTTCGTTGCTGAGGTATGCACCGTCTTGGTCTGATGTTAAAATACTTGGGCTATGTTCTGCTACAAACTTTTGTAAAACTCTTAACACTTCACGAGTTCCTTTATTTCTCATTATATACGCATATGCTTTACGAGTGTTAACATTTATGAAGATGAGGAATGGTTTATGTCCTCCTTTTCTGCTTTGAATGAGAGTGTCAAATTGGTATGCGTCAGGAGTGTTGGAGTAAATTGGTAAAAAGTAGTCGTAAGGGTTTATTTTTGTTTGATGTACAACATTTTTGTCAAAGAACCTTTTCACTTCAGCTCTGTTAGTAAATCCCGAACTCTTTGCAGCTTCATTGAACTTCTTAAATGACCTCCATGGATGTTGTTCGAATACTTCTTTCAAGCTCATTTATGTAAAGTTAAAGATTTTAACCAACTCGTATCCAAGCGTGCATTGTTATATAAGGAGGCATATAATCTTTTCCATTACCTGCTGGGTCTGTAATACCAGCTACAACATGTGTATGATTTCCTGCAGTTCCACAGAAAATACCTGTGCTAACATCTTTGGGGTCAGTTGTGATATCATATCTATTCATTCCCTGTCTATCCGAACCCGCTGCAAGATTTGTATAACCTCTTTTTGTCATTGAATGTGAATGGTTTCCTTCCACAGATGTTCTTCCACTGAACCTATGCATATGTGAAGGAAGGTTTTCAATACCTATTTTCTTTGAACCTCCCATCTTCATTGACTGCGTATTAGTGTAGAATGGAAAACTGTCAACTATTTCATACCATCTACCACCAAATAAAGTGTTTGGATTTATTGGATTCATAGACGTATAAACAGCTCCTATAGGATATATTAAATCATATATGCTCATAACTCTATAAACATATTCTAAAGAACTTATGTCATTAAATACCATTTGGAATGTATCTCCCGGATGAAATGTTGCATTTGTTCCACTTTTATAATGTAATGTTAGTTCAATAGAATTATCCAAGAAAAATTCAAAAGTATCTGGTTGAAGACCTCTAACAAATTCAAATGGAGTTGCTGGTTCACCATTTATAATTTCTGTTGTAAATGTCATTGTATCTGGTTTCGAAAATTTCTTTGTTAGTTCTGCATCCACATAAGTTTTGTCTGCTTTATTATCTAACATTGTTGGTAGTTCATGTGCTTCAAAGTTTCTGGCATGACCTTCAATGTTCATACTTTGTTATTTAAAGTTTAGTGTATCTTTTACGCTTGTACTTGGATTTTTTAATGGTGCACTTGAACCAAGGTCAAAGTTCAATATTATGTCGTCTGCTCTAACAGTAGTGAAGGATTTATGTGTATGGTTCTTGTCGCTTTCTTATCATATAAATCTTGAGCAGTGAATTTAATATTATGTTCATCCTTCATGACATAAACATCTTTACATCTAATGTTTCTCATCGTCGTTATGTCGTCATCCGATGTTAAACCTTGTGGAAAGTTAGGAGGTTTACAATATAATGCATCCCCACCAGTTTCTTCAACCGTTCCTTCAATACTTTCTATAGCAACAGTTGTGAAGGATTTATGTGTATGGTTCTTGTCTGCTTTCTTATCTAACATTGCTGGTAGTTCATGTGCTTCAAAGTTTCTGGCATGACTTTCAATGTTCCTGCAACTGTTATCTAAACTGTTAAGAGTATCTTTTACGCTTGTACTTGGATTTTCTAATGGTGCACTTGAACCAAGGTCAAAGTTCAATATTATGTCGTCTGCTCTAACAGTAGTGAAGGATTTATGTGTATGGTTCTTGTCAGCTTTACTGTCTAAAGAAGTTTGAAGTTCATTTATATCGGAGATGTTGTGTTTATGAGATTTCAAAACTTTGTTCGTTGCGTCAAGTTCAACTTTGTCAGCTTTACTTTTAATAGCATCTTCAAACGTTATTTTTGCCTTAACTCTTAACATAAATCTTGGTTCAACTAATACACCATTAACAGAGAAAGTAGAGGCATAAATTTCATCGTTATAACTAAATACTTCTGGTGCTTTACCTGTGTCATACTGTACAGTACAGCTTATGTCATAACCTTTAGCACGAATGTATTTATATCTTCTTTCATTAACATTTTTTGTCTTCGCTTCATCACTTCGTGTTAAATATCCATGGTAGTCCGTTATAATCTGTTCGTCTGAAGTTATATAATGAACGTGGTTTTTATCTGCTTTTTCGGCTAATTTCTCATTAACATCATTCACTTCTAATTCAACTCTTCCGCCAGAACTCTTATTATCATTAATCTTTTTCATTAATTCGGTAATTACGTCATAAAGACTATATTCTGTTTTCGGTTTTGTAAATAATGAGTCAAAATTTCTTTTCATCATTACATCGCTGACATTAATGATATCACCAATTCCTTTTTCATTTATTCTCTTCATTAGTTCTGCAATAATGACGAATATATAATCTGTTAATTTATTCTCTTCATCGAGGGTTATAGAATGTTTTGAAATTGAATCATTAACTCCTCTAAATAAATCAATAACTTCAGGATACACGTTTTTAATGTCTTGAATAACCCGACCAGTATCCTCGCCACTATGTGGCTCTGAGCCCGTTGGGCTCTGTTGTTCATGTTCTTCGTTCCCGTCGTTACGTGGTTTTATATCTCTAACCATCATCAACGCAGCCATAACCGGAGGGTTTGTTGCTACCTGTTCGAAAATCCGTCCGTTATGTATGGTATATCTAAATAATTTCTTTGTGTTTGTTAAAACATTTGAAACAAGTCTTTTAAAACCATCTACAAAATTTCCTGTTTCACCTAATGTTCTTGCAGCATTTACAAGCTCACCCATTCCCGCTTTTGACCCCAAAAACGTCCATATTGCATTTATTTCACTCTGTATAGTTGTCCATTCAGCGAAACTAACACCCGCATTCGCTAAGCTGAAAATGAAATTCAGTGGATCGAACTTAATTCCACCTTCTTTTTCAATTTCAACGAACTCACTAACATGAGATTTTAAATATTCTTTCGTTAAAATTGTTTTCCCCGATGTTATGTCATTAACGAAACTATCACCGTCAAAAGTTAACGAATTCAATTTCGTCGTTGATGCTTTTATTTCATACACCGCTTTATCGATAGTTTTTGGCTCACCTTCTTTAGAAGCATATGAAACATTAATGAATGAATTATATGTATTCGTGAATGAGTTAAAATCAATGATTTTCATTAATGACGCCTTTAATGATTCATTAACTGTTGAATCCCTTAAAACAATTAATGAACTGTCCTTTATGAAAGGTACACTGCAAACCGTCGAGTTTGGATCAAATGCTGTAGTTGGTGCAGGAATATTAATGATATAAGTCATTAAATCATTAAGTGACGTAAATAATGTTGTCGTTTTTGATTTAATTTCTTTAGCATCTGTTATATATGGTAATTTTATTTCTGTAGTTTCTGAATTAAAGATATTCGCTAAAATGTTTTGTAAACTGTTTTGAACAGCTGTGTAAACCGTTGAATTCGGAACTCTTACGATTTCACCATCCTTAATAAAAGGCATTGTACATGACGTAGTGCTTGGGTCAAATCTTTCGGGATTATAATTCAACATATATTCTAACGCTTCATATACAGACCTATAAACAGTTGTGTCGTTCTTCATGACAACTTCACCATTTACAATGAATGGCATAGTGCATGGAGTTAAAATAGGGTCAAACTTTTCATAGTCCTTCCATGTTATGTATTTCTCGGTATTTCCATCAGAAATAACAATATATTTGTCAGTAAGTGTGAGAGAGTATTGACCAAAATATAAACGTTTAGCTCTGTCAGCTTCATACGCATATGCAGCAATACTCATATTTTAATGAGAATAAAATGTTGTTCTATTTGCAAAGTACAGACCCAAACGAATACGGAATAGTAAAGCTACAAACAAACTTAGGTCTTCAGAATGAAGCGCTTGCTTTCAGAGTTGTTGACTTCAATACTATCGCTTTTCGTTATAACAGATGAAACAGATTTCATGGAGCTTGAAATAGATGGAAAGAAGCACGAAATAAGATTTCACAATAATGTAGAATATAAGATGGAAACATTAGCTGGAGTGTTAAATGCGCTCATAAATACTACAATAAACAAGGAGAACGAAGAAAACTTAATGAATGTTAAACTTATTGCAGGAGTTTTGAAGTTCAGTTATGCGAAGGAGTTTAAGATAACACGAATGAGTCATAGAGTTCAATTGCTTCTGGGAGCATACCATATGACATGTCCTTTGAAAAGTGTTGACAAAACGATTGAGATGAAATCTGTTCCATACGTATGTTATGGTAATTGTTTATACGTTGAGTCAAAAATAGCTAATGTCACAGGTATTTCAGGAGTTAATAGTAAAGGTTCAGTAGAATATAAATCCTTCTGTTATGCAGTCAATTCAATGTTCATTCCAAACGTTCCTGTCATAGTAACTCATTTAGGTAAATGGGTTCGCATTAGTCCTCATAATTTGAAAGACATGCAATTCAGACTTGTTGACTTTCAAGGAGAGCCTGTAGAACTGAAGGCACCAGTGCGAATGACTGTTGAAGTTGACTTTTTAGAAAATATTAAATGCAACAGCTTACAAGAGAACTCAGAGCTAAAAATATAAAGTATGAATGTTATGTATTAGGTCATGAACTTTGGTTATTGCTGTTTGATGAAACAAATGAGTTAGTTATGTCAGTCAAGAGAACAGAAAAAGGCGTCAAAGGCGCCGAGCGCAAAGCGCTATATTGTGTTAGTGAAAACTGCACCAAGTCAATAAGATTAGGTTTGCATTATGAAGATGAGTTCGATACTGTTGAAGAAGTTTTGGATAGATATTACAAATTGCTTTAATTTACTAAAACATATTTCAAACAAAGCTTATATTCTGTTGAAAGTTTTGTATATTCATTCGAATATTTATACTTAAACTCAACTCCTGTAGTTCCTGGTATTTCAATGATGCGGATGTTACCTATTTTCATGAATGGTGGCGTTTGACCACAGCATTCGATTTCAGGGTCGAGATAGTCAATGACACATTGTTTCCCTGTTATTCGTGATATAACATTTTCAAGGTCCTCCTTTGTTAGAATTATTTGGTTCTTGCTTATAAGATTTGTCAAAAGCTTCTTATCGTCTTTGAGTAAAATTGTTTGGTATAACTGAAGAAGGTAATGGTCTACGTTATCTGAAGGATTTGTTTGAACATTTGTGTAAGGGTTGTCGTTGGCTTCTCTTGAAAGAATTTGGTCCAGTGGTGGATACTCTAACTTAACATCTGATGTAGCGTTAGCGTTTGAAGCTGTGTTTAAATTCACGGATTTCAGCTCTGGTTCTGGCTCTTTCAAACACTCCGAACTATAGTTCTTTATGACAATATTGTTTGTCGTTCGTGAGTCAACATTTGATGTTGGTTCAATTGGAACATTAACGGCACCAGCTAAGATGGATTTGCTTCTCATTTCATATAGAATAAAAACCTTTTATATGTATGAAATGAACAATATACTCGACAAGGGTTTGAATGTAAAGCTAACGAATGAAAATATTGTTGAATTCACTGAGACAGGTGCTGTGTATAAAGATGTAGAACTACTGAACAAAAGAGCTAAGGGAAGAAGCAGGAACATGAACAAAGGGTGGAAGCCTATAAAAATTTATGTCAATGATGGCTCAGGAGGTTCAAACATAAAGTATGCAGAAAGTTATAGAGTTTATGCGCTAAAAGGTGAAAAGCCTTCATTTAAGAACAGCTATTCTAACGCATATCCTCAAAAGTTAACGGATGGGGAAGTGGATGATATGAATGACAGCAAAAATATTAACAGAAATGGCGACAGAGATGCATGGAATTTGTTTACCATCAGTCAATTGAAGGTTAAACTTTAAAACAATGTTGGTCGTTCCCATGGAATATTTTTGACTTTAATGGTATTAGTCATGATATGAATCTCAAGGTATGAACGAGGAGAGATGAGAGACTTATATGCTTCCCAAATTTCTTCAAAAGGTAATGTTATACCTGACTGTTTCCAAATGAGTTCAATATCATAGCGTGAGAAACCTTGAAAGATAACGAAGTCAGTTATGAGACGTTTTATGTTTAAAGCAAGAAAACGCCATGTTTGCATAAGTATTGCTACAGTTAAGTGGTAATGTCTGACTTTAGTAATGATGTTAGCTAATGGTGAGTCAGGCTTTGACACTAAACCTTTTCCGGCGAAGTCGTCGCAAACGAGCAGAGTGTTTGAAGGATACTTTTTGAAGGGGTATTTTGAAAGTTTTGACAGAATGTAGTTTGTAAGTCGTTTCATATCGTAAACTCCTGAGTATTGACGTAAGTGGTGTTTGTCAATAATTCTTTCCATCTCTTCTGAAGTCTTTTGCATTCCTGACTGTATAAATTCAACGATGGCATAATATTTCCTCTTACGTCGAATGTAACGTTGAAGAAATTCAATGAGTTCACTGTCTGGAACTTTAACGACAGAGGCTTGAACTTTTGACATAAATGTTTTCGCTGTTGAGTCCATAGAGTCTGAAGTTGCTGATATAATGATTTGGTCATAATAAGTCTTTCCTAAACGCTCTGTTATGAGTATATGACGAATGAGGTTAAATGTCTTACCTGACCCATCTTTCCACAATAGAAATACACACCATTTGAACAGAACTCATAGTCCTTACTGAAAGGAAGAATGAGAGAAGAGTTAAGTTTGTCTGTAGTTTCATTCATGTCTTCATCTACGTCATGTATTAAATGCTTCATTTTATCTCCATTAAAAATGCAAGTCAGAAATATTCAGAACATAGCACCGAGTCTAACTGACAAGAGTATAAAGATATACTATGAACACGTTATGATGAAACCACCAAAATTCAAGAAAGTCAGTATACTTATGAATATCCAAGACACTGGGTAGAGTATGTAGGAGGTGAGAAAGCTATTGAAATAAGACAAGTTAGAAGTATTCCAGCAGGAAGGACAATATTATTGAAGAACTTTAATGTTTTGAGGTATAATGATGAAACAAAGAAGCAAGATAGTTTTCCTATTGCTGTGTATGTGAACCTAGACACAGGAGATGACATGAAAGTTTTTAACACAAAGCTTCAAACGGTAGTGAGAGAACAACTGACTGCGGAAGGGCATCCATTACCTTCAGAAGTTACCATAGCATATAATTTTGAAACAAATCAATAGATTTTAAAGTCGTCTCTGCAAAGAAGTCAGGTTTTACATTTAATGAAGCAGATGTATATTCGAATGAAAACTTCAAAGCTATTGCATGGTTAGATAATGACGATTGCTTTAAGAAAATATTTAAATTCAGTGACTCAACGATGTCAATAGATGACCTTCGTGGAATGTTACCATCGACGTTTACAGTAGAAGGTTCAGCAGGATTGCTTACAAGATTGTCAATTGGTGGTATTTGGTCTCGTGAGAACATTGTTATAAAATCCAGTATAAGTGAATTTGCTGAAGAATCTATATTATGTCTTTCAAACTACATGTATTCGCCACCGAAGCATTATAGTATAACAAACTTTGTCAGTAAGTTTAACATAAGACTTGTCGAACCTTCTTCAATGAAAGATGTTGTGCTACCTAAAGATGGAAAGGATGGACTCATTATTGAAATGATTTTAATAGCATATTAAATGAGCTTGTTCTTGAAGGTCATTCATGATGAAATAACTGTTGTAGAAGATGTTAGCAATTGTTCAGACATTTTGAAGCGTATAGATGAGATAAGAAAGAAGTTTAGACCGCAACGCGGTGAGGACGAAGCCATGAGAATGTTTATGTTTCATTGACTTTCTCCAGTAACGAGAACTTTTATGAGATAATATTGAAGAGAGATGATTTTAATATGGTGTAAATGGTAGCTTGGACAGCTTTAGGGGCAATGGGAACAAAAGCATTAGCATTTGGAGCAAAAAGCACTTGGGGCTTATGACGCAGTAAATAAAATGAGTGGAGGAAGGGTTTCGAAGACATTAGATGCAAATAAAGGGAAGATTGGAGGCTGGGTTGCAAAGAAGTTAAGATTAAATAAAATAGGGCTCATAAATAAAGCATCCAATTTGGTTGCGACTGAGTCAGAAAATGCTTTAGGAAAGGACGATGAGTTTGCAAAACATGCAAAAGACTTTAATGACCAGATGAAAGGTGAAACAATGCATTTAAATAGATTCGATGGAACTCTTCCTCCACAACTTCCACCAGCAGTTCTTCCGTATGGTCCCTATGGAATGTATGGAAACCCTTACGAAAGACCATTTGACCCATTGACTGGTGGAAGTAACTGGTATCATTACGGACGAAGAAGAAAGACAGTCAAGTTGGAGACAGACGTGAAGAAAGCAACTAAAAAGAAATCAAGGAAGAGAGTTATAAAGCAATGAATTCAACGGGTGAAAAAAGAGACCCAAAGGGTCAGAGCCGCAAAGCGGCTAGGTGAAAAAAGAGGTTAGATCTAACCTTCTACCCTAAATTTATTTTTGTGCTATGTTTTCATACGTGTGAGGGTGGTGATATCATTTATTTTTAAGTTTATTTTTACTGAAAATTTTTATTTGGATGTAAATGACAGAACAAAAGCAACTCATTCGAATTCCACAGTATAACAAACATACATTTAAACATTTATTCTTCCTTCCTGAGCATAACATGTTCTTTCAAATACATCCGAGACCAGTTGACTTTTCATTGACTGTGTATAAAGATAGAAATAGTTATATCATTAAACCATACGATGACGAAGGTAAGTTATGTAAATTGTACGTTAAGAAGTTAGAGAAAGTTTATGGCTTCAAGTATGACTACAATAGGGTTAACACTGATGATGAAGATATTGAGGAAAATTTATGAGAACATTAGTGAAGTCGTTAGTGAGAATGATAGTGAGAACGTTTATTTTTTACATTAGTGAGTTCGTTAGTGAAGTGGGTGGCGGTTTTGTAAATATTTAAGATTAAGTTAGTTTTTGCGTTCATGTTGTAAAATATACGTTAACTGTTTTGTAAATATTTAAGGTTAAGTGGTGTACGGAGGCGCGCAGTGCCACAGTACCCAACTTAACCATACTAACTGAATTCACTGCAATGTCATGGTATTATTTGCAAAGAATGTTAAATCAGAAAGTCGAACTTCCTTTAGCAAATATTTACAGTCGATATGCAAGAGATGAACCATATTTATTTAAAGATGTTTTCGACCCAGCTGCTATTATTGTTCATGCTTCATTTTCTGGCGCCCAAAACTCTTTCTTATGCTTGGCAAATGACTTTTACGAAAAACCTACAAAGTTATACGAACCACCAAGTGGAAGTATTTCAGACTTTCAAGTATGGTTTACTACAGATGGAAGAAAAAGAATAATTCCATTATACCATGCGTTTTACTTAGAACTTAGTTTCATATACAACTACTATCGAACGGTAAAAATATAATTTTTTAATACGGTTGAGGTGTTGGATTTGGTTGCCAACTAGACTGTGGTGCAGGTTCAGGCTGTTGTATAACAGGGCTTGTTCTTCTGGTTCAGGGTCTTTAGGTATAATACCAACAAACTGACCTACCCTTTTACCAATATTTTTGACACCGTTCAAATTCCTCTTCCTACGGTTTTTATTCCATTCCATATACCTCTTCCAACATTTCGAAAGAAGTTTCCTATCTTACTGAAGAAACCCATTTTACTATATGTAAAATCTAATGTCCGCCTAGTCTCTTACGTTTCCTGTTGAGTTCCATAGCATTCTTTAACTGGAGCTCATACATTCTGTTTCTCCTCTGGTAGAAAACATATTCTGGGTCAACTCCTGTGTTCGCGTCATCTGCATAAAGTTTTATATCCCACTTCAGGGTTTGTATAAAACTCTTTCCATCTCATATTTGCATACCATGGTGGCAAACCTAACGCAGCGTCATTTGACATGGCAGTTGCATTTGTACATCTGTTGGCACTTGACCATAGTTTGCCATTGCAGTTTGTATTCTAACTTCATTTGGAATATTCTCTGGGTTTGGTTGTCCAGGTTGCTGTGCATTCGCTAAGTTCTGTGCGTCCATTTAATATTAGATAAAAATATCTCTTACGAGTACATATGCTGAACATTTGCAGGCATTGGTTCATCTTCATATTCTCTGTACTTTTCTGCCACGTCAAATAAGTAAATGACACAATGGAAAAAACCTAAAACAAGTAGTCCTATTTCAAACCACATTTACTTACTAATAAAATTTCTTTGTTATGACACTTTCTCCGGTTTATAGGTCCTCTCTCATATTCTATCTTGTCATATATAAACTCATAGTCATGTATGTCCTCTAACCATTTCATGACACTTTCCAAACCACTTTTATCGGATGTAAAGTAAAAGCATGGACAGTTATGTAAAACGTCTAAAGTTTCTAAAGAGTCTCTCAAAGTCCAGTCTACTTGGTATTGAAAATCGCATGTGTTATAGAACGGCGGGTCCACTATAAAGAAAACATTTTCCTTGTCTTTATATTTTTCATACAACTCTGTCCAACGACATCTCACAAACTCTATACCCTCAATATATTTTTCTATGTCCTCTTTGAAAACATTTGTATAGTTAAGATAAAAACTTTTGACATAAGTGTTTCAATGTCATGAACTCTTATAGAACCACTATATAATAGTCTAGCAGATATACTATCCCAGTCTATATATTCTGCTTTTTTCAAAACCTCTCTCACAATATTTTTCTTATCTAATGGTATACGTTCCATCTTACCTATAGGTATCTTTTCTTTTAACTCTTTCAATATATTGTTTGTGTCTGGTATATGTTTGAGACGGTCCATATAGTTGTCGAAGTCATTGCATATAATCTTTGAGTCTGGGAATATTATATGGCACAAATGGGATATATAGAAACTTCCACCGAACAAATCTACAAATGTTAGACCATTCGGTAGTTTCTTAAGTTCTCTCAATAGAATATCTTTACATCTACTCTTATTTCCAAAGAACGGTAACGGTGGTTTTGTAAAATTCATTTTATATATATAATAAAAATGTTTTTACCTGAAAAGTGACAGAAAAGTGACAAAACATGAAAACATATATATTTTGTGAAAAGCTCCTGGAAGACCCGTATATAAGAACTTCATTATACCATTCATCCTCAGGGCTAGAAGGCACGAAGTGCCTGGAAGCCCCACTACCTTTTTTTTTTTTTTTTTTTTTTTTTTTTTGTTAACATCCACACCATGTTCAACTAAGAATTTGGCAATCTTGAATGAATTCGCTTTGATTGCCATACTAAGTGGGCATTCAATAATATAGAAAGAATATCATTAAACAATGATTAACATGAATACATAGAGAATTTCATTAAAATATGATAAATATGAAAAGAATAATAATGTGCATCTCATTGATATTTGCTCCATTAGAAATCAAATACGAAGCAACATCATAGTTTCCAAAATACATACATTCTGCTATTGAATCAGGAGTATATCCAAAATTTGATTTAAGGTACTCCGCAATTTCAAAATCATGACAGTTAAATGCCATATTAATTGCTTTTGCAAATGATCTCCCTTCATCTATCATTTGCATAAAAATATTTTTATTTCCGCTTTGAATTGCATATTTTTCGGAGAGATCTGTATATTTAGCTCCTAATTTTTTCAAGTAATTGAAACACAATTCTGATCCGTATTTAATTGCACAATCAAGTGGGGTCATATCAAAGAGTGCGGGACAAATTTGCCAGGTGTCACTTTTTCAATAACCTTAAATTACGCTTTTCTAATTTTTTTAAAAAATAACCTTAAATTATATTTGAAGAAATTATGTCTATGATATATGTTTTATGCTAGAATCTTGTAGTTTTCATGCACTACACAAGAGCTCCAAGGTTCCAAGAGTGAATGCTCAATAGCAATTATAGAGATGTACCTTTTCAAAATGACTTTTACTGATTAAATTTAATCAATAGAAGACATTTTGAAAAGGTACCTCTACAATTAGATATACAAGAGATTCAAAGCTTCATTTCAGATAGATTTGAAACTTTGAAACTCTTGGTAGATTTTGAGTGAATGCTGACAATCATCTTTGAGAAGGTTTTCTTTAAGAAAACCTTCTCAAAGAGGTTTCTCAGGAGCCCTGAGGCTCCCTTTCGTAATGATTGGGAGCCTTGGGGCTCCTGAGACGAAGAATGGCTTCGCCGAATCTTTGATCAGCAGAGGCCAAATGAAAAGGCCTCTGCTGATGGATTCTCAGGAGCCCTGAGGCTCCCTTTCGTAATGATTGGGAGCCTTGGGGCTCCTGAGACGAAGAATGGCTTCGCCGAATCTTTGATCAGCAGAGGCCAAATGAAAAGGCCTCTGCTGATGGATTCTCAGGAGCCCTGAGGCTCCCTTTCGTAATGATTGGGAGCCTTGGGGCTCCTGAGACGAAGAATGGCTTCGCCGAATCTTTGATCAGCAGAGGCCAAATGAAAAGGCCTCTGCTGATGGATTCTCAGGAGCCCTGAGGCTCACTTTCGTAATGATTGGGAGCCTTGGGGCTCCTGCAGCAGAGTATCGCTCCGCTCCATTAATTTTTTTTAAAAAAAGTGCCGTGTGGCAAATTTGTCCTGTTCCCCATCTTTATTATTTTTTTTATTCCTTTGAAAAGTGACACTGGATAGTTTGTCCCTTTCTCCATATCAAATTCAATTAAATCATTAACATCAAGATTTGGGAATTTACTCTTAAGATCATCAATTTTATCCCAAGCAATATAGTATAAAGGAGATTTCGTTGAATATATATTGAGAATTTTTTCTTCTGTCATTTTAGGCTTGAAATTTTCAAAATTCAAACCTTTGTAATATAATAACGTTGCTAATTTATCATTTTCCAGTTTGATGATCCATGAAAATTCGTTTGATACTTTCAAATATAGTTCTGTAAATATTTTAATATCTTTTACACGAATTTGTGAAAAAATTATCAATCAAACAAAGTGCTATTTGGATAGTTATTTTGTTAGTTTTAATGAATTCTATAATTTGCCAAGAAATTTGTAAAATATTATTGGAATCGACACTCCAAATCAATTTTGAAGCTTGATTAGGGTATTTAAATACCTCAATTGCATCTGTATCTCTAAAACCATATTCATTTTCATTAGGGGGCTGATCTGAACTTGACATGATTTTAAAATTTTGGCATTTTTCACGCAAAGTTTATAAAAACTACAAATTTATGGAAGAGATAAGATATATATTTCTAGATCATAGATTATTTATGCGAAAAATATTATAAAAAATTGTAAAAACAATCCAAAAATTGAATATCTTTGTCACATTCAAAATGATTAAACACGATAAATTCTATAATTAAATTATCAATTTGGAACAATCTTATCTGATATCTAATTTCAAATTTGATTTTTCCTTGAGAATAGAAATAAACGCATCAAATCATAATAACAATACTAAAAGTAGTATAATAATGATAATATTTTTGGTTAGGTGTTGAAAGCCAAAGGAAGCAATCTACACGCCGATATATAAATTGAAAAATAAAATATGAAATTTCAAAAAAATTTAACGCTTTTAATTACTTAAAAAATCTTATGCTAATGGAGCGCAAGCTGTGCCGATGACACCCTCGATCTTGTTGACCTCCTCCATGAAGCAAGCTGGAGCGGACATTCTGAGTGTGCAGATCTGGGACTTGTCACCCTTAAGGACTGTGTTGGAGACAGAGAAGATCTGAGCCTGGTGAGCCTCGCAGCAAGCGATGATCTTAGCGAAGACGCCTGTGTGGCGGACTGTCATGACGCCGTCAGCCTTTGGAGCTGCGTTGATGTTGACGCAGTTGAGGGCTTCGCCTGTTGAGCAGAATGTGTTGCAGACACGGACTGTCTCGTTGGCAATTCTGTCAGCAGCCTGTTCTGTGGAAGCACCGATGTGGCATGTAGCGGAGACAACAGCCTCAGCAACTTCCTTGTGTGGGAAGTCACCCATTGAGCCAGCTGGTTCGCCTTCGAAGACATCGACACCAACCTTGAGGCCCCTCTCCTTGATGGCGGCGAGCATAGCCTGTGTATCAACAACTTCACCACGGGATGTGTTGATGAAGATGGCCTTCTTCTTCATAGCATCGAAGAATTCCTTGCCGATGAGGTGGAATGTCTCTGTCTTGTTGAAAGCAACATGGACGGAAACAACATCGGACTTGGCGGCGAGTTCTGTAAGGGAGGCAGCGTATTCAACACCGAGTTCCTTAGCTTCTTCTGGTGTGAAGCGGCGGGACCAGACAACAACGTTCATCATGAAGCCCTTAGCAATGCGGATCATGGACTTGGCGATGTTGCCACGGCCGACGATACCGAGTGTGCGGTCACGAAGGCCTTCGCATGTAAGGAAGAGTTTCTTGCGCCATTCGCCATTGCGGAGATGAGCTGTGTTTGTTGTGATGCAGCGGTCGCAGCAGACGATGTGGCCGAAAGCGAGTTCAGCGACAGCATCGTTGTTCATGCCTGGTGTGTTGCAGACAAGAACACCCTTAGCGGAGGCAGCATTGACATCAATTGTGTTGACACCAGCGCCAGCACGGATGATGAGGTTGAGGCCCTTAGCAGCTTCGATAGCAGCAGCATTGACAACCTTTGAACGAACAATAAGGACGTTGTAGTCGGAAATTTCGTTGGCAAGGGAAGCTTGTGTGATTGATGGATCCATGCGAACTTCATGGCCTGCAGCCTTGAGCATTTCGACGGCCTTTGGAGAGAGGGAGTCAGCGATGAGGATCTTTACCATTAAAGAAAGTGAAGAGAAGTTTCTGACCTCTCAATGTTTATTGAAAGAATATCATCGTTTTTGATATCACAAAATTTACTTCATCGTTTTATCGTAAATCATGAATATCATATTTGTATTGAATATTATGTATATTTTACATATGAAATACGAAGTGTGGTCAAATCAAAATAATTTTTAATTCTCCATATTTCTCCTTTATTTTTTGTTGTATTATATTAACTAAGTATTTTTATATTAAGTTTTTTACTTCCCTATTCAATTTTATTGAACGTTCTCTGAAAATTACTGAACTTATAAAATAATATACAAAGCATATAGATCATAATTAACCAATAAAATTCAAATTTCGGAGATTTGAAAAAACGAATCTTGCCAATTTGTCAAAAATAGATATTGGTGAAATGAATTTATCTCATAAATTCCAGCCGAGTAGTAAAATTTGAAATTCTTATTTTATTAGCTATTGTTTGGATTTTTAATATCAATTTGTTTCGTTTCTCACTGAACAAAAACAATCAAATCTAATTCACATTTGGCAATTATATACAAATACTTAGTACGAGATCTGAACGACTAATAATTTATTTCTGACCATTCTACAGTCTATATTCGGCTTATGGGAATAGAGCACTCATCATATACTTAAAATAAAATTTATTGATTGCGGTCCAAAACTTGTAGATTATTTATATTGAAGCATCAATCAAATTCTATCAATCTGGAAAACAAGTTATAGCTGAATCCGACTCAAAATATTATATAAAACTTTATCCTCTATAAGATAGATTATGTTTCCCGGATAATTACATTATTTTCCAATATAAAGTTTTAATACATCATCAAGGAGAAATGAAAATAAAGTCTACATATACTAAACGCTTTAAAGATTAGACCCTTTGCTGTTATACTTAATTTTTTTAAAAAAAATATAAAAAATGAATTAAATATCGCAAAATATGATTTAGTAACATGTATCAACACAGTACAAATATAAAATTAGCAGTCTGATAATTAGTAAAATGAGATTTCATCTATTATATCTTGATGATCATGAATTTCTTTTTGCTTAGCTTTTACCTGCTGTTGTAATTCTCTAATCTCTTTTTGAAGTTCTGGATGGCCACGTGTTTTTGCTATAAAATCGTTTGTTTCTTTAATTTGTTTAATTTTATTTTCTAACTCTGAATTTTGCTTCTTTTCTATCTCTATTTGTCTTTGCAATGCTGCGATCGATTGCTCTAACTTCTCAAAGTTATCATCTGAATACTCTGTTAATAAGATATCAGCTTTCTGTGAAATTTGAGCTAAATCTCTTGCACTATCTTTCTTCTCTTTTTCTAATCTTTCTATTTCAAGGAAAAATATATTCGTTTCTTCTTCCAATTCTGCAATCGAAGCTGCAAGATCAGATTTTTCGAGTTTTCGTATATCTTGTCGTTTCTGCTTTGCTATGTAATTCATGGAATTTACTTGTCTCGCTAGTGATTCCATATACAAATTATTCGTTTTTGTCTGTACAGTTTGATTTCTTGGATTTGTTGATCTAGAAAGCTTTGCAGATATATTTTGGAGTTCTATTTCTAAGAATGCTTTCTTTTTCTTCAAGTCTAAGATCTCTTCATAAGATATATCTTTTGATTCGAGCTCAATTTTCATAAAACGTGTTCGAGATGAGTATGGAATTGGTCTTGCTGTCTGAGCAATTGGTTGGAAGTAAGCCTGTGGGCGTAATTTTGGAAGTCTTGACATAAAAATTACAATTTTTCGGCGCGAAAAATTTGATTCTTTTGATCTTCAAAATTATTGGAATCGAATTTTGTAAAATTCGATTCCAAAAATTTTGAAGTGAAAAAAATAATTTTTTCTTTGTAACGAATTATCGTTCGTGGTTAGGATAAAAATCAAACCACAAATTTGTTACAGCATACACAAGGATTTTCTAAATTTTGTAAACAAAATTCTGAAAAAATACAAATGCTTTGATGATTGAAGACTTTTTGGGGAAGGAGTAGGAATTATTCAAGCACATATTACAGCCATCTGATGCATTCATGATGGCAATGCTCTTGAAACTTATTGTTTCATGTTCAATCGTGATGAAAATGAAATTTGGAGTGATTACCTATCATAATGTAAACTTTTATGATAGCCCATAATGCATATTCCGCTAAAAATGTGTCAAATTAAGAATTTATTGAAAAATTATTATGATTTCAAAGGAAATCTATGAACATATACAGATTTACAACTAGTTTATATCTATTTCATAAAGCTAATTAAGTTTACGAATGATATCATGATGTGCCAAGGGTAAAATAAATTACCCTTCAAAAATGCAATCGAATGTATTTGTGATATATGAATATGATGATAACGAGGAAACACTTGTTACATTTGTTTATCCATCAATAGATAAAGAGACAAAGTCAGTTATTCAAGAAACAGCTCATCATATCATCACGCAATCAACGGCATCAAATCTTTTCTCGTCATATAAGAAGAAATGGCTCTACTTCGATAACAAGAGAAATCAAGAACGTTCAGATAATGTCCGTATTTATGGTGTTTGTGTGGTATCAGAAGTTTTCAACCCACAATTATATTTAGATTTTACTTCCATTCTTTCGAAAATCGCTGCTGACACTAAAACACCTGCAAATGTTCTCCGTATCTATCTTATGATATTATCTCAAGGCTATCTCGATCAAGGCGGCATTGATTTCTCAATCGAAAATTACGGCGAATATTATACAAAAGTTTCATTCGAAAAGCTTCTCGATCGCTCCGGCCAGCACATTTCCGTCATCTGGCAAGCTCTTGTCACTGGTCGTTCTGTGGCAGTATATTCGCCAGATATTTCTATTCTCCAGGATGTTACTCTTGCAATACTTTGCTTATCCCGTCCAGGAAAGCGTAATCTCCTTCCTCTCGTTCTCGATAATTCTATTCTTCAGACAAATGCTGCCCAAGAGACAGCATTACCAATCTGGTGCAGCTCAGACCAAGCCATTCTTAACGGCCACTTCGATTTGATCGTAGACCTCGCTACTCGTACAATCAAAACTTCTCCTGCCTTTTCTAAGGAGGCTGGAAAGATTTCACTCGGTGAAGCCCTCATGAATACAATTAATGAGGTCACAGCGGCAGAAGGAAGCGTTCCAGACTCAATTTTAGAATTTAATGAATCTATCCTTGAAATTCTCGGCCAAATCAAGCAGAGAATGGGAGAATTGAACGCTCAGACGATTGGATCAGTAAATCTCCCAGCTGATAAGAAGCAACTACTCATCGGTATTGCTGCAAGTAGTGTCTTCGAAATTTAACTTTAAAAATAAACTTTTCTCACAGTATTTTCTTTTATATTTTCTTTTAATATATTGGATGCTTCGAATTAGTTTACCTTTCTTCGCCTGGGCACCTCAATTTTTTTAGATTTAATGAAATTGGAAGCACTTAAGGCTGCACAATAGATACATCCTTCAATTCAGATTCTTAAAGTTAATTTTCAATGATGCTTCATGCCAACTGTTTCTGATTTTAATTTTAACAGCCTTCGATTCTGTTGTCTATGGTTAATTTTCAATGATGTATCATACATGTTGTCAGTAATTTGAATTAAAAGTCAGATGGGTGTAAGTACACCATTTTAGGATGAACTTCCCACTTTCTGACATTCTTTCAATTTTTTTGACACCTTTGCTTTATATCCTAATTTTCTATGACAAAGAGTTAACATTTTTGATCGGGAAAGAGTTTTTATTATTCACTACCTAGTAACCTTTGGTAAAGTCAGCAGATCCCCTTACTTAAGCATGCAAAACAAAACAAAACAAAAACAAAAACAAAAAAAATAATAAAAAAATAAAAAAAAATAAAAGAAGAAATATATAAATGAATTTTATTAAACTGTTCAGATCTTGGAGTTCCTCGAAATGTGACCAATTATACTTACATCTTCGTCAACATCGTGGAATGAAACAAATTCTTCTTCATTGATCATTCCATCATCATGAATGATATCTCCGTATAATTCAAACTTGTTAATGGAGATGCAAGGTGGAAATCCTGGACAATGTTCATTTTGAATAATTTTTACGTATTTCGCAGTGTAAGTCTTATCTAAATTGTATGTTTTTTCATTGCAAAACTTCATTGTGTTATCTTTATCAACTCTGTGAACTTCAGTCCATGTCTTATTGTCATCTGAGATTAGAAGTGACCAGGAGTACAAGCAGCAGTCAAAGCAATACCCATTATTCTCATCATCACAGCAGCACCCTTCGTAACAGCATCCACAACGAACGAAATAGCCATTAAATTTCATTTTCTTCGACTTGAGATAATATGTGATATATGGGTGCTCGTCATAAGACTTTCCATAGTTAGAACACCAATCATATCGCTTGTCCCATGGATAAATTGAGTATTCGGGCTTTGTCATTTGCTTTGTTCCATTTATTCTTTGTTTTGATGATCCAGAAACTTCCATCATTACAATTTTGTCATTGAAGACCTTTTTGAATATTCCATTGCCATTGGACGCCCCGAAAACAAGGTAAATAGATAGCATTGTCAAATTTTATTGTAGTGAAAAAAGTGAAATTTCTCATTTTTATGGGCGTGAATTATCAATTACACATTTTCGTTTGTTGTGACTGATAACCCTTAAAAAATGCTTACTCAAGACTCTATGCGGGTACGGTATATTCGCTATATAACACCCTTCAAATTGTTTTGGGATTATGATTTGATAGAGTTCTTAGTTCTCTTTGAAATAATTCATTACTAGATCCTTAAAATTCAAATGATTTGAATGAGATTGATTGATCGAATTAATCTTCTTCATCTGAAAATGTAATATATATAAAACATGTATTTATGTAAAAAAAGTTCAAATTAATGTATAGTTTATAAGTTTTCATCATCAGCATACATACGGTAAAGAACGTTTTCTAGTTGTTCAACAATGATGTTGAATGAGTTGATATGGAAGCGTTCTTTGTTGGATTCTATTTCAACTAAAAGTTCAGTGATTTCATCGCAGACAGGTAACATAATGTCGTCTTCGTGAATTGGACTAAGATAAACACCATCGATCTTGGATTGAATCCATGAAACAAGTTCTGTTTTGTATTGTTTATCACTTTCCTGAGAAAAGATTGGTGTCAGACGGTAGCCACAGTGGAATTGACTTCGCAAGTCGTTAGGAGTACCATCGAAAATCAATGAACCATTACGCATAACAAACATTCGGTTAGAAAGTATACCTGCTTCTTCGATAGAGTGTGTGCTTACAATAGATGTTACGTTGTAGCTAGAAATGGATTTCCAGATTTCTTGGCGGATGTTTGCATCCATACCTGATGTAGGTTCGTCTAATAAAACAAGATATGGGTGACCAATGAATGCGATAGCAACACAGAGTTTACGCTTTTGACCACCACTAAGTGTAGATGCAGACATGTTTTCAAGACCATCTAAACCAAAATGACTAACAATTTGTTCAATATCTTCTTTAAGATGACAAGAGTCGAGACCACGGATAGTTCCGAAAAATTCAAGATGACGATAAACACTCAAGCCTTCGAACAAGATGTTTTCTTGATAACATATTCCTAAGTGTTGCTGCAAAGCACTAAAGCCGGTTGAGCATTGATGGCCATATATTTGAAGAGAACCACGATCACTGCTGATACTTCTTGTAATCGCATTCAACAATGTACTCTTACCAGATCCATTTGGTCCTATCAATGAAACAACATCTCCTTGATTGATAGAAAAAGTTACATTATTGAGTGCATGAACAGGTGGTGAACTTCTATATGTCTTATCAATTTCAATGACATCGATAAATCGGTCACTAACTGCATCTGAAAGATTTTCTCTTCTGAAAGAAAATAATTGTTTCCAAGATGATAAACAAAAAATGTTTGAAAATCCAATTGGAGAAGAACCAAATTTTCTTGGCATCAAAATATTCAATATGAAATAGAGAATTAAATAAGCGCAAATGAAGGCAATTGATATGCCTAATATAATCCATGTGTTCTTCCATCTACTTAATAACATTATATTCTTCATTGAAAATGGCATCGAATAAACCTTTGAAAGCATGATGTTGTCAATAAACATTGTTGACAACCATTGTGGAAGAAATATCATTATTGCAGCATATTCCAATATATTTGACTCATCGAGGATCATTGTGAAATTAATTCCGATTAAAAATGTCAAAATAATGAACAAAACAATAAAATAAACTTTGTATTTCGAAGTTATCGACAAAGGAATTGCACTCAAAAATGAAACATAATAAAGGATGACTAAGAAGAGTACAACATAAAAGATTAAGAAAATATTTGATCCTTTGTATGATTGAATAGATAAAACAATTGAAATTAAGATCGTATCAAAAATTATTACAAGTAAATCGATTGTTATGTTTGCCATGAAAATTGTTGTTTCAAATGCACCTGAGATCTTCAATAAAAGCAGTTGTTTTGTTTCTCGTGCTTCAGATATTTCAAACAATGGAATAATGAAGGAAATGGTAATTCCAAATGCTATTAGCCATTCAATGAAAACATAATTGTATATTGTTCGATGAAAACTTGTCATACCGCAAAAATCGAATTTTCTATTGATATCCGATAACTCTTTTGTGATCTCATTTACAAATGAGTCTGCAAAATCTTCAAAATTATATCTACGAACTCTGCTACCTTTCGAGATTTCGATTTTGGACGTGATATTGTAAAAATATTTTTGCTTATTATCGATAATAATAGATAATATGTTTTCCTTCTTGGAATACTCTTCAAATGCGGTTTTATTATCGAATATTATACTTTTTTCTGAATAATTTGCCAAGAGATGAGTAAGATTAGTTTTTGGATATAATATATAGTTATCAACATTTTTGGCGTAATATTTGAAATCATTAAATTCATGTTGACAAAATTCCCAATAATCAAATTCTTCATAATGGCCATTTGAATCTTTTATACGATAATATGGTTTTGTAGGAATAATAAGGCATAAAAAATATGGCTATTGCGCTGAAAATCATCATTAAATAAAATCCAAGTTTGTGAAAACGGATATCAAGCAATATTTTTAAGTATGCCTTATAAATTTGGAGCTGTCTTGAACGATTTTGGTCTTTCTTTACCAGAGGTTCATCATTAAGGTGATGATTTCTCATTTTGCCAATTTTTGTGATCCAATTGCTCAGAAAAAAAATTGAATGTCTGGCAAATGTCAAAGAAATTTAAAGTTTTAAAAAATCTTATTAAACTAGTGAAAGTACAGCTATTTCCATTTTTTACTTTTCAAAGAGTTCTCACTCAAAATTTTTTCAGATTTTATATTCAAATCTAAAATCACTTTAATTGGATCACTGGCAGATGAATCTGAAGCATACCAAAAACCAACTATCTGGAATCATGTATCGGAGACTGTTAACATACTGGAACTCCAAATTTTCATTCTTAACCAACTTCATCTTTGCTTTGTTTTTTGCTTATCTGGCAATTATTGTAGTATCAATAATAAAAATTGTTATCAAGCCTAATGAAGCTAACACTTTAGAATTTTCTAATTTTCTTCCTACAAATTTAACTTTTGGACGAATTTCAAATAAAAATTGCACGAAATGCGAAGAAATCCAGATGAAATTATCTAATAAATGTGCATTCTTGATTAAGAAAAGGCTCAATACTGAACTCAATTTTATTGATTTTGATACATTTGAAGATTTCAACGATTATCAGTACGAAATAGCCAAAGATCCTCTTAGGTTATCAAACATTCAGCTTGCATTTCAAGTTTATGAAAATTCGACAATATCAAATAAAAATTTAAGGCCAAAAGGGGAAGTTAATATTAGAATTTTATATATTCAAACAACATGGTTTAATAGGCCAGGAAAATTAATTAATAGAGCTATCCTTGAACTAGTATTTGATGAAATTGGAGAAAAAGGTGATGTAGATGTAACATTTACGATAAAAGGAGATCAAAACATTATAACATCAGACAAAATCAAAAGTGCTTATGATATAATTATCCCATATTTTATGCCAATAGCACTTGTAATAATTTCTGCGAATTTTTTACATCGCATAATTCAAGATATCAAAACTCCTGTTCGTGCATACATGTTGTCATGCGGTTTATCAAAAACAATCTATTGGTTAGGTATATTATTGATTGATTCTATGATAATGACGTTTTTTTCAACAATTGTTTTTATTATTTACATTTCATTTGGAATTCAGTCATTCAAGATTTATTACATCAGAGCGTTTCTCTTAAACTGGTTTTGCTCACTACTACCTCTCTTCTATACATATTTTTGGTCTTTCTTCCTGAAAGGATATGCCGGTCCAGTTGTTTTTGCAGTTGTTAACGTTTCAATTTTGATGGCTCAAATGATCTCACCATTTTCTATGTTTCCAGAAGATTTTCATAAAATTTATACTCCAGCAGCATTGATTTGTCCATTTGGAAATTGGTTTGGCGTTTTTTATTCAGTTTCGACGACTATCCAACGCAGTAATCCGAATTTTCCGGAAAATCTAAATTTATTTTTGAAAAGGGAATATGTACTGCAAGATTTGTTCATTTCGATATTTTTATATGTAGTAATTCTTTTTATTGAAGAGTTTTTAATGGATTTGGTTATTAGAATATTTTCGAAGAAATCATTTAAGAAACATTTTGTTGATTTGGAAACATTCAAAAACAGTCAGCAAATAACAGATGAGGCGAAGCAAATGGAGCAACAAGTGAAAGATAATCCGGGGGATTTGCGATCAGGATTTCTAATGTTTCTAAAATATATAAAGACACTCAAGGACAGCCGATCTGTGCTGTTAAACAAGTATCACTGGGAATCAAGAACAAGTCTATCTTCGGTTTCTTGGGTTCTAACGGTGCAGGTAAGACAACACTTATGAAGATGATCTTGAAAGAGACACCTATGTCAAGTGGTACAATCGAAATCGATGGCCAAAACATTTTGACATCTAAACAATCACAAGTTGTTATTTGTCCTCAATTCGATGACCATTTGACAGAACAATTAACAGGTCGTCAGAACATGAAATTCTTCTGCTACTTGTTCAACAAGACAGGTCGCGAGTCACATGAATTGATCTCTCGTCTTATTGATATTATGGATTACTCAGATCAAGTTGACAAACAGGTTAAAAATATGTCCGGTGGTAACCGACGAAAGTGTTCATCAATGATTCCATTTTTGTCAGACTGCAACACAATTCTTCTTGATGAACCAACATCTTCTATGGATCCTATTGCTCGTCATCGCATGCATGACTTGATCAATTCATATAAAGGTCAAAAAACATTCATGTTATGCACACATTTATTAGATGAAGCAGAAACATTATGTGACAACATCTCTATCATGGTTAATGGCTGCATCTTCACCGTTGGCACTCCACAATATTTATCACACAAGTTTGGTACCGAATGGAAGATTGATTTGCTAACATTTGATTCTAAAGGAATCAAAGAAAAAGTCAAAAAATTCATCAATCAACATCTACCTTCTGCCTTTTTGTCTCTTGAAAGGAATGCATCAATGATTTACACTGTTCCGTGTGAACACATTTCAATCACAGAACTATTCCAAATTCTGCAACGAGGTAAGGACAATGATATTGGAATCAAATTCTTCACATGTTCATGCTCAACACTCGAAAAGGTTTTCATGGAAATTGTCATGAAATCAGAAACGAAAACTTCAAGTGAGAATGAGCAGCATGATAAAGTCAATACTAATTTGATTATTGATACGGAAACTAATCCTGAAAATATAGTATAATTTAGTAAAAAATCTTACATATTAATTTAATATTAAAATAAAAAAACTTGAAGTCATATTCTTCGCGTCTGGTTATCAAAATTTGAGGTAATTGAAATCATAAAACATTCCAAATGCTGTTTTGTCACTTGAAAGGAAGGCATCAATGATATATTCAGTTCCAAATGATAGTATTTCAATCACAAATCTTTTTCCAAATTCTTCAGAAAGGTAAAGATACTAATATTGGAATCAAATTCTTCAGAAAGGCAAAGATACTAATATTGGAATCAAATTCTTCATATGCTCATCTTCAACACTTGAGAAAGCTTTCATGAAAATTATCATGATAGTTATCCAAGCATGCACAATTAGTTGAATAAAACTTTAAAGTTTGGTATAGATTTTGATTTTAACTATTGAATTTTGAATAAGTCAATAGATATGAAATGATGCAATGACAATGACAATGTAAATATCGATGGCAATGAAATTTTCATCAAGATACTTGTATTATTCAAGATTTTTTTGCCATTCATTCTGAATTGATTGATTCTTTTATATAATCTTTGTTTTGATTAAGGAGAATTTGATTGTTGGCTTATTTTCAGGTGACGTTATGGTGTATCATATATAGTTGATTTGATTTAATTAAAGACTATGAAATAAATTAATAAGTAAGTAAAATAACAAGAGAATTTTTATTTAGCGAGGACAATTTGGACTTTCTTTTGACTGTTGTCATCATGTGTGATAGTATTAGAGTATTTGGAATGCTTTTCTGAATTATTTGTCAGGTATGAAGAATTCGAGCTTTTTTCTGGTTCTGGCTCTCTCATTAACTGTGAAAGTTCTTCATCAAGTTCTGTTTCGTCAAATGTTACTAAGTTTTCTGATAAAGTTGAAGTTATTTCGTTCAAATTATCGTTAAGATCAATACTATCTGTAATTAGTTTGTCTGCTTGATCAATATCGATAGTA
The DNA here is from genome assembly GCF_026262505.1 of Trichomonas vaginalis G3. Taxonomy (NCBI): domain Eukaryota; phylum Parabasalia; order Trichomonadida; family Trichomonadidae; genus Trichomonas; species Trichomonas vaginalis. The sequence continues at coordinate 19,161,720 of NC_067206.1, read as the reverse complement.
TTAATTTGGTTCTTGATCAATTTGTTGTATTGATCAAGAGAACTTAATGGTAACTTATTAATTTCTCCTCTTTCGATATTATTGAGGTGGATGGTCAAGTTATTCTGCATATTATTGTAACTCGACTGCGTGCTCTCGCGTTGTTTAAGAATTCACATTGTATTTAATGCTGCCGAATGTTGACCGTTTCTTTCATATTTAATAGCACGAGTTCTGAGTTCATCGATCTTGTGTTCGTTTTCTTCGATAGATTTTTCAAGCTGCTTGATCATTGACTTACTATTGGAAATAGAAGTTCCTAAATCGATGGAAATGTCTTTATAAGTAGAATTTATAAAGAAATATACATCATCAACTCGTTTTGCTTAGCAATTTTCAATAAGTCCCCATTTGAGAACTGGTAAAGAAACATAAATTGCATATCATTGCAATTCTGTATCATTTAAGACAAAATCTGATATACCCGCACCATTGGTAATAACTTCATGGCTCATCCGCTCGCAAACATTCTTTAAATTGTGTGGAAAAATTATTACTGTGTCATTTGTGATTTATTTTTGCTTTATGAACTTCATAATTCTCTGCAAAATCGATGTTTGATTACAATCTTCTGCTAATTTGCATTGTTTCGTGTAAATTAAATGTTGAATTGTTGGAATAATTGGAGATAATGCCTCTCCCCATACTAAAGATGGTATAATTTTCACATACTCTAACTCAAACAATCTCTGAATCGCGAATCCAACGAGTAAGTATCTCTGTTCAAAAATTAATTTGAGTATCCCATTGTCCTGTATCTACATCTCAATATATTTGAAACGCTCAATATTACAATGTCTTTCTTAGGATTCCAAATGTATTCAAATTTCCAGAAACTACAATTTCTGTAGTTACTAGCCACAAATGGGAAGCAATACACAAATGTCTAGTAGATGGTATTGCTTTTTTTCAAAACATGCAATAACGCAAGATCTATTCTTTAAAACCGATTAATAGTACAAATGTGTTTATTTGCAGGTCAAAGAATCGAATGCTAATTTTATTAATATTACCTCGAAATCACTCTTGCAGTTTTCTTCCATTCTTCGTCTATTAGTCATCGAGTACCTACAAAGTCTAAATCCATTACCAAAATCAAGAAAGCATCGTTACGATTTTGTGGACGCTAACGGGAATTTTAGAAGTTGGCGTCTTGCCCATGTCACGATCCAATTCTAACAACGAAACATTGAAATTTAGTAGAGTTGTCATTTAAACGTATTATAGCTTAGTATTAATATGGCTTTTTCGACATTTGATTTGATAAGTTGAATTTATTATGCAAAAATAAAGGAAGTGTAAGACTGTTATGTGCGTGAGGAACGCAACTATTTGATTTTTACTTAAATATATCGAATAAATTATTTAAGCATTAATGATTTAGGCGAAGTACTTACAGGCATTATACAGACAAGATTATTTAATCAAAATTAATGTTTTATTCTATTCCGTTCAAAATGTTAACCATCCACTGCTTTCTGGGATTGGGATCACCGAAATAATACACTTCTGGAGATTTTCCAATGCGCTGTGTGCCATAGAATGGAACCCAATAATCTCGAATTGCATTATTTAACCTGCGAAGTCGCCATCTATTGTATTGAACCATGCCACGAGTGTCCGGATCCATGATCTTGAAATCTTCAGGTCTTGCATTTTTAACAAAATCTTTTATTTCTTTGAGTTCGTTTTCAGATAATTTTGTTTCTCTGTCTGGAATGTAAACTTCTTCCATTTCCTTTTTGAACGTTTCATAATATCCGAAATCTTTATCTGTTGCAGCTCTGAATTTGAATTGCTTTGCTTTCCATAAAGTTTCAGTACAAAAAGTTTCTAGTACCTCTCCATAATCGTAAGAAACATGAAAGTAAAGGAAATATTCGTGTTTTTGTCTTATAGCTGTCTTGCTAGCAACTTTCTCTTGAACATCTTCTCGAATAAAAGATTCAAAAGAATCAGGATATAATTTCCTTTCAGGGTGCAATCCATACAAATATGGATCGAAGTAGTGCATCACATTCAAGAATATTCGATGACAATATCCTATCGTTGTATATACCTCGCCTTCAGTTCGATTCATTCAAAATTTTGATCAAAAATTTTCAGCTTCTATCGGCGGGCAGCTATATTTGAATGACAATTCAATTTTTTTGAGAGAATTAAACTTTAAAGAATAAATATAATGAGTGTTTTGGCAGAATACGGTGAATATAATCGAAAAGATTTATCTGATATGAAGGTTCAAACATATCAGAAACAGGCAGAAGAACCCTACCCGCAATTCGAAGATTCTTTAGGGTTATTTTTATATAGTCTATGCCAAATACATTTCATATATGATTATAACTATGTGTTTATCTAGAAATGGATTATTTGATGGATATTCAAAAAAATTGAAGATTTGTTTGTTTATCACTACAAAATTAGGATCTCATGACATGCATTAGGCATGAGTACCAATAAAATTATAATGTTTTTGCAAACTATTTCTGTTTATTTTTAAATAATAAATTATCTTTATTACAAGCAATTCATTATATAGTGAGAAACTAATATATAATAAAGAATTGATTTCTTAGTTCAAAAGTAGTTAAACTGTCACTTGTTTGTTGGGAATTATATAATTCTTCTTTTACTTTTCTTTTTGCAAGCTCTTTTCTTGATTTCTTCGCTGCTCTGTCTTTGTCGCTTAAAATTTGAGCTGCTCGCCATTTTGATATCACAAATCTCTTCTGAACATTTTCTAATGAAGCTGTGGAGCTGGTGATTGTAATTTATATGATAAAATCGCCCTTTTAGCTAAAAGAACATGCTCAGTTACTGGAGTTTTCCAAAGATGTGAATTGGTAAATTGAAATAATTAATTTCTACTGTATTTAATGCGTTTATTTTGACATCTTGATTAATTGCATATGCGCTCTCTAATAAATGTTGATATACTAGCCATGTAACGTAAACGTGTTTTGGAATTTCGCTCAATTCCAAACTAATAGCATTGGAAACTTTTCATTCTTCTGTTTCCCAGTAAATAGCTTCTAAATATGTTCGGTGTAATTTAAGAATGTAGTTATTTAATGATTTTAAATTATATTTAAACTGAAGTACAAGTTTTGTGCATGGAATGTGTTTAGACATTTGATGGGAAATTAACTTGTTTTAGTCATCAAATATAGATCATGTTTTTTTATGGAGTAATAAACCGAAAAAAAAAATAAATAAATTTAGAATGTTTAAAAAAAATCGTTTTCCTGATGAAGCCGATATTCTGGAAAAGCTTGAACGCGTTCAGGATATACCTAATACGACAAGAGAGCTCACTGAAGCGATTCTTGAGCTAAGAAATACACCATTTACTGAATTAAATAGACAACAGAAAGAATTCGTTACTGACACACTTCCCGATGTATTCAAAGACATTGTTGGTCTTAATAAACCCTCAAAAAAGATCAACATGGAAATAAATATCTTTACAGAAGCTTATCTCAAATTAACGTCGGAATACAACTTGAACATTGACATGATTCATGTTATTGGAAAAATTTTTGACAAGCAAATGAGAGAGTTTAAGCTGAGAATGATCGGAGAAGTTACTGCAGGAACAAAAGAAAAATTTTTGAATTTTTCGCCAGAATTCGAATACTTACTTCCAGCAGAAAAAAGACCACACTGCAATCAAACAGTGAAAGAAATCATCAACCAATTGTTCACAGCTGGCATTGTTGCAAAAATGTTTGAAAACATCTCAAATCAAACTACAAAACCAGAAATATTCGCGGAATTCTTAACAATATACTCAGGAATCGAGTCCTCACTTGTCGATGAAGCCATAAGTATAATGCTTCCAATTATATTCGAAGAAATAATGCGTTTACTCGATGTACAACAGACAGATTTCTCTGGTCTCTGCAGTTTCCTCGCGAAGCATTTCAGAGCTAGCAGCTTTTACGCGTCAAGAATCATTGAAACTCTTTGTAAAATGTCGGAAGTCGGAAATTTCAGCAAGAGGAACGAAGTTGTTGGGGAAATTATTGAAATAGCCAGCTACCCGGTCAACCAGCCTCTTGTAGCTGAAAATGCAGAAATAATCAAGAAAACATTTATCGATGCAATTAATATCAACCAAAACCAAATTATTTTAAATCAGATTTACAATTTCCTACCAAAATTTTCCGAAATTTGCTCGTTTTCTGTTGAAGATATCGAGTCAACCATAGAAAAGTCACAGGGATCATGTCCGACGTCAATGATTATGGATATAATACCTAATTTACAAGACGCTCATCTCGATAAATTTACTACATTCTTAATTACAAACAAATACTTTTATCCAGACTTATTTTCAAGCCTTATGAACAGAATTCGTGGACCATCATGCCGTAAATTACTCAGTTATATGCTGGAAAACAAGGAAATGCTTCAAAAAGTAGGTTTAGAAGGTTTTAAAATGACTCCAAATATTAAAACGTATATAGCTGAAATTGAACCTAATACTCCAGAAATAATCGAAAGTTTAAGTCTTTTCTACATCAAATCTCCAAGAATTGAGCAATTCCACGACTTTATTATGGCAACAATCAATATGATACCGCAAAACCCATCATTAATCAATGTTTTAATGAATTTTACAGAAACAATGACCAAATTCGATTCAGAAGGGACAATCTGCGATGTTTTTAACTTCTTTTTCAACAAATTTATGGAAGAAGGCTCAGATTCATGGGCTGTTTCACTTTTACCGATCATTACAGCATGGATAGGTGAAGTTAACAGGGTTCCTTCCCATTTCTTCTTCGAAAAGTTCAAGCAATTGAATTATGAAAATTGTCCAAACGTAATTCCTTCACTTTTCAACATAGTTGTTGCAAAATCAGATGACCAAACAGGAGTTATCGATCTCCTATTCAATATCATCAGCAACGACGTCCCAATTCGCCATGTTCACTGGGCAATTTCCGAAATCTTCAGTCTGATCAAGGATAACGCCGAACAAGTAGCAAATGCATGTTCCATGATACTCGCCAAGCCAAGCGAAAGCCATTTCAGAATGATTTTCGAAGCTGCAAAATTTGAAGCAGATTATTTTCGGTTGGAAGACACAAATTTCGGTGTAAAACAGAAAGTTGTCATCAAAGAGAACAACGCAGAGTTCTATGTCTCATTCACTCCCATTCATTCCTCAAGAAGATTGTATGCGGCCGTTGCAAACCACTCTGACATACCAATTGACGAACTCCTGCTATGGAACGCGGACCCTCTGAACGAGTTCGTAATCCCATTTGGTTGTCCGCTCACTTCACTTCACTTATCTTCCACAGAAACACTATTTGTATCCATAGAAAAGACGAAAGACAAGATTTTACATCAGGCCAAGTACGAACCACATTTCCTTACTTGTCTTTCTTCGCCAGAAAAATCCGAAATTTTGGCAAATCTTCTTTCTCAGTCCCACAACATCCAGTTATTCAGAGTTGCAGAGCTCATTGATCCCTCAAACATCCCCGTTATCAATGATGTCCTCATCAACCTTCTTCACGGTGAGATTTCCGATATCTCAGATTTTGTCAACGAATATCTTCCTCTTTTCCCTGCTGCATTGAATGCATTAGTAGAATCTGGCAAGGCAACACCTTCTGACATAGAAAGTTCCGCTACTTTCATTGCAGAACACACTTTTGACTCTGTTTCAACAGCAATTTGCTGCGACGCATTGATCAAAAGTCCGATCAAAATAAAAGTGTCACGTGAAGTGGCCGAACTGATTATTTTGAAGGCAGAAGACAGCAGGATCCGAGAGATGGCAATAAACATCATTGGCGAAGTCGATGACAACTTATTGATACATTTAATAGAGTTGTCAACGAAATTGGAATACAGAAGTCATTCCAATCAATTGTACAGATTTATTAAGACATATGAACTGTCACATACAATCTTCGAGTCATTCTATGATGATTTAGTGCAGTTCGAGATGTCATCTGTCTGGGATATCGATGAAACATTCATTGGATTGTTGGATTACATCGAAGTCAATGAGAAAACAATTAAAACAACATTCAATCGATTGTTTACACAGCCAACATGCGTCTGTTTCATGACTCCCTTCTTGCAAACTCATGAATCAAGAACAGCTGCTTATAATTTCTTAAAAGATCCAAAGGCGTTGCCTCATATTTCTGCTTTCCTCCAAAAATTGAAATCAACCCCTAATTATCTTGTCACTTTTTCAGATGACTTCACTCCGAAAGGACGATTAGGATTACTCAATTTCAGCACAACATGTTATATCAATGCCGTGCTCCAGAATATGATAGCAATGCCAAATGTTTTGGCTCCGATTTTGGATCTTCCTGCCAACGGTTTGACACCTTTTGTCATGGAATTGAGAAAGTTACTGGCTTTGATTCGTTACGGGCGTGGAACACCATTAAACATTACTCATTTTACAGAAACAGTACCAGAATTTGAGCCAAATTTGCAGCAAGATGCACATGAATTCTTTGATTTAGTAATAAACAAACTGACGAAAGAAATTCCAGATCCAGAAGTAATAAATCAACAATTATGCGGAAAAATAATGAACGAAATTTGTAATTCAAAAACTGGAGAAGTTTTGACATCAAATGAAGAGTCATTTTATTATTTGACACTAGCGATAAAAGGACTGAAAAACATTGTCCAAACCTTCGAAAAGTTCTTTGAAGACTCAGAGATATCAGGCGGCTACAGAATAGACAGCGGAGAATACGTACAAGCCGTAAGAAGAAACAGAGTTGTTACATGGCCAAACTATTTAGTTTTGCAGTTACAAAGATGGGATTACGCGTATTTATCAAGAGAAAGAAGTAAATTGACACAAGAACTCCAATTTCCTGTAGAAATAACTCCTCCTTCTTGTGCAGATAAATACCAATTGACAGGAGTTATTGTTCACGAGGGAGAAGCAGACAGCGGACACTACATGGCAATAGTAAGAAACGAGACAGGAAATGATTGGTATTTCTGCAACGACCAAGACATTGTAAACTTTGATCCGGCCAATTTAGGACCATGGTGTTTTGGCGGAGAACCAAAACCAGGGGATTCTGTTTGGACAGGTTATTTGTTGTTCTACAAGAAGATAGGAATGCAAGAAGTGTTTATGCCAGAAGTAAATCCTGATTTGCAATTAATTGTTGATGAATACAATGATTCTTATTGGCCTGCACAATGTTTGTATTCCTTCCAATACATAAAATACGTGGAAGAACTCATCATGGCTAAGGAACAGACAGAAACAACTTTGGATATAATTTACAGAACATTGATGAGAGTAATTCTAATCAATGAAGAAAGTTTGCAAAGATGGACTGATTTATTGACAAAGAATATTTTGACAAATGTCAAAAATTGTCAGATTTTCTTCAATTATGTCAAATTACTTTTTGGGCCAAATCTTCCTGCCGCAATTTCTATCACTGATGCCGTTGTTGATAACTTCAGAATTCTTGTACAAACAGCTATGTCTGTTATGTCAGATACAACAGAGCATTTGCAGATGCTTCTGCAAGGAATCGATTACGGATCACATAAAAGAGCAATGGTATTTGCATTGGACATCATTGCTTATTGCTGTGATAACTTGGCTGTTGATTGGTCGCGTGAAGAAAGTGCTTTGTTCTTGATGGCAGTTCTTTTGACAATGGAAATACAAAAAGAAGTGCAAAGATCAACAGGAACAAAGCATTTCCAAGCATTCGATTCTTTGGCAAAAGTCATGTGCGATGCCGTGAAATCAACAGGAGCAACAGAAGCAATGGCAACATTCTTGGATGTGAATACATTAAATAGAATTGTTGACAACTTGAAAATGTCAAATAATTTCATGACATTTTTAGCTTTGTTGGCAAATACAAGACCTGATTTGTTGGAGCATTTAATTGATGCTTCTCCTCGTGTACAAACAATTGTCAACTCAGCAATTCCAATACAAATTGGAGGAACAAACGAAATTGCTATGACAATTGATTTGTCATTTTATTTCTCTCACGGTTCTGATTTCATTTTCTCCGTTCATCCTTCGATCCGCAATAGAACTTATGAAACATTTAAACTATTGATCGGATCCCCAGAACCTCACATCGACCATTACTTCCACACAAGACCTTATGATCCTTCAATTCCTGTTCCAAAAGTGACAGCGGAATCATCATTCACGCATTACATCATTTCCTTGAGTGATGACTTTTTGCAAGTCATACAACAAGATGCAATGAGAGGTTGTGAATATGTCTGCTTATTGCAGTCTGTTGTAGGAATTGCTCCGATGTCTACAAAACCATTATTTAATAAATTGATTGGTCCGATAATTGCTGACAAATCAGGAGATTTGTTGGAGTTGTTTATGCCTGTTATTCATCATTTGGTCGCTTTTGATCCTGATATCCTCATTACAATAAATGAAGAAGAGCGTGAGGTATTCAGGAACATGGCACAACCAACAATTATGGACGTAGAATTGGTTTTGATGGCTCCAAATGTTTTCGCTGGATCTTGGTTGTTGAGCGAATGCGTCGATTTCGTTTTGACTCAGTTGACACAGACAGAGGCATGCGATAGATTGATTAGCCTACTGAAGGAAATAGGATGCCAGGTGAGATGTCCGAAAGAGGCAAAAGATAAATGGGTACTTTGGCCTGCGTTGCAATTATGGGAAATTGGTTGCTGCGATAAAAATGATTTGGCTTTGTTTATTGTCAGCGCACTGAAGAAAGCACAACCTGCGGCTTTGTGCAAGAGAATGAAGATTGTGCAGAAAGCAATAGAAACTGTTAAGGAATTTAAGCCGGAACTTATTGACGAATCTGTTATTAATTTGTAAATATATTATGAATGTTTAAAAAATTTTCTTGTTTATATTTTTATTAAATTACAAAGAATACTTTTATTTCAAACAATTTTAATAAGAAGATACATTAATTTCCAGTATACAGTTGACTTTTATCTCCATCATTATATGTTAAAAACGTCATGTGTTTAATTTTTAGTGGGCTCTAAAATTCCTTTTTTCTAAGGATACAGAATTGCTATCATTCATTGGAAATATATTCACTATATGCACTAGTCCTTGTATGGACATACTGTCATATACAGATTTTAATTAAACCTTTTAGATGGCAAGATACTGACACTCAAAATTTCCTATAAATACATTTTTTTTTCCAATATTTCAAAAATAATTTTATAAGATGAAAAATTAAGAAAATTTAGTTGAAAATCTTTAAAATCATAGAAATTTAGAAAATTCGAAAAATTAAAACGAATAATCAGTTTTATTTTTCAAATACAATATTTTCTTCTCAATAAGAAAGCGTTATTACCATAAATTTGAAAAAATTAAAAGTCACTTTTTATTGATGACGTCTTCAGGAACAACTTCTAAGGCGTTCATCAATAATGCAGGCCCAAATTTCATCCAATCACGCATAATTGATGGAGAAAATACATCAGATCCACTTTATGGGGATTGGCTTCATAATGAATTTTTAGTTTCAATTCATCCACCAAATTATCCACCAGAACCAGTAGATTTCCCAGCATTAACATTCACAACACAAGGAATTGTCGTTATGTGCATACCAAACTTACTCCAACCTCCTCATTTAAGAGGAACAAATTCTGTTTATTGTTGGTCTAAAACCAGCACAGAATCAACATCAAATCCGCAACAAGAAATTGCGAAAGCAATTGTCACACAATACCAACAATGCATGCCGAAAATGGCTTTAGCAGCAAGAGTTAATCCGACTATCAATGATTTCAAGAATTCTCTTTCTAAAATCAAGCTCCAAAACTCATCAGTTCGAACCCTCTTCCATTATGCTTCACATGGAGGCCCAGATGTTTCATCTCAATACATAATGTTGCATTCCCCAGACAAACAATCATTTGATCACTTCCCTATCGAGAGTGTTCTCACCGCTACAGATTCCTGCAGCGTTCACATACTAGATTGTGACAATGCCGGTGCATTAATCAACGCATACAGATCATTTATCTCAGACAAAGCAGATTCAGGTATAAAGATGGATCTTTTCGCATTCTTTGCATGTGGAAGTCGCGAAAGATTACCAAGATCCCCAGATTTACCTCATGATGTCTTTACTTCTTGTATGACAACTCCTGCTCGCATTGCATTACTCTGGCATTCTCGCCATTACTACTGCTTTAAGAATGGACCACTCCGACCACTAAATACAGACCTTTTCAAGTCATCTCCAAATAGTATTTTGGATGACATCAGTTTAATACTCCACAGACTTGTAGAAGCCATGGCATTCGAAGTATTCCCTCCAGATCTCTTCATGAGAGTCTTCAGAACTGATTCTTCCATTGCACATTTAGCAGCAAACTATTTTCTCGCTTGTAGGATGCTTTCTTTCTTTGGAGTCCAACCGAAATCGATTCCAGAGATGCCAGATGTCTCAAATCATTCATTATGGCATACTTTTGACCTCAGATTAGATGTTGCTTTACAGCAGCTTCATTCTCCAGCTCCAGACCCCTCATTATCATACACAGTGTTCTTAGAACAATCCCTCAAAACTCTCAAGCATCTAATGAACGTTTCAACAAAAGATATTTCATTTCCTGGCCAATTAACTTTAATTCCGCCAGCTCTTACAACGCCATCGCTACAAGCGGAAGGTAGTAAAGTACTCGCATTATACATCGATAAAAGTATCTCAGCTGTCAGACAAATGTGGTATTTCCCGATTGCAGTACCTCTTTTCCAAATGCTGACCTCTCCATCGTGTAATGAATATTTATTGCTTGCTGTTGCCAAAACCTTATGCTTTATGCCTTCAGCCAGAGCGATTCTTCGAGAAATCAGCAAAGAAACATTCAAAACAGTTCTTTCTCCTTTGCTGAAACAAGAGAACTCAGTCTTCGCTCTTGTCATCGCTACCATTTACCATTTCGAGAATAATGAGGCCATTTCCCAATTAGTACAAAATGATTGGTCATCTACAATCTTGTCACTTTTTGATGATTCCCATACAGATGTACGGTTATGGACATTATTATTTGTAGCAACATTTGTGAATTACATACCGGATAGAGATCTTATGATGAAGACTGCTGCAAAAATAACTAATTTGTCCTCAGATTATTCGCCAGAAGTCAGAATTGCCAGTTTACATGCACTATGTTCGCTAATCAAGTGCGATATCGAAACAGAAATAGTTAAAGTTGCAAAAGAGTTGGTTCATGACCCCAATTCTTCAGTAAGATGCGAATTAATAATTTTACTTTCTAATGCGACAAAAGCAAATCCGAAATTACTTGAGAACAAGGATGTACAGTTGTCACTCGTTGAATTGGCTTGCGATCCCCATCCTTTGGTGAAGAGATTAATGGAAAACTTCACACAGTCAGTTTATCCATCATTTATACTTCAGTGGTTCTCAAGGGCCATTCTAAGCCCTATAAAATCACTCCTTACCGATGATAAACTTAGATTATCCAATGTTCAGCCAACAATTTCGCTTCCTGCTCGTCAGCCAAACAAATCTATGATTACAATTGGCAGAGCAACATCATTCCGACTCTTACAAACTCATTCAGTCTGTTCTTCGAACTTTACATCTTTATTTGACGGAAATGCTGCTTTATTTGGCTCCAACTCCGGCGAAATCGTTTATGCCCAATGGGATGCCAATGTACAACGAAGCGTTCGCATTTCCAACAAACAGATTAAGCATGTTCAGTGTATTTCAAATTCTGGCTATCCTCTGATTATTTCTTCTGATTCCCACAGTAATTTACGTTTCCTTAACTCCGATTTACAGACCATAACCGCATTCAAACTCAACCAGAACCACTCTTTGTTCGAATTTCTCGAATCTGACAGAAAACTTTTGACATTTTCAACTTTACAAAAAAATATTTTGGTTTATGACATGAAAAGTGAGAAAATAAGCCAAACTATCGATTCAATCGGTGACAACATACAGTGCGTGAGGGCTCTCAACCACTTGAACGATGTTGTCGCTGTTGTTTCCGATAAAAAACTCAATTTCGTAGATTTGAGAACAAATTCGAACGTAATTTCTTCGCCCGACGGTTTGTCACTTTTTGACGTGGCCCAACTTGACAAGAGTGCAAATTTGTTTGCAATTGCACACAAATGCGGTACTGTATCCCTTTTCGATGCAAGATTTAACGAACCAATAAAAAGATATCAGGCATCTCCTGAATCTTCACCGATTTTATCATTTGCAGTACAGTCTGAGTCTGGTGCTTGCGCAATAGGGTCTTCCAAAGGGGTCTGCGTCATAGATATCCTCGGCGGAAAGAGAATTGAATACAATTCTGTTCCATCTCTTTTGTTTTCAAGGAATTTAGAGGCTGTTAACGCTTGCTGCTTCTCACCTACTAAATTTTCTCTTGCTGTACTCCAGGGACAATCTGATATCTTATTCTTGGATGATGCATCGTAGAATAACACTTAATTGGCTAAGTGAATTTGATGTCATTAAATTCACCATACTTTTAAGTGTTTTTTTGCAAAATTTAATTTTATATTTTTTTTATTTCATTTTGTTATTTAATAAATTAGTATATTAGTCATATAAACTATCAACATTACATAAAAATTCAGAATATATCTTATTCATTTGGAAAATCTTTTAATATACTATATTCTAGAGTAGATTTCGCATATAATTATTGACTTGTGCATGATATAATGAATACAGGAAGAAACATCAAGATCAATTTTTTTTGAAAGATAAAGTCGTCACTTTTCGAAAACTCCGTTATTTGATGTCTAACACGCGCCCAGTCGTTTTTATCCATCCTAAAGGAACATGCAAAGCGCAACCTTTCTATTTCAGAGGTGATGATGTTCTTAAAGAGCCTGAATACTTAGAAAAAGAAAAACAAGATATAAAGAAAACGTTTCGCGAAGTTAAGAAAGAATTAGAGAAGCAGAAGAAAATATATGATGACACAAACGCTGAACATCAAAAAACTGACAATCTTACCTTTGCATTAGCAACAGCTCTTGGAGATGAGTCAGATTCAACGAATACAAACGCGCAGCTCAGACATCGATTAGCTGAACTCACCACAGAAATTGAAGGCAAGGAAAGAGCAATTACAAAGTTAAAAGCTATGCAGCAATCAGCCGTTATTTCAACTTATCTAAAAGAGAGAGCATTTTACGAATCAGAAATCGAAGACCTTCGCATTGAAATTAATACTGGAATCGATCGTATGAAAGAAGGAAAGAAAAACTTGGCAAAAGTTGTTTGTTCGGATGATTACGCTACATCATGCATTGCTCTTGGTATATTAAAAGCCAAGAAGGCATATCACAATCAGCTTCGCAAGGATCTTACTTATCGTATTTACAATCTTAATAAGAAACAAGGATCTGGCATTTTCAGGTCAAATCCACCAAAACTTCCTTTCGAAATCGAAAATCTTTGCGATATGGAGCAAAAGCTCAAAGCCCAGTATAATACAATCCATCGCGAATGCTTTAATAAGATTATGGTCGCTCAAGAGTCCGCTTTTGCCATGATTGATCAAATAGAGCGTATGAATGAAGTCCTTGTAGCTCTTGGAGGACCAAAATACGACGTAGAAGCCCTCCGCGAGAAGTATACAAACATGCAATTTGATGCTGCACCAGGAGAAGAAAATGACAACTTAGAAGAGGAAGAAGAGGAAGACACAAATGATAAGGATGAAGAGAAACACGAGGAGGAAGAAGAAAAAGTTGAAATTAACGATGATAACATCGAAGAAGAGGAAAAGAAGGAAGAAGAAGGCCATAAAGATAAAGATGATGAACAGAAACCAGAAGAACACCTTGAAGAAGAGGAAACTAAAACGGATGAAAAAGATATCAAAGTTAATGAGGAAGAAGAAAAGAAAGAGGAAGAAAATGATCATGCAGAAGAAGAGGAAAAGAATGAATCTAAAGAGAAATCACCAGAAGAAGAAGAAAAGAAAGAGGAGGAAGATAAACCAGTAACTACTCAAAGTTTCATCGCAAATTTGATTCAAGATAAACTTGAAGCTGATGGAGTTAAAGAAACTGATTGAAATCAGTGAAAATAACGAAATATATTGTTTGTGAAAAGAATTATTTTTCTATTATTTTAAACTATTGTCTTTAATTTTTTTTTCTTTCATGGAATAAATAGGTATCTCATAGAAGTACTACGACCATAAATTAAAGAGCTACTGGCTTATACTTTGACTATAAATACTATGTATCCGTAGTGATTTACTGGCATTCTACAGCACTTCAATGACTACTTTTTGTTTTCGATTATATAGCATTTTAGCAAATATTAGTCACTTTTACGGTTTTTATTTGGGGCGAGCTTGCGAGCCCCAATTAAAAACAGTAAAATGAGCTCACATTTTGAAACAAATTTAGGGACTTTTTGATTGAAAATGCAAAAGTGACTAAACTTTTCCGAAATATTTGATTTCAGTATTAAATGATATTTCATTATATTTAATAAATATAATTTAACAGCACTATTGTTTTTTAAAGTTAAAATTAAACTTAATTATTAATAAACAAATTAATTTTTTTTTCGATAATCTCTACTGGAGTTGACCTTGATATATCCATTGAAATTTTCAACTGGATATGTTCCGAGTCTGTCTAAACCCAAGTTTGAATACTTTTGAGATTTGAGAATGGCAATGGTTGAAAAAAGTGTAACTATTAATCTATTAAAATGAGTTTCCGGAAGAAATGTAAGAAATTGTGCATTTTCTGAATTCTTACTGTATTTGTTAAATTTCTGTAATACTCTAATAACTTCGAATGGGTCGATCATTTCTTTCTCAAGTAATTCCTCAACATTCTTTGTAATTGCTTTTGCACGTTCGTAAGCTTGGCTATCTGCAAATCGGAAAGGATGTCAGATTCGGCTAAATAGTCCCGCTCAGCACGATACCATATTCGAATGAGTGTGATTTTCTTTAGACACCAAAAATGGCATCCTCATCCTTATAAATGGATGAAACTCTATCGCTCTGGTAATGATTTGACAAATTGTATCAATGAAAGTCATTTCCAACAACTGAAATATGCATTCTTTTTGGAGTAAAAAGAACTTATGTGTTGATGACTTCTTCCACATCCTTGTTGATGAAATTTTCCCACATATCTTTTGAAAGTTAAGGTTGCAAATTCAAATCCCCAAAAGAACGATTGAGGAGATTGTTATCAAAAGCAAAAGAATAAATAGAGATACAAAAAGCGCAAACAATACAAATATGGATAGTTTTACTGCAATATGGCTAAAATTGCTGGCAATGTCAACAATTTCCAGTAATATTTAGCCACTTTGACATTTAATTAATATAATTATATTTCCAATATTTTATGTTATATATTATATATTTATTATGCTTTTATAAAAAAATCTTTACAAATTATGAAGTGTCAAAAGTGAACTGAGACCTTTTTCATGCTTTATATTTCATTAATTTTATATCATACCTAAAAGTTCCTTTGAAAAATGACAGTTAGTGTCAAAATTTAATTTTATGGGTTTTCTTAAAAATTAGTTTTGTTCAAAAATAGTTTGGCGACGAAAATATTTTCCCATAACCTGATAAAATAACTACAACAAAGCCTTATGTTTGGCGACATAATTTGAAAATTTAAGATTTAAAATCAAAATCAAATCAAAAATTTTTATATTTTTATCATCTAATATGAGAAAAATATATTGGTATGTTTTCACGATCGATAATTATCTCATTTATTTCATCTCCTGCTTTTACTGAAAGGTGAATTCCAACTGTATATGGCTTTTTAATGATATCTTTTTCTTTATCACCTCTTAAATTTTTGAAGCGAAGTTGATAATCGTATCTTCCATATCTTGAAAAAATTTATCCCAACTCAATCAATCACATGTTTCCAGTTGTTTCTATTATGTGCAATGATAAAAGGTGTGAAGTAGGAAACAAAGAATTGAAATTCTTTTATCAATTTATCTTTCATGAACTGAAATATTTCTTCAATAATATTCCAACGTGTTGGATTAAAGCATGGCAAATTGTATGAATAATTTGGAATATATTCGAATAATTTGTGAGTATACTTTGGTAAACATCATACGATTCCAGGATATATCAAAAATATTTTGCACAATGTCATTTACATTTACACTTTCCTTATCATGAGCAGATTTAAGATATCCATATTCATTAATTAAATATTGAATTATAAATTTTTTCTGCTTTTAAAATTATCGTTGGAGTATATGAAATTGATAAAAACAAGTTACAATGGCTGTGAATAAAGTTTATGTTTTCTAATTTTAATGATTTTGATATAAAATTAAATACAATGTCAAGAATGATTGTTGTGAACGCATATGTGGGAAGTGAAGTGTCGCTTTTGGTTTCATATTGAGAGCACTTTTGAGATAATAATGAAAAAAAAATAAAAATTCAGTTTCATATTTTCATATTTTAATCCTTTTATTTTTTTACTAAAATATGTTAATTGAATGATATTAAATAAATTATATTTTACATAAACATTTATCTCAAAAGTGTTCTCAAAACTTGAAAATTTACTAATTTTTATTATCTAAATACTTCAAATGATTCTTATAATTTCTAATGAACTTCCTTCAATTTTCATAGAAAAACGATCATATTTTGAAAAAATGTAAACCAAAAAGTGACACTTCACTTCCCACATCTGAATTCACAACAATTTTTTGACATTTGAAAATACTTTTCGCATTTGGGCAATAATCAGTTTGCATAAGACGCTGTAAAACTGCGAAATAGTCATCAACTGACCGGCAAATTATTTTCCTTTAAATAATGACAAAACGAAAACAAAATGTTTCTTAAAGAGAGATAAGTTGCTCTGGGATTCTCAGTTCTGAAAGCTTGAACAGAATTTAAAAACTTCATCTGCGTATTGTTCGATATTGGGACAATTGGTTTTCATTTTTTGATAAAGATCTTCTTTTTAAAAAAATTAATAAAAGTAATTGATTATTAATTGTATATTTACATTTACTTGGAATAAGAATCATCACATTTCCTGGACAATGTACTCACGTATTACAACCTTTTGATTCTTTAACCGCTGTAAATTTAAAAAAAAATATTCGTTATTTCAAAATTTTAGCTTAATATACCAAAAAGCTCAATTATTAACCACAAATATTGCAAAAGTATGTTATTTAATTTGTAGAATTATGTTGATGCATGATATGCAGTAAATAAATCAATTCTCAAAGAAAGTTTTGAAATTGCGGAATGTTCCGTACCGAAATGCATCACTAGAAAAAGTGACAACAAGTGACAATTACTCTTATTTTGCGCGGCAATTTTTCTAAGTTATTTTGTTAAGCTAAATGTGTTATATATCAAATCAGCTTTATAAATATTATAGAAAAGTTTATTTTTATTTTTATTTTTAATTATTATTATTATTATTTTTTAAATTAAAAGAAAACATTAGAATTATATGGATATATTTAAATTAATTATAAAAATAAAATTGAATATATTGAAGTTTGAGTTTATAGGTATACAAATTTTAGAGGCATTTTGGCTGAGAACTATGGTCTGCGAGGTACATAGATAGAATCAGTACCTCGCAGACTATAGTTCTCTATATGGCGCCGAAAATTTTTGGTGAAATGTCGTCGCATTTCACCAAAATTTTCTCGACGCCATAGGAAGAATTGGAGGATGTGAGATACTATTACATGCTATAGTACTCACACCCTCCAATTCTTAGCCAAAACGGCTAAAAATTGCTCACAATTTCAACAATTGTGAGCAATTTTCAGCCATTTTGGCTGAGAACTATGGTCTGCGAGGTACATGGATAGAATCAGTACCTTGCAGACTATAGTTCTCTATATGGCGTCGAGAAATTTTGATAAAATGTCGTCGCATTTCACCAAAAATTTTTCGGCGCCATAGGAAGAATTGGAGGGTGTGAGATACTATTACATGCTATAGTACTCACACCCTCCAATTCTTAGCCAAAACGGCTAAAAATTGCTCACAATTTCAACAATTGTGAGCAATTTTCAGCCATTTTGGCTGAGAACTATGGTCTGCGAGGTACATGGATAGAATCAGTACCTTGCAGACTATAGTTCTCTATATGGCGCCCAAAAAATTTATGATTGTTTTTTATCAAATCTTATCCATATTATTCTATAAATGTTAATTATATTTTATCAATTATATTTTTTAAATAATAAACACAAAATCCACTAATTTAAAATTGGATTTGCGCAGTGATGCATTTCGGTATGATATATTTTGAAATTGCGGAATGTACCCTTGAAATCCTCAAAAAGCATTAAATAACGATTGCGCTCAAAAACACACTCAAAAATATGATAGTAATAAAAGAAAGATGTTTATTTTCATTACTCCTTCAATTTATACATAGTTTTTTTTGCAAAAATCTAGGCATGATTCCTGAATCTGTTTAATTTTTTGCGCTCGTATTCGAAATTGATTTTTTGCCTTCCAGCGTTTGATATTTTTATACACAAACAAGCAACATAATGTTCCTTGTGAATCTGAATATAATCGTCAAATTCGTAAGATGGCACCACGAATTTCAGATTTACAGAATGAATTTATATTAAAACAAAGACAAACAATGAAAAAAGGGACATATATCAGCACAGATGGACATTCTAATACAGGAATGAATTCTTCAGCTTGTCAAACTTTCCTCATGGACAATAGGGTAAAAGTGGTTGCTCAATACACCGTCAGAAAGAAGAGTGCAGGTGGTGACTTTGAAGGAACTTCAACTAATATGGAATCAGAATGCAGTCGGCGCGGGTTGAAAGGAAATGATTTAACGGATGCTTTATGCATTGTACATGATAACAATAACAATCCCCTCTCAAGCAGGGGTGAGGGAGCGTACGTTAGGAACAAAATCCTGAAGGGGCGTGTAGAGCGGCGCAACCGCGGTGGGCGGACATTTTTTGCATACTATATTTTGACATGTCAAAGATAAGTTCTCAAATCTCATTTGACACGTGACAAAAGTATTTAGTGTTGATTTTTTGATGTTTGGCAAAAACTCTCTATTTAAATCTGACATAAAGCTGAAAAGTATGAAATTCATATGTAAATTGGGACAATAAATCTTTTCCGAGATGAATAACAACACCTATCTCGTCTAAACCTTCTTCATTGTCGAGAACTATGAGATAAATAAGGCATCAATTGTAGAATTCATCTGCAAATGAAATGTCTGCAGGCGCGTTATAAGAATGAATGTTTCTTTATCTCCGTATTCATCTGATAGTTCGTACTGGTCATAACCATTGTTTTAAGTGAGGCGGAAGACGTAAACATGGTATTAATCTTCAAACATACCAGCAAACCAAAACTTCAACTATCTTATCATGATAAATCATGTTCGTGTTAGATCAAATGCTGGAAAATATGCAGATCTGATCAATGAAAAACTTTCTGTTCAAGCATCCCATCATAGAATTTTATGTAAAGCCACAAAACTGTATGGTGGATATTATAGAATGAGATAGAACGGTTATTTTACAAAACCGACACCATGACAGAATAGTTTTTTGTACTGAATAAAAAGTGTCATATAAACATCTGACAGAAAACTCTTCTTTGTTTAAGAAAGGTGTAATTGAGTAGAGCATCACAAGAATCCTCTGTAATTTTGTTGAATTGGGATGAATGCTTTTAGATTTTCTTAGTATGCATTGCTAAAGCTGAGAATAGCAGCCCACAACACATGCATTGGCTAGAACTCTTTATTACTGAAATCAAAGCTTTTTCGAAATCCAAGTGAGTTGTTGCTAATTTTGGAAAAGTGATATTTTTTGATTCAATGTATTTGAATACATGTCAATATGACTCGATTGTTCTATTCTTCATAAAAATAAATAAATTCGGAAGATATTGCTTAGAATTTGGTTCAATAGTCATTATCGTTAACATTTGGCCTTTTTGGAAAATCTCTCTGTGAGATTTTGAATGTACCATCCATAAAAAACTCATTGGCTTCTTGTGCTAATTTTCTGGCCTTTTCAAAACCAATGACCACAATCCCAATTTTTGGATCGCGGTCATGTCCAATAAAGAATTGATCGTTGTTTTTCATGCAAAATTCATATTTCATAGATATTAAAGTTTTGGGGATCTGCGAATTGGGGAATGATTCCAATTTTTCCGAAAAATAAAATCTGACATTAATGAGGGAAACGCCAAAGAACATTTTATTAATTTGTGTAATTCCAAATACAAAGATATTAATCATACCTCAATATTATACTGTGACCAATTCACTGTCCGATTTTAATTTTTCGGACTTTTTGGCATTATTTCTCATTTTCCCTAATTATAAATATTACGTCGAAAAATGCAAAAATTATCAACTAGAAAAACCATTAATGGATGTATTTTGTGAAATGGAATTTAATGGAGAATCAGATGTAAATCGTATTGATTGGAGTAATGATCCGCACAAATTTATAATGCAAATTTTAGACAGAAATCGTGTAGTCAATAACTCATTTGTCAAAGAATTAGTGATTATTCTCACTAATTTAAGCTAAACATCAAGAAGAAGACATTCAACAGATTATTCTTTCATGATTGCATGCAAATTCCAGAAACCATTACAATTTGGGAAAATCATTTTAGGACAATAAAGTATAAAATTTTCGGAGTTATAGTTCATTTAGGAACCATAGTAAATGCAAGCCATTACATTACTCTGATTCCATGCAGAAATGAAGAAGTTTTATAGAATGTGTATAATGATTCTCGATGCTGTCAAATAGACAAATCAATTGTCAACAAGTTATTCCTTGATTTGCTATACAAAACTGACAATTGCTATTTGGGACAAATATATATATATATTCATCAATGGAATGAGTCGACGTTTACCTAATAAATTTTTATAATAATTAAAAACTAAATCTATTAATTTCATTAGTAAAATAATAAATCTTATGTAGTTAACTTGAATAAAGATGTTATTTTGTTTCTGATAATAAAATTAAAAATTCAATAAATTTGATAATAAATGCATTAGGCAATCAATAATAAGTTATAGATACCAACAAAATGATAAACCCTTGCGTTCATCTACGTTCTGGTGCATCATACAAGCCAAAAGCCAAGAAATTAATGATTCTTTCAAGCATGCAAATGGTCTCGAAACATCTTCGATTGTGTTTGTTTCAGTATTCATTGTCTTAACCTTTGCATGTGAAGTTTTTGCGAAATGACCAGGATCAAATCTCTCGTGGTCTTCTACGCCAAATTCTTCAAATTGGGTTAAATTGAATCATAGGTACTCAATTTCAATCATAGTGCCTCAATTAATTAGAGATATGTGTTTGATAAAATTATTCTATATATAAACTATAATATTTTTCAATAATTGTTTTGACAAAAAACGAAAGTTCTTTGAATTTTTTGAAAGAGTTGGACACTTGGAACAAAAAATTTAGCGTTTTTAACGCTCATAGATCAAAGCAAATGAAGTCGGAAATTGCGGGGGTCTTTCAATTACCCGAAAAATAGAATTTTACACGAATGCTCAAAATATTCTCATAATCAAACGAGTTACGAGTAAAAAGATTTTTGGGATGATATTACAATGAAAAAATCATACCAACATATGCAAATTGAATTTGCATCATACCAAACATATACAGATTCTTTATAACTGATAACTTTTAAGAATGTTATATTATGATACAGAACTCCAGTTTGGTATGATTTTTGGGATGACAAGATCTTTCAGGTTGAATTTGCATCATACCAAACATATGCAGATTCCGGAATTGAAATTTCCGAGATAATGTAAGTTTGGGTAAATGCTTGAACTACTCTCTGGTATGGTTCGAGAGTAGATAATTCTGGAGATGTGAGCTGCTGGCATGAAATTCTTGAAGTATGAATGTTTTAGTAAATGCCTTCTGGAGTTCTTGTGATTAAGTCTTTCATTGCAAGCTTCTCTGGATCACATGAAATTATTCCGGCACTTGCAAAAGCGTCAGAACAGTCGGTCGGTTTTATTTCAGCTCAAGCATCAAGGAATGCACGAATTCTTGCGTAGCGGACTTGAGCTGCATTAGAACCAGACTGGAGTTTGTACTTTTCGGCGTAAATTGTGAGAAATTTGAGATAATGATTTTTAATTTTTGATTCCAACTGTACATCAAACGGTTGTAATATGTGTGAACAGTGACCTGGAAAAATGATAACCTCAATATTAAACATTTTAAGGAATCTTATTCCAAAAGGTACTAATCTTGAGGAGTGACCATCGAGAAGTAAGAAAAACGGTTGTTGAAATGGAATTTTTTTCTCATTTCTGAGCAATTGAATATAAGAAACGAATAAAATTGCAAAGCACTCAAATAAATGCTGATTGATCCACCCGGAATTTGAAGAACCGAAGAATGCAGGTAGCGACAAGAATTCCTGTGGTAAATTTGCCAAATGAGAAAATAAAAAATTGGATTCATCGTATATCCAGTTGCATTAAAACAACATAAAGCTGTAATTTGAGTTTGTTGGAGTGCTTTTGGTGAGAGATTCATTTTCTTGTTGTTTGTAATTATCCTGAATGGCTTCTGTATTGATAATCCTGTTTCATCCATGTTGAACAAGAAAAACGGATTAACATTAAGTAAAATAACCTTAAATTTTGAAAAGAAATTCCGAATATTGTTCATATTGCACCATTGACGACGCGCTTCTTCAATACCTGTTGGAGACTTAATATAAATTCCAATTCTGTTGCAAAACTCATTGAGGAATTGAGAAGAATAATCAATTTCATCCAATTCAATAGAAGTTGCAAGTTTCGCCGCTCCCCAGGCGCGCAATCTTTGGCGCGCACGTTGGAACATTTCGTTTCGGAGAAGATGAATTAATTCCAAAACCTCAATAGTTTTGTCGCAGTCGTGATCAAGAGCACTGTAGTGAACTTGGCATTTTGTCCTATTTTCATAAGATGGTGACAAGCACGGACGAGATCCACCTCTTTGATGAGGCTCCCATCTGAATCCAAAAGCAGAAAGCTTAAGGCAATTGAGTAGCGTTTGATCCCCTGAAAGCTGGAGATACATCCTTATGTTGGCAAGTGAAACTCCACTTGAAAAGGCAGCCACGACAAATTTTTGTTCGAGGCTGAAATTCAAGAAGTCTTCGAAGTCTACGTTATAAGGAATGCTTATAGGGGCCCACAATTGCCTTAGTCTCCTTTGAGCTGGAGTCTCAGTATTAAACAAACTCTCCAAATACTTAAGGCCGTTCATTGCAAATGATTTTGGCGGGGAAATTGAGAGGATTTGGGGAAAAATATTGATATAAATGATTAAAATAATAAAATTATGCATTATTTTTAAAAGTGAAGTGTTCGGAAATTGAGTTATATATAATATAAAATTTAAATACCAATCAATGGCATTATAGAATTATTTTATGCAAGTATTTAAATATTCAGATGTGTCTCAAAATTGCGAGGCCACTATGATTGAAATTGAGTCACTATGATTCACCTTTACCCCCTGTATTATCTTTGTCTTTAATGATTTCCTTTACATTCTTCAGGATACCATGCTTGAGAAGTTGCTTCAAAATAATTTTAGTGCCGTAGGACTCCATATTGTTTGATGCGCCTATATAACCAGAATAGTTGCGGTTTCCTCCAATGTGGTTTACCTTGACGCATACAATTACTTTACCAGTGATAGCATCTAATGCTGTCACTGTACAACTTGGAGACTTACGGCGATGAGTCCATCTTGCATCAATAGAGAGACAGCCGCTGAATAAAGCTCTCGCTTCAAACATTGAACGCTCAGCCCGAAGTCGAAGCCGATCTTCAACAGCGCGCTTCACTTTAAAGATTCTGCTTTCAGATTCTTCTATTTTTATCTTGTTAAGATTCTTCCTCCATCTGAAAGCGGAATCTTTTGAATAATCCTCTATTTTTAATGCATCAAACATTTCCATAGTTTGTTTTTCAATTATTTTATCTTGTAAATTTTCTTTTTTCACTTTGTTATACAATTCTTTAAATAATAATACTTCATGAATATATTCTTCAGCTTCTTCATGTGATTTATATACTATTGGAACATTTATTAAAGTCTTTAATGATTCAAATGTTGAGTCGGTTGGTGTTCCCGATCTATTGATATAGATTAGCATATGGCAATATGGGTCATTCTGAGAAATTTTAATAATTTCCTTAATAATTGCAAGAGTCTTTCCTAATGCAGCTGTAATTGCATTATAATAGGAATCAGTTCTGGGAATCTTTTGTAACACTTCTTTTTCCAAAGAACCTTTATTTAAATTTAGATTATTCATTATTCATTTATCTATAAAACAATCGTATTGTTCTTCTGGTGTTAACATTGGTTGCTCATAAAATTCTTCTTCTTCATACATGTTACAAATTTTTTATATTGAATAAAAAATGAGAAAGTTTTAGCGTAAAAGACGAATCATTACCATATCAAATCAATTAGAACCAGTAAAAAGAACTGATTATAAACCATTTCCACAACCATTATACCCACCACCTCCTGAAAATCCTTATGTAAATAATTGAAATTTAAAAAATTTTATTCCAAATGAAAATGGATGAATATGATGTAATGATTGAGTCATTTATTAAATTCTATTCGGATATAGTTGTGGATAATCCTGAGGCAAAGGGATTGTTTTTTGTGGTTGATCAGAGAGGTTTCATTAAAGTGCACTGGGAAAACTTTTATTACGAATTTGTGACATGTGTTCAACTTTGGGATGCCAAACTGTGAGAAAAGTTGTCTTTTATGATAATGATAAACCAATTTTCATTGATGGATTTGCTTATGGCTTAGATAATATTACATTTACTGATTGTTTTTAATATATAATCAATGGATTTACATATTTGGCGGAGTTGGTAAACACAAATCAATACAAAAATATCTCTCAGAGAGAATACATTGGTAAGCAACAAGAAATAGCAATACCAAATTTAAACGAATCACCACAGCCTCAACAACCTCACGAAACTCAAGACTTAATACAATGGTAAAAAAGTAAATTAAAAAAATTAAAAATTAATTGTTTATTTTTGTTTACTATTACTCGAGTATCTTCTGAAGTTCTTCTTCGCCGTAAACTTCTTTTAAGTATTGCTTTTCAGTTTCAGTGACCTTGTCGATGCGACTATATCGATCAATATGATAATCATCTCTCCAGACCAAATTATATTTCATGATCTGGTTGAAGATTTTCTTCGCTGGTTGTGGAGTACCGTTCCATCTTCTTCTCCAGAGCTCTTTGGTCATGCGGGAGGACCATTTGGACTTCTCAAAACATAAGGTTACCGAATCGGGAGGAGTGCGATTGTTAATCATTTGTCGGTACTATTCATTATACTGGAATATGGTAATGTTCTCATCACGGTCTGCTGCATTCTTGATGAACGAAATGAACCATGAGCAATCAGTGGGAAGATAGATCCAGTAATCGAGGGTGTTATTTACTGGAGGAGGTAATGGAGCAGAACGACCTCCACCACAATGCATTCTCTTATGAGAAAAGATATTGTTGCGTGGTGGATATGAAGCAGGATCACGAAGTTTGTTGCAAGGATCAACAGGGAATCGTTCGTGGAACTGGATGAGGCAGGAACATCGGGGGTTGCACTAAGGCTTTTACTTTCCCTGTCGCCGACCATATCATACTCAGTCATTGCTGAAAAATGAACTGTCAGAAAGCGGTTCGATCATGCATTGAAAATTTTTTAAAATTCATTGATTGTCCGTAAATTGATAACTATCTTCAGAATTTTGTATAGAATTATTTCTCTCATACAAATTAAGCTAAAACTCTCGATAGATAACACAAATTTTCGTCATGAGTTTTCTAAAGGAAATCACATGATTTTATGAGTTTTGCTTTAGAAAATTAGTGTGAGTTTAGTTATTTTCTTTAGAAAAACTCATAAAATCATGCAATTTCCTTTAACAACAAAAACGTGCATTTCTTATAATCGGTCATTTCTCAATAAACTGATGTTAAGAAATGGTCATTTCTTAGCAAACAAATGTGTAAGTTGCTTTAAAAAACTCATGAAGGTATCAAAAAATGGTCAAAAATTCATAAAATCGTTTATTTTAAGGGGTTTTCTTCATAAAATATTGTGAGTTTTTAAAGAAAACAAAAACGTGCACGAAACCCGCAATATATACTACTCATAACACATGTCACTATAATATACAAAAATATACAAACTATTTAAATCCATGTTACAATAAACTTTTTCAATCATATTAATTATTTGTGTTAAATCTTTTTATTATCACAATTGATTCACTGACCAAACCAGCAACTAATCATATAATCACTGAGAAAAAAAATAGTTTGGGGCGGCTACAAATTTGCCCAGCCAGTAAAGTATTCAATTTGTTTTTGCATTTTTTTAAAGCTTCTTAACTTAAATCATGGAATGTCTCAAAGACAAAAGTAGCATACAGCATGTAAAGCTAAAGAAAGATAATCATAATTAATACCTTAATTTTTAATATTACGCATTTTTAGGTGCAAAATTTAAAAACATTCTAATACAATAGAGCAGTTTCCAAAAGTAGCATACAGCATGCAAAGCTAAAGAAAGATAATCATAATTAATACCTTAATTTTTAATATTACGCATTTTTAGGTGCAAAATTTAAAAACATTCTAATACAATAGAGCAGTTTCCAAAAGTAGCATACAGCATGCAAAGCTAAAGAAAGATAATCATAATTAATACCTTTAAAGTTTAAAATCTTGATTTTTTTTAAAATCAAATATTTATAACTTTAATACATACAGCTTAAACCTTATACTTGTTTTCTCTTGTGAGAAAGCAATCTTACAAAGCTAACAATCCTAAAAAATAAAGAATTAAAATTTAATAATTTAATCTAACAAAATTTCTCTCTTTATCCTTTTGCACTCTTTATATGCAACTCAAATCCATCATATAATATTCCTATAATACTCTTGCCTCAAACAATGACGAACAAACTGCTATTCTCATTCAATTACAGACCAAATCTATTCAAATTTCTGAATTTTTAATTTTCATTTCAATTTCAAATGGAATTAGAAGAAGAAACTATCTTTACTGTTATGGATCTTTGTAAATTTGGAGTTAAACAAGAAATACAAGCACAGTATGGATATGGTGAACGTGTCAGGAAAGAAAGATCTCAGATTTCATTCCACTGCAAATATCCAAAATGTCCTGCACATTTTAATGTTGCAATCTTGGATCAAAATAAATACAAACTAATCAAAATAGTTGAAGAACATGATCATTCCGCCCCAAATGACAAAAGTCAATATTCGTCTGTCTTTTATCGCAAATATTTAGAACATTACTTCCAAACAGATGACAATCAAAGAGCGATAGCACAGCTAAATGCATTCAAAGATCTTGAAATTCCTCTTACAGGTCCGTCCATTCCAGAGATGTACGCTCAAAAACCACGTGCAATCAAACGATTTGCAGAGAGAATACATGCTCTTCAAACTAGATATTCTCCTGACGATGTTGTGTCATTGCAAATCTTTGTTCAGACAGTACAAGAAGAATCTCCAGATGATCTCATTGCATTTGAAGTCTCAGACAATAATATGTGTTTCTATTACGCGCCTTTTGAAGGCAAAGCTTATGCGCATAGTATCAAGACATTTCATATAGACAGCACCTATAAATTGTTGCGATCAAACATTCCATTGTATGCATTTACTGGCAAAATCAAAGATTTTCACATTTTCCCTTTTTTATATTTCTTTTGTCAACCAGACACTTATCAAAACATTCAAGTTTGCGTGTGCGCCTATCTCAGATGGGTAACAATTGAGCCAGAATACATTAGCATGGACTGTGCTCCACAGATAGCTCAAGCAATAGAAGAAAGCATTCCACAAGCTCAAATACTTTGGTGCGGAGTACATGTTCTTCGTGCAATTCTTCGCAAATCAAATAAGTTTTCTTCTCAAGAAAAATTTGAACAATTCTATAATTTGATGAAGGATTTAGTCTTCAAATTAGATGCAGAACATGAGGAAGAAGCAAATGCTGCCTATGATCAAGTTCTGGAGTTGCTCGACACAGATCCAACAGCATCTCAATACTTTAACAGACAATGGCGTTACAACATATCAAGATGGATTGCTCGTGACAGGCGTGAAGGCGACGCAACTAACAATATTGCCGAAGCTCATTTTAGAACACTCAAACATGACTATTTTCCTGATCGAAAAAATCTCAGAATTGATGATGTTATTATAGAAATTTATACAAAAGTGATACCATCTTTCGTTATCAAACTCAAAATTGATCAAAATCCAGCAGATGACCGTGTCATTAGGATCATGGAAAAAGCAACTAACGCAGAAATTGATGTAAAAAGACAAAGAAAAATCGAGAGTATTTCAATGCTCAATAGATTGCTCAATGCTGTTAGTGATGACTCAATAGATCCCACTAAAATATATCCTACCTTGAAAGTATTATTACAAAGAACTCATTTTATTTAATTTTGATTTTAATTTTAGATTAAATTATTAAATTTTAATTCTTTATTTTTTAGGATTGTTAGCTTTGTAAGATTGCTTTCTCACAAGAGAAAACAAGTATAAGGTTTAAGCTGTATGTATTAAAGTTATAAATATTTGATTTTAAAAAAAATCAAGATTTTAAACTTTAAAGGTATTAATTATGATTATCTTTCTTTAGCTTTGCATGCTGTATGCTACTTTTGGAAACTGCTCTATTGTATTAGAATGTTTTTAAATTTTGCACCTAAAAATGCGTAATATTAAAAATTAAGGTATTAATTATGATTATCTTTCTTTAGCTTTACATGCTGTATGCTACTTTTGTCTTTGAGACATTCCATGATTTAAGTTAAGAAGCTTTAAAAAATGTAATAAAATAAAAAAATTTTTAGTATCGATAATCTGAAATATGATGTTTTCTTAAGCCGCGAGCGAAGCGAGTGGCTTAGTTTCGTAATTTCATACAATCTTTTTTCGAATCTGTTCTTTTCTTAAGCCGCGAGCGAAGCGGGTGGCTTAGTTTCGTAATTTCATACAATTATTTTACGAATTTGTTCTTTTTGTCAACCGCGAGCGAAGCGAGTGGCTTTTTATTTTCTTTAAATTTTTTTCTTTCTTACTTTTTTTCCCTTACTTACAAATTTGATAGTAACTTACCAAATCTCTCTATCATATAATAATGCTGCACTATCAGTTTCTCGGTCAATATTGATTTCCAAACTAAAAGAATAGATGAACATGCATCTCACATGTACAGTGAATACTACAATCGCTTTAGACTGGAAATCAAAATTTAATAATTTGATCATTTCTTGTGATATGCTTATTTTGACTAAAAACATCTCTAGCAAGTAATAAATTAAGGATTTCTATGATTTTTCATTTGAATTCTCTGAATTCTGATATTTTTCAATCTCATCTAAAAATTCTGAAGAAATATCAGCAAGATCTTGGAAATCACTATCAGCGCATGATTCAATTTCTTCTATAATATCGTTTTCATTCAAAAATTCGTATATTTGATGCGTAATTGAAGGTGTTTTGAATAAATTAAACAATGAAGCAACAAATTCAACTGAATCTGCTGAATCTGAATCTACAAAGCTAGATATAACACCTAATACACCAGATGATAAAATAAATTCTGGGCTAATTTGTTGATAAATCAAATAAGCAAGAAACCGTGCTATTTGTATTCCTAAGCTATAAGGATTTTCATCAACCATTGCAATAAGTGCTGATATAAATTCATTGCTGTCTTTTAAAATAATTTCTAAATGTCTTTGATTTCTTTCACATAAAGCAACCTCTGCATCACAAAGTGTATTAAATAGTTGTGGGTCTTTGCATCCAATCATTCTTTTAAGTATAAAATCCGATGGAGGAACGCCAGGATATTTATTATTACAAATAATATTAATAATCAAATTTAGAACATCTGGACTATTAACATCCATCCATTTAAAGAATATTGATATTAATTCTTTATCAAATTGAACATATGAGAGGATATTAAGATAAATACAACAAAAAAACTTAATAATATTTGGATCAGCAATAGTATCAATAAATTTAATGTGGGTTGTTAAGAATTGGTTGATTAAATCTGCTAATTTATAGTTTTTGGTCATATAAATTAATTCATTCAAAAATACAAGCATCCTAAGCATTAAAACACTGCTATTTGGATCTGAATTAATTATAATGATCTTATTTATTGTATTATTTAGTATTTCCGTTAAAATATCTAAATTTAATTGTTGAATAATTGTCTCTGATGCGTCTTGGTCTTTTAGAATCTCAATGATTACGCTAAAAATGTTGGAGATTGCAAAACAATCATTTCCTTCTTTGAGAAAACCAATGATTACATTTAAATTTTCATCTTGGATAAATATTAAACGATTACAATTAGTGTCTTTTGCGTATGCTCTAAGCAATGCAGATGCTCCTTGTACAATATTCATAAATCTTGACTGTAAATTATGAATTATGAATGATACTAGAGGATCTTCAACGTTTTGATTGATAACTAATGAACTATTTTGTGATAATATTTGTAATATTACGTTGTATTGCGAATCTAACTGTTTTTCGTCAACAACAGTTGAAATTGAAATATCATTTATGGCCGAAATGCATTTTTCTAACTGCAAAATATCATCATCGCTTTCAGCATTTCTTTCTATATCATTCTGTACACGATTTTTCTTTTGATTTTCTTCAAATTTATAATCATCCATATAGACAATAAGCGAAATGTGGATTTAAGTCAAAGTTTATATGTTATTCCATAATTCATTACATTATTTAATATTATTGTTCGCTAACAATCATTTATTTGAAAGACGAAATCAAAAACGTGACAGGAAAAGATTTCTTATTGAATGAACATTACTATTCGAGCAGCGGTATTATCTACAATCACTAGTAGATCACCGCTGTTTTCTATACCATCAAAGAGAGATGTTTCATTCTTCAGAATAGAAAATTCGAAGTTTTCGAAATCTTTTAGTACGATTATCAGTGGTAAATCATCGACAAATTATCAAATCACACACTCGAAGTTTTCAGATATCCTAAGCGCAGCAATTCATCTTGATAATGAAAACATAAATGGAACTCTATTTAAAGAAAAACAAAAAATTAATTCGACTGTCACATCTATAACTCATTGTCAATTCTTGAAATGTGTACAACATGACTACTTCTTCAATTCCGTCGAAGGTGGTGCTATTCTTATTCGAGGTTTAATTGTAGATATCTCTGATTGCGTTATCCGACAATGCTACGTTTTCCAGATTGGTGGAGCTATAAGAGTATCAAACTCCGCAAGCATTAGTATCAACAACTCCTTAATTGCTGAAAATAATGCAACGAATTTTTGTGGAGGTGTATCTCTTTTCCATGTATTCGAATCCGTTATTCAAAACAACAACCTTACATTCAATGTATGCAAAGGACAAGTCTCTGCTTTAATGTTGACTCGATGTTTATCATCATCCATCCAAAACAACATATTCTTTAACAATACAGCTAAATCACACGCTTCTACATTCTTAGAGTATACGAATGCTACAAGTAGCGGACTTATTTACGTTTCAAATAATGCAGATATCGCAACTGCTCTTGTTGTTACTCACAACTCAGATTTCGAAGTATTTTCATCATACTTTTCCGATTTGGCAAAGAATCCTTCTATTTTAGTCTCTAAAAAAGCTAAAATCGAAGTTACGAAATCTTTCTTCGGCGGCATTCTTAAAGACGAGATTGTAGAAGAGTCAGATGGAGAAAGTGCTAATGAAGAATGCACAGAAGGCCAAAAGAAGGAAATTGAACTTGAAAATTTAACAGAAATTTCATTCCACGTAGAAACCGAAGAAGTAAACAGAAACGAGTTTGTTCCCATCTTCTTAGGAGGAAATGAGCATAATACTCCACTCAGCCGGCATACTTTCGTTGAAGAAGTTGATCATGGTTTGGATAAGTCTACAATTATGATTATTGCTTATGCAATTGTCATCATGATGCTTATTGTTGGCCTTAAAATGTATTTTGGAGGTAATTCTTCCGATCAGAAAGGAGTTAGTACTTCAATTTTCGGAGATGAAAGTGATGACATCGAAGATGAACCAGAGAACTTCATGCATGATAAAACAGATCCAAACAAAGTCGGAGAAAAGCCAGAATTGGAGAAACTAGTTGGAAAGGAAGTTCATCTTGAAGAAGAGCATGAAATTGCATGAAATAGATTTTTATGCGTGTATATTATATATATAGTTTTTTTTATTTGATTGTAAACTAGAATTTTTATCTATTATTAATTTGTTGTATGAACGGGTTATCTATGGAAAAGTCGCAATTTTTTAAAAATGGCTATGGCTTTCGATAAGGTTACTGAGAATTTTTTTAAATGGCTATGACATTCCGGAAATCCACTGGTAAAAAGAAAAATAGAACATGATTCAATAGTACAGTGTATATTGTGCGTCACCCGGCTTCTGCTACGAGAGCCGGCACAATATAAAAAGTGACAAAAAAGCGACACCATACGGGCACATATATGTATGCGTATACGTATAAAAATAAACGTTCATATGTAAACTAGCCTTTATTCACTAGCTGGAGCCGATAAATCATAATCGTCAAGAAGTACGATAGGTGGTCTTATATACAGGGTTAAGGAATTTAACACTTTACAACGTAAAGTGTCAAATTTTAAAAATAATTTTTGGTGAAGTTCATATTAATTTTGAGTAGAGGAAAAGATATTTCATGCAATAGTACTCACACCCTCCAATTCTTAGCCATTTTGGCTGAGAACTATGGTCTGCGAGGTACATGGATAGAATCAGTACCTCGCAGACTATAGTTCTCTATATGGCGTCGAGAAATTTTGATAAAATGTCGTCGCATTTCACCAAAATTTTCTCGACGCCATAGGAAGAATTGGAGGATGTGAGATACTATTTCATGCAATAGTACTCACACCCTCCAATTCTTAGCTTAAATATATTTCAATTACGTCAAAAATTTTTTGATTCCTTATCAAAAAATTTTACGAGTAGGGGTAATTTTAGCTAAAAGTGACGCATTTAAAAAGTGACACACCCATGAAGGGTGTGAATTACCGATCTTGTAATTTCGACAGTTTAGAATTTAAAATTTTTTATGGAACTGTTGCGAGTTTCATAAAGAATTTGAGGAATATCCGCAAAGATTTGGATAGAAATCTTCAACGTAAGCCGCTCGCTTCACTCGCAGCTTTCTTTATTAAATTAGATTTGCGGATTTCCATCAAAAGTTAATAAGGTAAAAATTTCGTTTAAGAAAAAAAATCTTCATTATCGAAATAATATTAAATGATAATATAATGTATAAACAACTATTATTTAATAAAGTATAATTGCCAAGGTTCATTTAATTTATCATGTATATATCTAATGAAGATTATATATGTATAAGATAAGTACCTTAATATGTACGTAAAAAATTAATGAAATTTATTTTGAATGTAGAACCGAGCAATTTTCAAATTTTGTGCTTTTTTTGAATTTTCTCGACACCAGATAAGTTGTGTTGGCTAAATAATATACTGATACATTCTGCCATATAGATGAATATATGCACAAAGTTTAAGAGGCCATTTTCTTTCAGAAAGCGAGATTTGTGAATTTTTTCAAATTTTTTGAATATTCTTTTTGATATCGAAATCATTTCATTTTTTTGATGTATATCAATGCCCCATGCGAACTTAAAGAAAGGCTATCTTATATAGATGCTATGAAAGCTGTCATTGATAACGAATGCCATGCAGGTTGTCCATATCAATTAAAAAAAATCCAAATTTGGGGAAACAAAATTAAAATTCAGGTGCAGTGCAGATAAATGTGAAGCATGTATCTCATTTCTAAAGGATGATGAAGAATATATCCTAACAGAATATAATGGAACACATAATCACAATCAAATCAAAGATGAGACAAAGAAATACCACACATTATCACAATGCTATCGTCGGGTTCTTATTAATTTTATAAAACAGGGGGTGATCCGAAAATGGCTCAAATTGAATGGGACAAAAAACTTGATCTGGATGATCCACTTAACAGGCCATCTTTTTTGAATGCATCTTCAGATCAAATGAAAACAATTCAGGAAGAGGAGCGCCAACTCGGGAAAATCATTTCCACTGCCCCGAGTTGGCACTTTTTTCTGTTATAGATAGACCTATAATGCCTATGGTGAAATATCAGTACTACCACTAGGCATTAACATATATCAAGATTGAATCCAACTTGATGTTGCATAAGATTGCATAATCTCATATTCTTACAATTTTTGGAATAATTATAGTACTCAATTGTATGTTTCCTATATATGAATATTTGATACTTATTTTAATCAGATATCGAAAGCGTAAGATATTTTATATTATATAATTTGGTCAAGTTTGGAATTTGAATGTAATATTAAGGATATGAATTTGGTATACTATATACTATATGCGTTGAAGCAGAATATAGAAATAGGATAGGATTTTGAGAATTTATCTAAAATTATTAAACCTAAAGTTCAGTGATATAATGGTAGATCACTTTAAATCCTAGTGTATATATGAGTGATAGTAGTAAAATGGCGTAATAACTTGTATATAAGAAAAATTTTATTTAATTTTCAAAACCAAAGGAGTAGAAGCATGTGTATGGTTTATCCATCTCATGCATATTGTAAGTTCGTATAGTTTATATGGGCATTTCTGTATTTTGAGATTCGGCATATCTTATAAAACAAAAGTTTTATAAGATATGTATCGTAATGTAATTTATTGAGGGGGACTTTCGTATTTCAATAAAGAAAAGGTCTGCTTTCCATATCTTTTGAATGGAAGTTTCAAACTTTGATAAATTTTAGTACATTGTACGATGATAATCAATTCAAGGCAACTCAAATATTTAAGGGTATCAAAGAGCAAGAGTCACCAAATGATTTAATTTATTTCGATGTCGATAATTACAACAAACCAAAGAAATTAATCTTTTATTATGCTTCTTTCAAATTTATGGACATAATCAAAATTGTGAAAGAGCATTTTATTGATGCAACTCATTCATTACTTAGTAGTATATGTGGAAGGGTTGTGTGACTTTTTTTGTAAACGTAAGAATTCATACAATATTGAACGATTTTGTATCATTTTTTTTAACATATGAAGTAAAAAATGTATGATTCTTACGGTTTTTATTCTTACGTTTTTGAATAAATCAAGATTTAAAAAATTTTCAAATCGTAAGACATTTACACTCAGCCCATACATTTTAAAATAATTTATCTTTAATTCGTATGAAATGAGCGTCAAAACTAACGACGTTAAAAAATTGGGATTCACAAATGAGGAAATAAAGGATATATTAGATGAGGCGGGTTATGAGGTTGATAAATATTATTTAAGAAATTGTCAAAAATTCGCGGAGTTTTTAAATGAGTTTGATTATGATGGAAAAATGAATAAAGATGATGTTATAAATTTCTTATATCCCACATCTAAAGAAGAAAAACCTAAAGAACCTGATGTTTTCCCTGAATA
Organism: Trichomonas vaginalis G3; assembly: GCF_026262505.1. Classification (NCBI taxonomy): domain Eukaryota; phylum Parabasalia; order Trichomonadida; family Trichomonadidae; genus Trichomonas; species Trichomonas vaginalis. The sequence goes on along the minus strand of NC_067206.1, from coordinate 19,125,947 downwards.
TTTTGAAGAAAAAATTAAACAAGATGAATATTATAACGATGAGATTGAGAAATTGGAACAATTAAGAAATGAAATAGATGAAAAAATTAAGGAATTGAGAAATGTTGAGAATGAAGTAGAGGGTTTAATGAATATCCCAGCTTCAGAATCAGAAGTTCAAAAATCACATGAGGAAAGATATAAAAATTACTTTTTGGAATCTACTAAAAATTTATTAGATGGTGATATTGACGAAACACTTTCAGAAGAAGGCACAAAATTTATTCATAAACATAAGCTTCAGTTTATTGACGATGGAGATTATCCATGTATATTACTTTCACCTCCTCTTGATTCTGAAAAATTCAAAAAAGCACTGAAAAATGTAACATATGCAACAAATACGATTAAGAAAGAAGACCATGATATTTACACAAATTATTATTTAAATAAATGTACAGGTGTTGATAAAGTTTTTGATTTGTTAGATAAAATATCAAAAGAAACAATTGGAACATATAAAATTTTGTGTGATTGTGGTTTCATTATTGAAGATACCAATAATGTTTCATATGAAAGAACAGCACCGAAGGAAGACGAAGTTGAAAGGTCTATACCATTCGTTATTAAGAACATAAAAGATATGAAAACGTATAAGCATTATATTTATTCATTTATTTCAGAAAAAATGGAAGCAACCCATAAAACATCTTCTCATCATTTTATAGCTATTCATACATTCCTTTTCAAAGTTGTGAAATTAAATAAGACAGGAATTAGATTTAATGTATCAGGGTACGCATTCTTGAGTAAATTAAAATGTATTCGTCACGTCGCAGATGATAAAAATTTATGTGTTCTTAATTCATTTTATGGGCTTTAAAAAATAAACTTTATTTTTATTTATTTTTTTAATTTTTATTCTTACATAAATGAATAAAAACGGAACAGCTAAAATGAATGATAATCAAATAAGAGCAGAAGGTAGAAGGTTATTTAAACGCTTCTATAACATTCCTGATGGTGTTAATCCTAAAACTCGTAGAAGTTATTTAAATGAAGCAATAGATTCATATGAAGGGTTTGACATTTCATCAGAAAGTGAGAGATTAGCGAGAATGTTAAATGTTAATATTGATTTCTATTATTGTGATCCTCAACCAGAAGACGTAGACATTAACAAGGTAGACTTTCCATTAGTGGAATCAATAATGATAGATCCAGAATTTGAAACAGTAAATATTTTATTAACACAGAGTCCATGTGGAAAGCTTCACGCTGATAGAATAACAGACGTTGAAGCACTCACCGGCTATAGAGTTTGCCCCTTTTGCAAAGAAGAAGTATATTCTATCCGTGATGATCCAGAAAGGAAAAACCAAAGAAGATTTTTAAAACATTGTGAGAAATGTAAAGAAAATAATGGAAGATTAATTCAAGACGTTCAATTGCAAAACACACAACAACCATATGCACCACATATCACGAAACAGAAGATATATCAATGGCTATTAGCACATAATTTGCAGGAATATTATAAACCAACAAGATATTATATTACTTTTGACTTCGAAACATTAGAGACTAAAGAAGAACTTCAACTTTCTGAATGTGCAACTTTGAACGCTTACTTAAAACCATTTATGGTATCATCAACTGTCAAAATAAAGCCGCAAAGCGGCGAGGTCGTAGACCGTGATAAAACATTTACGAGGAATTTTTGCTTAACATCAAGTGATTCGTTCATCTCTGATTGGATTGAATTTTTATTTTCAACCTGTTCATTAGTTGCTAAATCAAATATTGAACAATATGAAGAATTAATGAAGCCGCAAACGGCGGGGACTTTGTCCCATACATTAAATGAAAAACAGAAGGAAGCATTTAAAGAACTTCTAGATGAGGAATTCAATAAAGTGAATATCATAGGTTTTAATTCGGGAAAGTTTGATTTAAATTTAATTCTTCGTGATTTAAATACTGCAAAATGGAAGATAAAATCAATGCTGGGTTCTTCTTCTCAATTTAAGCAAGTCATAGTAAAGAAAACAAACTGTCCATATGAATTAAGATTTATTGACATCAGAAATTATATAGCGGGTGGAACATTAGACCAATTCACTCAAGATTTCGGAAACAATAAATCACGTGTTAAATCCTTTTTCCCTTATCAATTCATCACATGGGAGAATTACGAAGATGAATTATATAAAAAGGAACCATTCACTCAAGATTCATTTTATTCAGCATTAACACAAGAAACAATATCCGATTCAGATTATCAAATATATCTCAATGATGCTAAAAATTTTGAGAATAGATTAGAATATTTTATTCATTATTGCAATAAAGACGTTGAAATTATGATTGACCCAATTGATAAAATTATCGAAGAAACATTTGTTTATAAAATTGATATGCTTCATAATCTTTCTTTATCATCGAATGCATCAATGATTCGTTACGCGTTAGCATATAAGAACTTCAATCCTAACGAAACATATCCTGAGGAAGAGATAGAATCAAGTTTTGAATTAACGAAAAAGTATTGGAAATATAAAATTGAATCATATAAGAAACAAGATGAAAAAGCGGAAAGGGATACTAAAAACAATGTTTCAATGGATGACTATCAATACTATCACGATTTAATCCTTTCATCTAAATGCAAAATGTGTGGTAAAGCGTTTACATATGCAAATAAACCAACATTGGATAGAATAGATAATGAAAAACCACATACCAAAGAAAATTGTCAGTTAATGTGTTGTTATTGCAATGTCGTAAAATCAAATAAAGATGAAGATGTTCAACGTTTAAGAATCAATTTAAGAAATTATGCATTAAAAAATAATTTACCAATGACTTTAGATTCAGTTGAAGCTTATCACATTCTCCGTAATGGAATTACTGGTGGTCTATCAAATGTTCAACATCGTGTTAATCTTAAAGGAATCACGCACATTAATAAACTTTCATATAATCCAGAAACTAAAACTGTATCAAATGAGGACACCACCAACATTATGACTCATTTCGTTGGAGTTGACTTTAATTCATTATATCCTTCATCATTTTCATCTAATCCTCATGATTTCATTCAATATACTGACCATAAAATGTATATGCCGGGAAGATTGAATGGTGTTATCATTTGTGATACAGCAACAAAGAAAGCAAAAGCACTGGGAATTATTAAGAAGAAAAATACTTTATTCGTGGCTGAAGTAAAGGGTCACATTGATGAAAAATACATTAATGATTACATTAACTTTTTACCGATAATAAGAAACTTAGATATTATCACAGATGAAAAAACAATTGGCAGTTTTATGTATAATTACATGAAATCAAACAATCTACCAGTTGACCAGAAACAGAGGAAATTAACTCAGTTAGCATCAACACACAACCAATATCAACCATTTTCTTCTTATTATCTTTGGTATCTAATCGACAGATTTCATTTTATCATCGATGATATTCAATCAATTTTAACATTTACGAAAAACACTTGTTTTAATGAATTTGCGAACAAATTTATGAACGAAAGACAAAAGGCTGAATTAGAAGGAAATAAAGGAAAAAGTTTATTTTGCAAGATTTCACTTAATGGATCATATGGTTACGATGCAATGAATACACAAAATTACGCAAAGACTAAAATAATGAATGCACAGAAGTCACGCGTTGCATGTATGTCAAATAAGTTTAAAAACATAAGAGAAATAGGTGAAGATACATATCAAGTGATGCTTAAAGATAGATTTTATAGATGTGATACATGTTTACAAGAGGCATTCTTCACTTTAGATAATGCTAAATACTGGTATTTGGTTTTCATTTATGATTTTATGTATAAATGCATGGATGTTAATCGTTTTCATTTCATTGAAGGTGATACTGATTCATCTTATTGGGCAATCGCTGGCGACCCAAATCTTCCTAACACTCAAGCATTTCAAGCAATTGTTACTGATAAACAATTTTATGATAAAAACATTTTCAAATTCGCACCTTTTGATTTCTTCTGTTTTGATGAGAAATGTAAACCTAAATTAAAGAATAAAGCTGAAGAAAAAGCACATGAGAAGAAGTTATTGGGTTTAGCAATTGAGAAACAAGGTGATAACATGGTTGCTTTATGTCCTAAGTGTTATACATCATTCAATGGTTCAATCGATGGAGGTGATTTTAAAAAGATTGCACAAAAAATGAAAGGTGTTAGTTTACGACAAAATAAACAATTAACACCTAAAAATTATTTAGATATAATAAATGATAAAGTGATATTTGATGGTCAGAATATTAATTTACAACTTAAAAACGGGTCAATGACTCGCTTAACAATTGGTAAGACTGCATTAACAGGAGCACACACTAAGGCTGTATGTTGTGAAAATGGATGTTGTATGCCATTTATTTAATACAATTTAAAATTTTATTTTTAATGAAATGCCACAGAAGAGACAAAAGGAACCGTTAATGATGGTTATGAAGTTGATCAAAGAGGTGGGCACCCTTAAACACTTATTTTATTTTTATATAAAATGAATAGCGCAGATTTATTTTATATTTAAACGCATGCATTTAAAAGCGACATCACATGTGAAAGCTTTATTTGAAACTAGAGTTGCTTTAACTTTGCGTTTAATATATGTGTCACCTAATTGGTTCACATCATGAGCCGGATTTGTAATTCTTAAATGAGTTTGTTTATCATCAAAATATGGAGCATCAGAGTCATAGCATGAACTTTCAAGTTCTCTATAATATCTTCTACCGTCATTCTTTGCGAATATTTCATTTATCTTTTCGAATGAATGAAACACATTTCCATTAATCGGTTTAGTGTTTGGCACCAAATAGTTAGTCGTCATTTATTAATAAATAAAAAATCAAAATTAAAAGATGAAAATGAATTTTTAATTTTAATGAAATAATCAACTATGGCTGCAGGATTCTTTAAAAAATTATGGGATAAAGTAAAAAGAGGAGCGCATAAAGTTTGGGAAACATTGAAGAAGGGAGCAAATTGGATATTTAAGAATAAAGAAGCAATTAGTGACGTTGCTGAATCAATAACACCAAAAGCTGCCCCAATAAGAGAAATATTAAATAAAGGAGAAAAAGTTTATCAAAGACTACAACCGATACTAAGATAAAAATAATATTTATTTATTTTTCCACTATCTACCTCCTATTTTATTAAGTATTCCTTCAGCTATTCCACCAATTGCGTTACCTGCTTGTGCTCCCATCGCCGGATTACCTGCTTTAGTACCTAATACTCCACCTATGATAGTTCCTGCCGTTTTCGCTACTGGTGCCAAAAAGTTTGCAATGGGTTTAATAATCTTTTGATGAACCCACCCTGCAGCTTTCTTAATTCCATCCCATAATTTTTTAAAGAATCCTGCAGCCATTTCTGATTTAATATTAATTAAAAAATATATTTCATCACTTATATTCTAATTTTTATTTTTATCATAAATGAAACCGATTTTAAAAATAAATGAAACAGAGGAGGAAGAAAGTGAAAATGTTCAACAAAAAATAAATGTTGTTAAACCAATTACTGAAATAAAAATTTTTTCATCTGTTGAAGAATTTAATGACTATTATGCTAATAATAAAAAATTATTTGAAGAATTGACAACATGTAAATTGAATAAAATGTTTAAAGTTGATAGATTCAAAATTTCAAAAATAAAAGGAGTGGTTAGTTTGAAATCTATTCCTCAATCAAGAATCACCTCATTAATGAAAATTGATGATTTAACAAAAAGAATAGAAGAGATTGAAGAAAGAGTAAATCAAATAATTGATTTCATAAATTCAAATAATCATTAATTTCTAATTTATTTTTCTCATTTATGAGGTCTTTGATTATGACTCCGTTGATTCCATTCAGGATTTAAACAATGTTTAATTAATCGTGGAATATCTGACATCATCTATATATAGCTTCTTTTATAAAAGATGAAATATATTTCATTATGTATGGGCTGAGTGTAAATGTCTTACGATTTGAAAATTTTTTAAATCTTGATTTATTCAAAAACGTAAGAATAAAAACCGTAAGAATCATACATTTTTTACTTCATATGTTAAAAAAAATGATACAAAATCGTTCAATATTGTATGAATTCTTACGTTTACAAAAAAAGTCACACAACCCTTCCACATATACTACTTTACTTGAATTTAAAATGTTGTTTTACATTATATCAGCCAAATTTCCAAATACACATATATTTCCAATTTTTCAATTTGTGGTTTATCCAAACATATCTCATACCGAAATGGCTCACCAAAAAGGTGACATTTTTGGCGCCAATAATTTGATTTTTCTGATTCTTTCTATTTAGATATATTTATTTAATATTCATATTCCTTTATATTGCCTCATATTATTTCCCATTTTTAATCATATTATACAAATCTTTAATAATTTTTAATGTTTTGAGCTTCAAAATCTTGTTCTAACTATTTTCATTCATATATCCTAGAAAAAATTAAAAAGTTTTTTAGAAATAAAAATGTTTGTATGTAAAGTATTGAAAATATTCTAGATGAGAAGACATTCTCCAGAAGAGATTGATATTGATTGGCTTTGTGAAGCCATCACAAAATCAAATAATGGAGTTAAGTTAACTGATATTTGCGCGAAAGCTAAAATAAATCATGAAGGCAGAGTTATATATAATCATACTATCTTAAAGTATTCCTAGAAATTTCCAAAATTAACCGAAATATAACTGTAAATTACTATTTTCGAGATAAAATTCATATGGAAATACTAATTCATAACGCTTTATGTTATATAAAATTTAATTTATAAAAATTTCAAAATAAATCAAATTTAACACAATGAATATAACTGCAATCGAGGTTTTTGACGATTGATTCTTACGAGAAGTTTTTCAAACTTTGAGTTAATGTCAAGACATTAACTCAAAGTTTGGAAGTCTAATAAGGGGAATTGTAGGCTATGAGGTACTGATTATATATCAGTGCCTCATAGCCTGCAATTCCCATTAGAAATCGGAGAAACTTTGTCCGCATAACTTATGATGCGGACAAAGTTTCTCCCATTTCTACTTAGAATGAAAGGGCAAGAGGTATATAGGTACACTATATATCTCTTGCCCTTTCCTTCTTACCTAAAGACTTCCAATCTTATTTTTTTTCCAATTTTTCCCCTAAATTTAAATCTTATATAATATAAATAAAATGCATAATATCAATCACAAAAATTAATGTTTATTTTTTTAATTAAAATTGCCGCGCAATTTAAGGTTTTCTGTCACTTTTTGTGAGCCATTTCGGTACGAAACAGTGGTTTATCCAAACACTTCAGAAAATATTGCATTCTGTCTCAAGGCATTTTTTAACTGGGCAAAAGTAAAACCAAAATATTTTATATCAGATTGTGCACAAGAAATCGAAAATGCGATTATCAACTCTTTTCCAGAAGTTATCCTTCATTGGTGTGCAGTTCATGTATTGAGGGCGTTCAAAAAATTTTTGAAAGATTATGCATTTGAGAGTTCAGACAAATTGATATTAGATACAAAAATGAACTATCTTGCATACGGCAGAAATGGCAAGAAAGAATGGATTGAACCAACGTTCAAAAAAATTCTGGAAATAGCCGAAAAATTCCCAGAATTTTCAAAATACATACAAAATCAATGGATATCAAACCAAGACAGATGGACAGCCACCGAAAGAGATGAAAATTTAGCTCTCACAAATAACATTTCAGAATCGATTAACAAAAAAATTAAATATTGCTACTTTGGCGGAACAATTTTCATGAGATTTGATATCCAAGAAAACAACGTATAAGCATGCACTAACAAATGTTCCATTGATCACAGGCAGAGTCCGCCCCAAAATAGATCCTAAGACATTTCGTAAAGCAGTACTCTTCCATGTTGCACGAGGTGAACAATCATTCCTTAGGCTTTTAAACCAACAACCAGCAGTTGATCCCCTACATATACTACGTGCTCGTGAGCAAATTGAACGGCTTATAAATACACGTGATAATACACTTCAAGCCGCTGGTGACAGTCAGCGGCAATCTACATCTGGTGACACTCCAGCACATGCAGTTGGTGATGAGTCACAATCTAGTTCTTCTCAAAGTTTTTCTGACAATAATGATGAATCCTCCGAAAAAATATCTTATTCCACATCACAGTCTGATGTTGAACCTCTTCCATCGATAGAAGAACCATCCTTTAAAGACTTTCATATTAAAACAGGCCTACCTCCTAAAGAAATAACTACCACTCTTATAGAGGTTGTGAGTAACTTATTAGAGCCATATATTAATCCTCTTGCAAATCGCCAGCATGCAACTCTTGGAATTATTGGAACATATGAAACAATCCACAATGATTTACTTTACGCTAGAAGACATTATCAAAGATTCAAATTAATGAAGCAGGGAAACCTCCAAATTACACAAACAGATGATTGGCTTCATAATATACCCCGTGCAATAGATCTTAACCACATTGATAAGAGTATTCCTACTGAATCAAGAAAATGAGATTATTCCTGAGTCTTTAAGACTTTTGCAAATCAACTACCTCCCTATTGATCTCATTCCAACGCCCAGCGTCCATGATATAATAAAAGTCTTTAGAGTGTTAAAGATTAATCATGAGCGCGAACATCGACATGCCAGAGGTCAGTCAGTTTTATGAAGCTAATTACGTGAACATGATCTGGCATGTCGATATTCACTTTTTTCATAAAGAAAATAGGGGGTTCTTCTTAGAATCAATGAAATCCAAAAATATTGGTCATATTTTCATTACCCCCCATTGTCCCTACAAAAACGGCAAGATAGAAAGAATTTGGCCTGGAATTGAGCAGCATTGCGCTAAATGGACTGATATACATCGATGGATTCTACGGTATAACACAAAACCTCATAAAAGTCTTCCAGATCATTTAATTAATGGAAAACATATCCATTTAGCTCCTTACCAAGCGTTCAAAAGGTTAACCAAATGGGCCGAAGGAATGAAAAATCTTTAGAGAGTCGATGGTGAATTAAAAGAATTAAATTTAGAATAAAAATTTTAAATATAATTTTATTATATTTTTTTTAAAAATATCATTTTATAATAAATATAGATTTATTAATTATAGAAAGCTATAATATAATTATATATTTGTGATAAATACCTTATTTTCATAAATATGATATGTAAAGTTGTCACTTTTTGTAAAGTGTCAAATTCCTTAACCCCGTATACAACAATACAACTTACCGCCTGTCGTTCTTTTGGCTGTCTGAGGTTTCTTTGATCTTGTGATATTCATGATCGAATCCTCGATAACACTTTCGGCAATAATATCCATGCATGAGTGTTTCTTCAGTACTCTGTTTGTTCCTGTTTGTTCATGAATGTACATTCCTTTCTCCATTGAGTTGCTCTGAGCACAGTGCATGTTAATGGCGGACGCTTCCATTAAAAATGGCACTTTTCTAAAAATTTTATATTGTGTCGCCGGTGCTAGCTACTGGCTAGCACCGACGCACAATATATACCGTACTTTCAGTTCTAAAAGGATTTCGTTTTTGACGAACAATATTTAATGCTTTTTGGTTTGTTCATTTTCGAGAATAAAGATTATAATTTTTGTTGATTCAATGATGTATGCTAATTGATTTTTACATATTTTACCAAATTTTATAAATTTGATTTGAATTTGCTAGAGAATTTTATTAAAAACAACATGAAATCATAAAATTATTTTGTTAATGTCATAAGACGAAATGGTGGAAGTGAGGTGAAGTCAAAAACTGACACATATTTGGCCGGCTAAATTCCCTTTTAGTTTACATGTCAAAATTACAATAAATTAATTATTTTGCTTAGCAATTAGCTATGTATTAAAACTAAAATTATTACTATTCAATTCTTTACATTCAAATATTAAACAATTCAAATTTAATAACAAAGATATTACAATAAATAAAAAAATGATTAAAAATGTCCCTGAAAATTTTCTGAAAGCTATCTCGTGTTTAGGTCTCAATTTTTTTAGAAATAGAAAAAGATTGGATTTAACTTTCAAACATTATATATAGTTTTGTATATGGAAGCCTTTAAATACAAGTTAATGATATGGAGTTGTATTGCGAGGAAGAGGGAATCAAAGAAATTGACGAAGTTCCAGAATTTTATTCAACAATTCTTAATCAATTAACAAAAACTATACCGAAACTTATCTTACCATCCAAATCAAATCACATTACATACGGAATAAACATTTAATCTTTTACCATTAAAATTATATTTATACGTTATTTGATTTTTTTACGTCTAAGTTGAATAGGATAATAGCCGAAGATATAAAGTAACTATAGTTTACAAGCTAAGGAACAAATCAGCATTGAAACTAAAAAATGCTGAAATATTATAATAAATTGAAGAAATACTGTGATAGAATACCTAGTTATACTAGATACTATTATAATATGAATTCATTTGTATTGAATATCGATAATAAAAAATCGATGAAATATTAAAATGAGAATAAATTAATAATGAGATTATAAATTAGAATTATTTCTTGTTGTGCATGAAAATTCGGTTCACTTCACTTCTGACAAAAATGACAAGTTTACATGGCAAAAATAGTTTACATAGCAAAAATATATAGGGTATTTTTTTAAAAGTAGTTATCTTTATATATAAAAATAAAACTTTTGATATATTTGAGTAAATGATTTATTAATTTATTTATTTATTTTTTTTAAATCAAATCATATAAATATATATATATATAATAGTGAAATAGAACAAGAGATAATTATTGATGATTAAATTGTAGACGAGGATAAAAGTTTAGATAAATTAATAAAATTAGTGTGGAATCAGACAAATTTCGGGTTGTTTGGGAAGGAATTGTTGGCTATGATGTACTGATTCATGATCAGTACATCATAGCCAACAATTCCTTATACAAAGTTCAAAAACTTGGGTGCAATCAGAACTGATTGCACCCAAGTTTTTGAACTTTCTCGAGGGAATGAAAGGGTAAGAGGTATACATTATGAATATATACCTCTTACCCTTCCATTCCCTCTCTGACAGCGGGAAACTTTGTCTGAATGTTAAACTATTCAGACAAAGTTTCCCGCTGTTTGCGAAGGAATTGTTGGCTATGATGTACTGATTCATGATCAGTACATCATAGCCAACAATTCCTTATACAAAGTTCAATTTTCATATTTCATGTATGTAACTCTCTAAAACTATAAATCTGATTTTCATTTGGCAGATCCACTTCTTGTCTTTCCATTTTTTTTGAATCAATTTATACAAATAAACTTATAAAACACAAAATTATTATTTTATAATATAATTCTTAGATAATACATCCGATATGTAAAGTGTCAAAAATGAAGTGAACCGAATTTTCATGCATTACAAATTAGAATTATTTCTCTTTTATTTAAAATAAAAACTTAGTTCTATTTAAATTCGATAAAGAAGTACGAAAAAGTTGTATTATACGTATGATGTTGCGCGATGTTTGGTAACACTATTGTAGAATATAAGCATATATGATAGAAAAGCATATATGCTTAATATCGAGTAATTCTAATTTTTTACGAAATTATTCAAATACGTTATTTTTTAAAATGAAAAGATAAGCATACCATTATGCAGTAGTTTGCGCACATATACTATGCTGATGAAAGTTGGTCTCTAATTCGAAACTTGAGTCTGTCAAATTGACGTTCCATCTTATTTTAATCGATATTCAATACAAATGAATTCATATTATAATAGTATCTAGTATAACTAGGTATTCTATCACAGTATTTCTTCAATTTATTATAATATTTCAGCATTTTTTAGTTTCAATGCTGATTTGTTCCTTAGCTTGTAAACTATAGTTACTTTATATCTTCGGCTATTATCCTATTCAACTTAGACGTAAAAAAATCAAATAACGTATAAATATAATTTTAATGGTAAAAGATTAAATGTTTATTCCGTATGTAATGTGATTTGATTTGGATGGTAAGATAAGTTTCGGTATAGTTTTTGTTAATTGATTAAGAATTGTTGAATAAAATTCTGGAACTTCGTCAATTTCTTTGATTCCTTCTTGAAGCGTTGAAATTTCTTATTGACTCTCTTAGATCTTTAACAACTCCATCTACAATCCAAAGCGGTAATTTACTTGAATCATATTTTTCTGAAATTTCGTAAAATTTGTTAGGTGTGTACCATGTATGTAATGTCGGGTTTTTTGGTAAACTTGTGTGTGGGTTTGAATTGTAATTTTCTATAAGACTTTGTAAATCATTCCATGTGGCGTCTTCAATTTCCACATTTTGCCAAAACCTTTCAATTTTCCCATTCATATATGGGCAATGTGGGAGAATTGTAATACTTTGAACGTTCGCATTTTGTAATAAATTTCGAAAAAACCTAAAATTTTCTGTTCCGTTATCACTCCATATAGCAAAGGGCTTCCCATATTTTTGGAAACATTGGTCAATTACTCTACTTGTTTGCGCAGCTTCTTTTGTTTCCAAGTGAGCCCATGCTAAAATTTTTCGGGATTTATCGTCAATAACCGCATAAAGATATTCACCCTGACGATGTTTAAAAAAATGAATATCGACATGCCATATTAAGTTTATATATACTGCTTCGTATTTTGTTTTTCCTTTTGGTACTGAATTTTTGGCAGGTTGAACGATATTCAGAATTTTGAAACACTTCTTTACAGTTCTTTCTGAAAAGTTTGTTTCCAATAATTTTTGGTTAAAATAATCGGTTGATTTTTCCAAATTTTGAGTAGTTTCTGTATGAACGATATATGGATCTTCAGATAATTCCGACTCAGTTTGTGGATCTTCTTCAGAAGAATTGGAAGAAAAAAGTTTTTCTGCTGATGAATCAGAATCAGAATTTGTATACTCAGAAAGATATTCTGAAGAATTTGAAAAACCTATTGGATTTGTATTTAATTGTGAAATTGGTAAATCATCTAAATCATGATTAGCATTTTCGGTTTCCCTTTGAATTAACATATCCTTATCGGTAATAATTCTTCCGTATGCTCTTGATATTCCGATTTTTTTAACTTTTTGATGTAATTTATTTACTGTATCTAATAATTCCTCAGGTGGTTCGATTGGTTTACGCCCTGGTTTAAATTTTGTGTCAGGAATTCCATTTGATTTAATTGCTAAGTGGAATGTTTTTTTAGATATTGATGGTATAATGCGTCCATCAGTGAGTTGGACATTGCTAAGTATTGTTTTGAGTTTTTGACCTTGATTAATTTGTTCAATTGCAGATTGAATCCAATTTATATCAATTAGATCGTAGATCTTTCGACTCATCTGAAATTTTATAACTTTTGAAAGAAACCGTAAAAATTGTGAAACATGCTTTTTAATAAAAAACAATTTTGATGAAAACCATAAATTAATTTAAAATTGAAATAAATTTTTGAAATCTATGAGATTGAATAAAAAAAATTATAGTGTAGATATTGATATAGATATAGATGTTAATTTTAATATGATATTTGATAAAATTTTTTTATCAAAACATACTGATAATAGGTTGACATGTAGTATGATATTTTGCCTTGTAAATATATTTGGTCGGCAAAATAACCTAATTACTCTTATTTTGAGTTCACTTCCACCATTTCGTCTTATGATATTAATGATTGTTTATTTAAAATTTTTAAGCATGAAATTCAGAATCTTCTGAATCATTGGATTCAGAATCCAATTCATCAGAATTAGATTCCAAATAATCACCAAAGTCTCCGTCAGATGATGGATCATCAGGATCATAAGCATCTGAGTCTGATTCGGAATCATATGATGGGAAAAATATTTTTATGTGCCATTTATTTTTCAAATAATTACATAAAATATTTTTTTTAAAAAATGCAATTGATCTTTTCGAACAAGCCCATCCTCGCTTTACATTCGAAAATTACAAAATTATAAATACCAAAGGAACAGGGGCTCTTTATAAAAAGTTATCAGTGAAAAACGGAACGTTAAATGTAGAGTTTCACTTCACTTCGTATTACCCCCGGCATCATTATTTGAGACATTATCAACTCGCTCCTCGCTTGGAATATCTGTGATATTGACCCTAAGTGAAACATTTTGTTCAATTTGCTTAACTAATTTAATGATATCATCATCTTCAACTGGATTCATGTATTCGGTTGAGTCATCAATAATATTTCCTAGCTTATCTTTCTTGACTTCAGGAAGAAGAATGCAAATTGTTTCGTACCGAAATGGCTCACAAAAAAGTGACAGAAAACCTTAAATTGCGCGGCAATTTTAATTACAAAAATAAACATTAATTTTTGTGATTGATATTATGCATTTTATTTATATTATATAAGATTTAAATTTAGGGGAAAAATTGGAAAAAAATAAGATTGGAAGTCTTTAGGTAAGAAGGAAAGGGCAAGAGATATATAGTGTACCTATATACCTCTTGCCCTTTCATTCTAAGTAGAAATGGGAGAAACTTTGTCCGCATCATCAGTTATGCGGACAAAGTTTCTCCGATTTCTAATGGGAATTGCAGGCTATGAGGCACTGATATATAATCAGTACCTCATAGCCTACAATTCCCCTTATTAGACTTCCAAACTTTGAGTTAATGTCTTGACATTAACTCAAAGTTTGAAAAACTTCTCGTAAGAATCAATCGTCAAAAACCTCGATTGCAGTTATATTCATTGTGTTAAATTTGATTTATTTTGAAATTTTTATAAATTAAATTTTATATAACATAAAGCGTTATGAATTAGTATTTCCATATGAATTTTATCTCGAAAATAGTAATTCTGTACAGTTATATTTCGGTTAATTTTGGAAATTTCTAGGAATACTTTAAGATAGTATGATTATATATAACTCTGCCTTCATGATTTATTTTAGCTTTCGCGCAAATATCAGTTAACTTAACTCCATTATTTGATTTTGTGATGGCTTCACAAAGCCAATCAATATCAATCTCTTCTGGAGAATGTCTTCTCATCTAGAATATTTTCAATACTTTACATACAAACATTTTTATTTCTAAAAAACTTTTTAATTTTTTCTAGGATATATGAATGAAAATAGTTAGAACAAGATTTTGAAGCTCAAAACATTAAAAATTATTAAAGATTTGTATAATATGATTAAAAATGGGAAATAATATGAGGCAATATAAAGGAATATGAATATTAAATAAATATATCTAAATAGAAAGAATCAGAAAAATCAAATTATTGGCGCCAAAAATGTCACCTTTTTGGTGAGCCATTTCGGTATGAGATAAAGAAGAATGCAAATATTTATTGAACTGTCCATGTTCCAAATGTCTTGACCTTTAATCCAGAACAACGCAATCCAAAGTCATTCCTTGACTTTTATGGATAGTTCCTGCATAAAGAAGCTTGAATGGAATCTGATAACGATTAAATTAATTTGAATTAGAATCAACTTCAAAATGTTCCGAACCGAAATGCATCACTAGAAAAAGTGACAAAAAGTGACACTTACTCTTATTTTGCGTGGCAATTTTTCTAAGTTATTTTGTTAAGCTAAATGCGTTATATATCAAATCAGTTTTATAAATATTATAGAAAAGTTTATTTTTATTTTTAATTATTATTATTATTATTTTTTAAATTAAAAGAAAAAATTAGAATTATATGGATGTATTTAAATTAATTATAAAAATAAAATTGAATATATTGAAGTTTGAGTTTATAGGTATACAAATTTTAGAGGCATTTTGGCTGAGAACTATGGTCTGCGAGGTACATGGATAGAATCAGTACCTCGCAGACTAGAGTTCTCTATATGGCGTCGAGAAATTTTGATAAAATGTCGTCGCATTTCACCAAAAATTTTTCGGCGCCATAGGATGAATTGGAGGGTGTGAGATACTATTACATGCTATAGTACTCACACCCTCCAATTCTTAGCCAAAAAGGCTAAAAATTGCTCACAATTTCAACAATTGTGAGCAATTTTAGAGGCTTTTTGGCTGAGAACTATGGTCTGCGAGGTACATGGATAGAATCAGTACCTCGCAGACTATAGTTCTCTATATGGCGCCCAAAAATTTATGATTGTTTTTTATCAAATCTTATCCATATTATTCTATTAATGTTAATTATATTTTATCAATGATATTTTTTAAATAATAAACACAAAATCCACTAATTTAAAATTGGCGCCAAATGTCACTGTTGCTAGTGATGCATTTCGGTATGATATAGAATCAACTTCAAAATTCTCTTTTGGTTAAAGAAATTATTTTACAACTCTTTGGATTACCCAACATCTTCTATTCTTCACAATTCCTTATTTTGTTTTCAGATTAAGCATTATTGTCATTGGTTCACCATAGTTAATGTCAACAGATTGATCTGGAATACACGGAAATTTCCAATTATTAGCAAAATCCATTTGTTGCGGTTTTGTTGGCTGGTTATCAGGTGAAGTTTCAGGAACTACCTCAATCAAGGCATAATGCATGAAATAGGATTTGAGGTCACTTTTGACACTTTACAATTTGTAAATATTTAAAAAATATAATAAATATGATAAATATAATATTATAAATATAATTATATTAATTATAAACTAAATTGGCTAAAAATTGGATGCAATTGATGAAATTGCATCGAATTGTTAGCCATTTAGGCTAGAAATTGGAGAGTGTGAGTATTATTGTACGTAATAGTATCTCACACCCTCCAATTCATCCTATGGTGCCGAAAAATTTCTGGTAAAATGCGAGGATATTTCACCAAAAATTTTCAGGGCCATAGTTTTCAGCCAAAAAACCAATTTAAAATCTGACATTTAAACCTTATTTTGTCATGTAACCCCGTCACTTTTTGTCAAAAGTGAAGTCAACATCTTAATGGGGACAATTTTTTATCATAAAGCAGCAAGAAGTAATACAGAATGAATAAAGACAGCTAGAAGAATATACCATTAATAACTTAGCTTTCTTTCGAATTTTTTTAATAAAAATATAGTCTAAAGATAAAGAGAAGAATATATCATACGGAAAAGGTTCCTTAGAAAAAGTGACATTTGGCGCCAAATTTAAAAAGTAATAAAATCATTATTTTATAAAAAGATGTTATATATGAAAACGATAAAAACGGTTTGCCAGAAAAGTGACAACTTTACATGTCAAAATATAAAAAGTGACATTTTATTCATCATTATCTTCTTCATAATTTATTTCATATTCTCTTCATATCCACCTTCATATTCTTCACTTTGTTCCTCCTTCTCTTTTTTACCATCTTTATTATCGATTTCTTCTTCCTCATCTTGGAGTTCTGGTATTTCTCTAGCCTGTACTGATCCTGAGAGAAAGTCTTGGGTAACTCCAGAGTGTGGTAGAATTTACGAAAAAGTGACACTTAACCTTAAATTTCCAAACACTATTTTTTGATTGTATTTATATATTTATATATATATAAATATATTTATATATATGTATATATTTATATATGTATATATTTATATATGTATATATTTATATATGTATATATTTATATATGTATATATTTATATATGTATATATTTATATATGTATATATTTATATATGTATATATTTATATATGTATATATTTATATATGTATATATTTATATATGTATATATTTATATATGTATATATTTATATATGTATATATTTATATATGTATATATTTATATATGTATATATTTATATATGTATATATTTATATATGTATATATTTATATATGTATATATTATATATGTATATATTTATTAGAAACTGCTTCATGCTATGTTGAGTATTGTTGAATTGGAAACTGCTTCATGCTGCATTGAGTATTGTTGAATAATTTGAAGTAGTGGTTTTTGAAATCAGCACCCCTATGAGAGCGCTGGCGACCGAGAACACCACTAGTAAGATTGTGTATTAGAAACTGCTTCATGCTGTGTTGAGTAAGCTTCGATATCTTTATCAGACCACCTTTAAATTAACCACTCACATTCTCACCGTGGTCCATCTAAAATTGTAAACTTTATGACATAAAATATATATTATATGCAGGATCCCACCTATTACTTAATCTTTTTGGAATAAATGTTTTATAATATTTATCGATTGATTGTAATTTTTTGTATAAAAAAGTTTTTTATTTATATTAAAAATATATTTTGTTAATGATATTATCTTATAATTTGTAAATAAATCTAGTAATAAAATAACTTTAATAGTTGGTGTCACTTTTTCAAAAATTCTGGTTTTTTCGGTAACTCCATCAACGACCCATTTGGCAGGCATTCCTGGTCTCCAAATGGGCCCCTTCATCCATAATTCATTTGGACTATAATTGATTTTCCTTCCATTGAGAAGACGTGTCGGTAGTGCGGCATGGGGCTTGGATTTATAGGAATTGACCCAACTCTGAATTTTACTCCATGTTAGATTGCGGTTTTCTATATTGGGCCACAATCGCTCAATCTTACCGTTTTGGTAAGGGCAATGTGGCACAATATAGACATTTCGAATTCCTTTGCATCTCATCGCTTGTAGGAATTCACCTCTATTCTCTCCTCCATTATCAGACCATATGGTATGAGGGGGACCAAAACGTTTTATGGCCCGCTCAATTACCTTAACGGTCTGATTTGCATGTTTGGAGGAGAGATGCTGCCACTCCAAAACCATTCTGGTACAATCATCTATTACTCCATACAATAATTCACTTCTGCGTTTATTGAGAAAGTGAATGTCAACGTGCCAGATTTGATTTGGAAGTAAAGCCTCGTATCTTGTCCTCACTTTAGGTCTCTTGGGTCCCCGTGGACGTGTTAATCCAAGAATGATAAAAGCCTTTTCGACCATATGCCTTGATGGAGCCTGAGGTAGAGGGAGAGGAAGATATTTGATATTTTGTAAATTTATAGCATATGGAGTAGGGTTATCATCTTGATTAATGTCAGCGGGGATTTCTTTAGAGATAAGATTGAGAGGCTTGTCACGTCGCACATTCTGAAACCAGTCCTGTGTTGAGCTCATAACTCGAAGTAGGCCATCTTTCATTCGAACAAAATCTTGTTCATGCTCATGGGCGAATGCTATATCTTTATTAAGCCTAAGGTAAGTGGGGATGATAGCATGTCGCCCATGTTGTTCGAATAAATTGAGAATGGCCTGCATGAGATCATCAGGAACTGGTTGTTTGGGTCTACCACAGGAAAGTGGAATATCAACAAACTGGTCGTGCGGACGAGATTGAGAATTAGGAGGATTGGCACGTTGACTTGATTGATCGGAACTGATGTGATTAGGAGCAATTTGATTGTATGTACCAGATGATTGGTTTGAAGGAGTGGCTTGAGGATTTAACTGTTGTGCACTACTAAGAGGAGATGCACCATTGCTGGGTCTGAGCTGTTGTTGTGCACTGTTGTGCATGAAAAATAGCGTAACTTCACTTTTGACAAAACTGACACTATTTCTGACGGTTTTGTCATTTATTTGTCAGATTTATAAATGGATTGTTGTAAACAGAAATTCATCAAAAGTGACACCTCAGAAAAGCTATAATATTGAATTTTTGGAACTTTTGATAGAGCACGTTTTTAAATATTAATTAAAGTAAATGTATATTTTGTAAAGATTCTTTTTAATAAAAAATAAAATTTTGAAGAAGAACACAAAATCTTCTGAAAAATAATATCACATAAACTCATATTATTTTCTAATATATAACTATTTTATATAAAAATCAAATTCAATGATCTTAAAAGCGAATGATAAACCTCAAAATTTACGAATATAATGAGTGGGAATATAATGCTTATCTATCATAAAACCATATGAAATATCAATTTTTGCTTTACGCCTAATTTTTGACGACAATTAGCAAAAAATGTTAAATGTTAACACTCAGTCCATTTGAATATGAAAAATAAAATTGACTTTGATTAAATGTTTTTATTTATCATGCAATTCTTCTTGCGACCAAAGAGTTGAATAAAAGTTCAAAAAATAAGATAGCTTAAAAAATAATATACGGTAGTGTTTACTAATAGATGAATAGTATATAAATTCTATTAAAATGGATTTGATCCAAAAAAATATAAAACCAAAAATAATTGTTATAATTTAAATGAGGAAGTAATTTAAAACGATTTTATTTATGATCAAATTTTATATATTTTTTTGGATCAAATCCATTTCAATAGAATTTATATACTATTCATCTATTAGTAAACACTACCGTATATTATTTTTTAAGCTATCTTTTTTTGAAATTTTATTCAAATCTTTGGTCGCAAGAAGAATTGCATGATAAATAAAAACATTTAATCAAAGTCAATTTTATTTTTCATATTCAAATGGACTGAGTGTTAACATTTAACATTTTTTGCTAATTGTCGTCAAAAAATTAGGCGTAAAGCAAAAATTGATATTTCATATGGTTTTATGATAGATAAGCATTATATTCCCACTCATTATATTCGTAAATTTTGAGGTTTATCCTTCGCTTTTAAGATCATTGAATTTGATTTTTATATAAAATAGTTATATATTAGAAAATAATATGAGTTTATGTGATATTATTTTTCAGAAGATTTCATTCTATATGCCTATGAAAAGTACTCTCAAAACTAACTTTTTCCTAATTATAATTAAATCTAGAATATTGTATTATGCTTAGTATTATTTCATTTTTCTCATTCAATTTAGAATTTACAAATGTCAAAAAATCGAGAGCTGTCACTTTTGATGAATTTCTGTTTATTACAGGATAATAATGCTGTAAATCAGATATTAATTAAAAATATTTAAGATTTATGTTCGAATTGAAAAGCAAAATGATATTTTTTCAATTGAAAAACGTTAATATCTGATATTTTGAAGTTTTTAATATTTGTTAGTATCTTAAATTATTGAATGCATACGTTTTTTATGTTCTCAATTTTAAAAAAATTGTGAAGAATTTAGTTTTTTGGAGATGGATGTTTAATATTTGTGAGTGAGAATGCAAGCAGGAGTTTGGTACTTTAAGGCTAGGTTGAGATAGATTTCCCATTATATTATCTGTGAATATATTGTTTGAAAATTCAAGATATAAAAATATATTATCAAAAAATTTTATATTTTTAAATACAATAGGGTGGAAGTATAGTACGATGAGATAGCAATGATATATTTTATAATGGGAGGTAATCTGAAGATAAGTAGCAAATTTTATGCGATTTTGATTGGGAGTTGGAGGGTGTGAGTACTATAGCATGTAATAGTATCTCACACCCTCCAATTCTTCCTATGGCGCCGAAAAAATTTTGGTGAAATGCGACGACATTTCACCAAAAATTTTCGGCGCCATATAGAGAACTATAGTCTGCGAGGTACTGATTCTATCTATGTACCTCGCAGACCATAGTTCTCAGCCAAAATGTCAAAAATTTCGGAAATTCGAAATAATTTTTTTTAGAAAAAATTAACCGTTTAACATTGCCAAAAATCTAAAAATCTCACAATTTTTTTTAAATTGATAACCCTCAAACCGTTTCCAATCAATAATTTGAGAGTCTATATGATAATGTAAAAGTTAAAACATTCAAGTATTTAAGTATTTCTTTAAAATATTAAGTTTTTTAGGGAACAGGACAAATTTGCCACACGGCACTTTTTTTAAAAAATTTAATGGAGCGGAGCGATACTCTGCTGCAGGAGCCCAAGGCTCCCAATCATTACGAAAGGGAGCCTCAGGGCTCCTGAGAATCCATCAGCAGAGGCCTTTTCATTTGGCCTCTGCTGATCAAAGATTCGGCGAAGCCATTCTTCGTCTCAGGAGCCCCAAGGCTCCCAATCATTACGAAAGGGAGCCTCAGGGCTCCTGAGAAACCTCTTTGAGAAGGTTTTCTTAAGAAAACCTTCTCAAAGATGATTGTCAGCATTCACTCAAAATCTACCAAGAGTTTCAAAGTTTCAAATCTATCTGAAATGAAGCTTTGAATCTCTTGTATATCTAATTGTAGAGGTACCTTTTCAAAATGTCTTCTATTGATTAAATTTAATCAGTAAAAGTCATTTTGAAAAGGTACATCTCTATAATTGCTATTGAGCATTCACTCTTGGAACCTTGGAGCTCTTGTGTAGTGCATGAAAACTCCAAGATTCTAGCATAAAACATATATCATAGACATAATTTCTTCAAATATGATTTAAAGTTATTTTTTAAAAAAATTAGAAAAGCGTAATTTAAGGTTATTGAAAAAGTGACACCTGACAAATTTGTCCCGCACTCAGTTTTTTATTTTTCCAATAAAATTCTAATATCAAATATTTTTATTTAACGATTAATTTTATTTATATTTTTATAGTTTTTTTAAGAAAAAATATTGTTAGGGTTTTATGGATTTTCAATTAATATACAAGATAATTCATGAATGTATATATTTCCAAGTTTTTAAGGATGCAACACTTTACATTTGTAAACTGTCAAAAATGAAGTCACGCTATTTTTCATGCATTACAGCTGTTGTTGTGCACTATTAAGAGAAGATGTACCATTGCTGGGTCTGAGCTGTTGTTGTGCACTATTAAGAGAAGATGCACCATTGCTGGGTCTGAGCTGTTGTTGTGCACTATTAAGAGAAGATGCACCATTGCTGGGTCTGAGCTGTTGTTGTGCACTACTAAGAGGAGATGTACCATTGCTGGGTCTGAGCTGTTGTTGTGCACTACTAAGAGGAGATGCACCATTGCTGGGTCTGAGCTGTTGTTGTGCACTATTAAGAGAAGATGTACCATTGCTGTTGCTGCTTTGTTGCAGTGGACTATTAAGAGAAGATGTACCATTGCTGGGTCTGAGCTGTTGTTGTGCACTATTAAGAGAAGATGTACCATTGCTGGGTCTGAGCTGTTGTTGTGCACTACTAAGAGGAGATGTACCATTGCTGGGTCTGAGCTGTTGTTGTGCACTATTAAGAGAAGATGCACCATTGCTGGGTCTGAGCTGTTGTTGTGCACTACTAAGAGGAGATGTACCATTGCTGGGTCTGAGCTGTTGTTGTGCACTACTAAGAGGAGATGTACCATTGCTGGGTCTGAGCTGTTGTTGTGCACTACTAAGAGGAGATGCACCATTGCTGGGTCTGAGCTGTTGTTGTGCACTATTAAGAGAAGATGTACCATTGCTGTTGCTGCTTTGTTGCAGTGGACTATTAAGAGGAGATGTACCATTGCTGGGTCTGAGCTGTTGTTGTGCACTACTAAGAGGAGATGTACCATTGCTGGGTCTGAGCTGTTGTTGTGCACTACTAAGAGGAGATGTACCATTGCTGGGTCTGAGCTGTTGTTGTGCACTATTAAGAGAAGATGCACCATTGCTGGGTCTGAGCTGTTGTTGTGCACTATTAAGAGAAGATGTACCATTGCTGGGTCTGAGCTGTTGTTGTGCACTACTAAGAGGAGATGTACCATTGCTGGGTCTGAGCTGTTGTTGTGCGCTATTACGAGGAGTAGAGCCATTACTCTGTGTAATTTCTTGTTCTTCCAAGTATCGATTCAACAAGATCTCATCTTTTGTTGGTAAGACTTCAATGCAATTGTAGAATTTTCCATTATGGAATATGTATAAATCTTATATACGAAAAAAAGAGATCTGACATTGTGTCAGATCTCAGTAAAAGTGACATTTACATGTCAAAAAAATAGAATGAGTTTAAATAATTAAAATTGAGGGTGAGAGTAGTATTGTATGAAATAATATCTCTCACCCTCCAATTCATCCTATGGCGCCGAAAAAATTTTGGTGAAATGCGACCACATTTCACCAAAATTTCTCGGCGCCATATAGAGAACTAGAGCCTGTGAGGTACTGATACTATCCATGTACCTCGCAGGCTCTAGTTCCAAGCCAAAATGGCTAAAAATTGCCCGCAATTGTTCACATTGCGGGCAATTTTTAGCCATTTTGGCTGGGAATTGGAGGGTGAGAGTAGTATTGTATGAAATAATATCTCTCACCCTCCAATTCATCCTATGGCGCCGAAAAAATTTTGGTGAAATGCGACCACATTTCACCAAAATTTCTCGGCGCCATATAGAGAACTAGAGCCTGTGAGGTACTGATACTATCCATGTACCTCGCAGGCTCTAGTTCCAAGCCAAAATGGCTAAAAATTGCCCGCAATTGTTCACATTGCGGGCAATTTTTAGCCATTTTGGCTGGGAATTGGAGGGTGAGAGTAGTATTGTATGAAATAATATCTCTCACCCTCCAATTCATCCTATGGCGCCGAAAAAATTTTGGTGAAATGCGACCACATTTCACCAAAATTTCTCGGCGCCATATAGAGAACTAGAGCCTGTGAGGTACTGATACTATCCATGTACCTCGCAGGCTCTAGTTCCAAGCCAAAATGGCTAAAAATTGCCCGCAATTGTTCACATTGCGGGCAATTTTTAGCCATTTTGGCTGGGAATTGGAGGGTGAGAGTAGTATTGTATGAAATAATATCTCTCACCTCCAATTCATCCTATGGCGCCGAAAAAATTTTGGTGAAATGCGACCACATTTCACCAAAATTTCTCGGCGCCATATAGAGAACTAGAGCCTGTGAGGTACTGATACTATCCATGTACCTCGCAGGCTCTAGTTCCAAGCCAAAATGGCTAAAAATTGCCCGCAATTGTTCACATTCCCATCTTTTGTTGGTAAGACGAAGAATATGAAATAAATTATGAAGAAGATAATGATGAATAAAATATCACTTTTTATATTTTTGACACGTAAAGTTGTCACTTTTCTGTCAAACTGTTTTTATCGTTTTCGTATATAACATAAACTTGTAAATTCTCTGGACGAGTGCTTGTAAAACTCTTCGATAGTAATAAGACGAAAGCACAGAAGGCTTTTGTAGTAAGTTAACTTGTTAATGCAATTACGTGATGTACCATCGCTGAGTGGAACATTAGTCAATAGCAACGATAGCTTTTGATGTTGGTGTAACCTGGTTAGAGATTGCTCTAGCCAGTGAAAGTCTATTTGGGTATAAATATCCAAGAGAATGAATTTTGAATAAATAATAAATTGTGAACAATTGAATAAAATATAGAAAATATAAATAATTTTGAAAGATATTATTGAAAAAATATTTTTCACAAAAGTTGAATTCAAATTGTAATTTTTTTAAAAAAAAATCTTTAAAGTGAAGAAAACAAAATTGGACAATGAGAAAACAACAATGAACTAAAAATTAGTGAATAACTACAATGGCGAAATTAAAATTACGATCAGAATAATTTTTATAAAAGAATGTGTTAGAAATTAGTAACGATTAAGATAAAATAAAAATTTGGGGAACGAGAAAAGTGATTGAATATTGGTAAACATGAATTTTTATTGAAAAATAAAACGAGATTAAGATTCTAAGTAGAAATTTTTAAAAATTAGAAAAATAAAAAACAATAAAGATAATAAAAAATTTGAAACTAAAAAAAATCGAAAAATAATGATAAAATAAATGAATAGTTGAAGACAAATAAAAATAAAATGTTATCAATAAGAAAATAATTTGAATAGGTTTCAATATAGATTGATCAATTTATGAATGGGAATCCAAAATTAGAACAGCCGAATTGGTATATTGATAACAAATGATATTATGTTACTAATAAGGTATAAATGTTTTGAATGTAATTCAAATTAATTTTGAATATGAAATTGAATAAGATTGAAAAATTAAATATATAGAATTTTGAATGAGTTTCCGTTGAAATGAATGTTATGGAAATGTAGAAAATATTAGCCTTTGGATGAATTGGAGGGTGAGAGATATTATTTCATACAATACTACTCTCACCCTCCAATTCTCAGCCAAAATGGCTAAAAATTGCCCGCAATGTGAACAATTGCGGGCAATTTTTAGCCATTTTGGCTTGGAACTAGAGCCTGGGAGGTACATGGATAGTATCAGTACCTCACAGGCTCTAGTTCTCTATATGGCGCCGAGAAATTTTGGTGAAATGTGGTCGCATTTCACCAAAATTTTTTTCGGCGCCATAGGATGAATTGGAGGGTGAGAGATATTATTTCATACAATACTACTCTCACCCTCAATTTTAATTATTTAAACTCATTCTATTTTTTGACAGGTAAATGTCACTTTTACTGAGATCTGA
Organism: Trichomonas vaginalis G3; assembly: GCF_026262505.1. Classification (NCBI taxonomy): domain Eukaryota; phylum Parabasalia; order Trichomonadida; family Trichomonadidae; genus Trichomonas; species Trichomonas vaginalis. The sequence goes on along the minus strand of NC_067206.1, from coordinate 19,099,727 downwards.
CACAATGTCAGATCTCTTTTTTTCGTATATAAGAAAGGTATATTATTATAAATGTATATTTAATATTAAATCAAAAAAATTTAAGTTTTTACATTTAAATTTAACATTTAAATAAAATAAATAAAATTGATAGAATTGAAGGGTGGGAGGCATATAGGCATACTATATACCTCTCACCCTTCAATTCCTACCAGAAAGTTGGAAAACTTGGTCGCAATCAGATGCAATTGCGACCAAGTTTTCGAACTTTCTCGAGGGAATGGAAGCCTACAATGCACTGATTATGTATCAGTGCCTGGTAGGCTCCCATTCCCCCTCTAAATGGGAGCAACTTTGCTTGCATAAGATAAAATCCAAACAAAGTTTCTCCTATTTAGAGTTGGAATTGAAGGGTAAGAGGCATATAGGCATACTATATACCTCTCACCCTTCAATTCCAAATAAAACACATCTAAAACAATCATTTTGAATTCTTTTCCCCCAAATGAACCTTTTTTTAATTATTTAATGAATAAAAATTTGTTGTGCATGAAAATTCGGTTCACTTCACTTCTGACAAAAGTGACAAGTTTACATGGCAAAAATATATAGGGTATTTTTTTTAAAAGTAGTTATCTTTATATATAAAAATAAAACTTTTGATATATTTGAGTAAATGATTTATTAATTTATTTATTTATTTTTTTTAAATCAAATCATATAAATATATATATATATAATAGTGAAATAGAACAAGAGATAATTATTGATGATTAAATTGTAGACGAGGATAAAAGTTTAGATAAATTAATAAAATTAGTGTGGAATCAGACAAATTTCGGGTTGTTTGGGAAGGAATTGTTGGCTATGATGTACTGATTCATGATCAGTACATCATAGCCAACAATTCCTTATACAAAGTTCAAAAACTTGGGTGCAATCAGTTCTGATTGCACCCAAGTTTTTGAACTTTCTCGAGGGAATGGAAGGGTAAGAGGTATACATTATGAATATATACCTCTTACCCTTCCATTCCCTCTCTGACAGCGGGAAACTTTGTCTGAATGTTAAACTATTCAGACAAAGTTTCCCGCTATTTGGGAAGGAATTGTTGGCTATGATGTACTGATTCATGATCAGTACATCATAGCCAACAATTCCTTATACAAAGTTCAAAAACTTGGGTGCAATCAGAACTGATTGCACCCAAGTTTTTGAACTTTCCATTAACAATTGTTCAATCACATTTATACAACCCAAATCTATACCAATCATACTCTTATTCATACATCATATTTTAAAACTTTTTTGCAATATGATGTTATTGCAACAAATTTTTTTCTTTTCTACTTCCAATTAGCACCTTAAAAACATTAGACACAATCACTGGCTCATATGCTCCTATTCTGAATCTAACACTATGCAAATTTATACAATTTCTCCACAAATCTTACATTCTTTTAATTTCAACGACCATTATTACCACAAAGAATCTTACCTTCCCCTACAAAATCTAACTATCTATCAATTTAAAAAATGTTACAAAATATTAAATGAATTTTTTTTCTATACGTAATTTAAAGTTCTTAAACTCTCAGCATCAGAATATCCTTACATAGCTTAGCTATATATCGTATTACTTTATGAATAAAAAAATTATTTAAATTATAATAAAATGTTTATTCGTATTTTTACTTTATTTTTAGTTACGAGGCTGTATTTCGAACTCAGGATTTGGGTTTAAGTCCTTTGTCCATTTAGGACCCTGGTCCCAAATTGATTTTGGAGTAGGTTTTCCACCGAAAAGATCTTTAAGAGCTGTATGAACCCATACTGTGTTGTATTCTTCTATTGCGTGAGGTAAAAATTCTCTTATTTCGATAAAATCTGGGCGAGCCGAAAAGATTGTTTGCCAAAAACGTTGTATTTTACCATTTAACTGTGGTGTGTAAGGTTCTATCCGATGGTGTTGAATGCCATTTACTTGAAGAACGTTTTTGAAGTCCTTTCCTGTAAATTCGCATAGATCCACTTCTTGTCTTTCCATTTTTTTGAATCAATTTATACAAATAAACTTATAAAACACAAAATTATTATTTTATAATATAATTCTTAGATAATACATCCGATATGTAAAGTGTCAAAAATGAAGTGAACCGAATTTTCATGCATTACAAATGAATAAAAATTAATATAATCCCTCACATATTATAAATAATTTATTAAAAAACCTTTCCAATTTTGCCGCGAAAAATAAGAGTAAGTATCACTTTTTCTAAGGAACCTTTTCCGTACGGAACAAGATAAAGAGAAGAAAAAGGGAAAAAGGACATATTACAAATAAGGAGTGTATCATTTTTTAGCCCCTACGGTGACACGGTAAATTTTTTTTTCAAACTTTGGAAGCCCTAAAAATGGCCGAATATATAGATCGTTCAATATATGTATATAATAAATACAAAAAATTACCATGAAAGTATGGTGCGAAGTTCTAAAATTTCCACAACTAGTTTGCATTTTGAAAAATTTTAGCTCTGTTGAAGTGGGTATTACATATCCTTCAAAAGAAATACTGCACAATTTGCTTCGAGTAAACAAGATATTATTAATATCTTTCGCATTTGAAATTATCAAGAATGGATCTCCTCGTAGGAAACGGAGATAATGAATCTAATATTAATGCAAGTTCATAAATTTGTTTGTGAAAAATGTAAGAACATTTACAATTTATAGGCATTGTAGCTCAAAACAGATTCTGGGTTGACACCTGTAATTTCCTTATACTGCATATTACTAATCATATAACTATCGAGTACACTTGAAAATCTGCGGCACTTTTTAAGAAAATTCTCAATTTTTTACAGATTTTCAGGAACCCTATTCTAAAATTCAGGAATAATGTGTTTGATACGATGAAACTAAGATTTATTATGATCTTGTAGCACCACTATAATGCGCATAAGAATAGGAAAAGAGTGAAAACATCAAATGGTTAATTTCATATTTTTTTGTGTAATTTGTTCCTTGATCACCAGTTGCTTCTTTATTAGCTCCAATAGAGATAAGATATATATGTTTCATCTACCTTCTCGACTTACTTTCTACAAAGAAGAAAAAGAAAAGTGCTTCATCTAAAGATCCATCACCAAGAAACACGTTGTCATCTGTTTTATCTGGTTTTCGTTCATTAATAACGAAATTTTCATTGGTTCCAATGATATCATTAACTGAAAACGACATTTCTCAGGGAGAAAATCAAAGGGGAGGTGAGAAACATCCAGCTAATGATAAAGATTGTGAGAAAAAAGACATGGAAAATTCGATAAATTATATTATTAATAAATAGTGTTTTTATTTATTTGAATAATTTTTAAAGTTAAAATGTTGTGATTGAGAAAATAAGGAATAATAAATTTAAAGAAAAAAATAAATTAATATTAAAAAAAGTAAATGGGAGAAAAAGTCAGGGAGGGAGAGATAATATGTTATTATTAATTGTAGAACTATGATTGAAAAGATCTAAAAAAGCACATGTGCTGGCAATAAGATTGTTATTGTCCCAGAAAGACCGGGAAGGGGTTCCTTTCTCGAGGTCAGGGCCCCCTTCCAGGAAGATCAAGAGATTGCGAGAAAGTCACGACAGCTCCATTATTGATTCCACATTCATATTTCAACACATATTCATAAAAAATGTAATTATACTTCCGTAACAAATGCTTATATATTTAAATTTCTCACTGGTAAAAAATCGATAGGTTAACTAAATTTTTATGACATATCGTTTTTTTACCAGGAACATTTGGTATATCATAGGTCAATATCAAAATTTGATTTTTTCGCATTAAATCAATTTTAATTCTCGTGTTATATATAATATTATCATAAGACGAAATGAATCAAGTGAACTAATATGAAAAGTGACAAAGGATATTTGACGACCAAATAAATTTACAAAGGCAAAAATTAACAGTACTTGGCAACCTATCCTTATATATTTTCCTAATTAAAAATATTTTTTTAATTAAAATGTTTCCAGAGATATAGGATTATCAAAATATATTAATTAAAACATCTTTATTTTGAAAACAATTCAAAACATATTTTTTTCTAAAATTTATATAATCTTAAAGTCAAAACGCAAATAAATTAGTTCAAATTTCATAAATAAATTTATATTCAATGAATTACATTTTAAAAGTATTCTTTAATACTATACAAGCTTACTCATTATCAAATTTCTCTCATATAAAAATAGTGATTCACAATTTTATTGCGGTTTGTTTCAAAAGTTCAAAAAATTAATGAATAAGAAAATATTCGATCAAATAAATTTACATTGGCTAAATCGAGCTATTGAACAAATAAATAGAGTATGCGAAATAAGTTGTAAACAACGAAAAAAGTTGTAAACACCGAAATGTGATCAAGATATTTGGTATATTGTATGATATAAAATTAACTGCCTGATGTCAAGAATCGTTTGATTCCGTATCAATTCCAAACCTCCAACTTATGCGAAATTCGCATCAAATCTACCCAAAATTTTGTTTGTTTGAAAATATTATACAAATAATTAAACTATTTAGCTGTATATATATATGATTTTTAATATTATTTATAAAACATATCCATTATAATTTGTATTTCATTTTTAATTTCCAAAATTTAGATGTAAATATTGAAAATTAAATTTATTATTATCATATCTATCATTATTAATTAAAATTGTTTTAAAAAATGAAAATGTCGTTTAAAATTTGCTTTTTGTTTATTTTTTCCATTTTTCATTTGCTAAATGTCTGGAGTTAGACCACCAAGGCTCCAGTAAAACATCAAAATCTCTTTATTGACCCTGAAAAATCAGCAAGTTATAAAGAGTTTTGGGATGAACACCCAGTTTCTATCGATGAAACACCAGAATGTCTCGAAGAAGTACAAAGGAAGCTAGGTCCTATTCCACAAATGGCTCCAACCGAGTTGGAACAAGTGTTAGCTACTCTTGAAGATGAGGGAGAGGATTATGAATACAATGCACTTGCAGAAACTGATGAATCATCAGAAAGTGATACAGAATCTTTGATGGATTCATTAACAGATTCTTCAGATGAAGAAGATGAGAACAATAATGATCCAGACTACCAGGCTGATGATGAGCGAACACCTCCAGCTCACTCTACAGACACTGATGAAGGTACTGGTGTATATCATCAACGAAGAACCGGAAATACAACATTTTTCTACGAAAATATCAAACATAAGCAATCACGAGATGCAATTCAGCAATTCCACGACGAATTACTAGAACTTCCAACCTTAAGAGAGCAGGACGTGTTCTTTATTAACAAGTTTAAAGAGCTAAAATTACCTATTACTTGGGAAGAAACTGTAAAAGTTTTCAATACAAATAAGGGTGCACTCCATAATCATTATACAAGAGGAATCGAAATTAAAGAATGCCATAGACCATCATCACTTACAGAATTGCAAAAGGAAGAAGTCTTTGAGTGGATTTTACAAAGATTTAATGAACGAAAACCTGTTTCATATGATGATATTGCTGTTTTCGTTCAAAAAAAACTTTGAATTCTTCCTTGCAAAAGATGCAATAAGGATGATGATAAAAAAGTCAAAACATTTCAAAGTTATAAAAGGTATTCCATGCGAAGAAGAGCGTGTTCAAGCAGATCTAGACTTAATAGATGAATACTTTGACAAATTGGAACAAATTGTTCCTGAGATTTCTCCTCAATTTGTTGCAAATGTTGACGAAATTTGTCATCAAGCATGGCAAGATGCAATTATCAAAAAAAGTTGTTGTTCCTGCATCTTATTCATCTGATACTATTTCAGTTCCCGTATCTAGAACTGAAAAAAGATCATCAGCTGTTGCAGGCATCTTCTGATTCCTCTACAGATTCCTCCTTATTACTCTACATTCCTCCTATTCCTCCTTACTCCTCCTGATTCCTCCTTACTCCTCCTTATTACTCTACATTCCTCCTTACTCCTCCTTATTACTCTACATTCCTCCTGATTCCTTTACAGATTCCTCCTTACTCCTCCAGATCCCTCCTTATTACTCTATATTCCTCCTGATTCCTCCTTACTCCTCCTTATTACTCTACATTTCTCCTGATTCCTCCTATTCCTCCTATTCCTCCTGATTCCTCCTATTCCTCCTATTCCTCCTGATTCCTCTACAGATTCCTCCTTACTCCTCCTGATCCCTCCTTATTACTCTATATTCCTCCTTATTACTCTACATTTCTCCTTACTCATCCTGATTCCTCCTTGCTCCTACCCAGACTCCTCAGCTTACTCAAATTACTACTCAATCCTCCTCATACTCCACAATTACTACTCATTTCTCCTTAGATATGTATATTGAATAAACTATCATAGTCTTTGCAATTGTTTATCTTTATTATTTTTATATTTTTATCTTAATTAAAATTAATTTTAAAATTATTTTCTAATTTTTGAAATTTTACAAAGAAAAATAAAAGAAATAAGAAGAAAAAGGAAGAGAGGGGAAAAAAGGGCGGCGTTGATTTTTGTATGATTTTGTCTGATGGCCGAAAGTTGTTGTTCCTGCTTAAATATTTAAAAATAAACGGTCATTGCGTAAAACCGTCGCATGGCTACTTCTCGTGCGAGCATTTTAATATAATACTCTGGTACCTATTGGTACCAGAGTTGACCTTACAGCCCTTTCCTCATTTTTTGATTTAGGGAAAGTTTCCGAGCCTTGAGAGGAAATTCTCGCTCTGAGGTGCAAATCTAGAATTTGTGCCTCAGAGCGAGTAGTCCTCACATCAAGTCTCGGAAACTTTTCTCAAATTCGAAAAAAATTTAAGGAAAGTTTCCTTGTTTTAAAGTGGGAATAGAGCCTTTTGAGGCACTATATATGAATCAGTGCCTCAAAAGGTTCTATTCCCACTAAAATTGCCAAAACTTGCGTCTGATTGTTTGCAATCAGACGCAAGTTTTGGCATGTTAAAGAGGGAATTGTTCCCTCTAATGCATATATTAAGAATAGCGACTTATCAATTTCAAGCTCATCAGAACTCTCGTAAACGAAAAAGGGGATTTGACGGAGTCAAATCCCCGCTCACAAAAAGTGGACTTTACATGTCAAATTTTATATGCATGTAATGTCCACTTTTTCCTTCAAAAAATGGGAGAAACTTTGTCCGAATAGTTTAACATTCGGACAAAGTTTCTCCCATTTTAAGAAGGAATTGGAGGGTAAGAGATATACCATATGAATGTATATCTCTTACCCTCCAATTCCTTCCAGAAAGTGTCCAAACTTTGGGTTAATTGCAAACTATTAACCCAAAGTTTGGACACTTTCAAGTGGAGATGGAAGGCTTTGGGGCATATATTAATACAATATACCTCAAAGCCTTCCATCTCCACTACAAATGGGAGAAACTTTGTCCGAATAGTTTAACATTCGGACAAAGTTTCTCCCATCTTTCAATGTAATTGCAACCTGTGAGGTACTGACTTGAAGTCAGTGCTTCACAGGTAGCTATGGCATTCCAAACGGGAACCGCGGTTGGTTACCATGGATTTCCGTCACCGGTCACATTTTAAAGATTTTTTAAGCCTTATAAAAATATGCTTTGTAAATCATTTTTTGTAAATCGGCAAAAATTTGGTAATTTTCTTCAACTAATAAATCTGCGAATAGCATTTATAATACAAGAACAATCTTTTAAAATGCGTTTGATTCATTTTTGTATAATTTCATATAGGCACATATATTCTTCCGGGACTTTCCGTGATTTTACCGTAAAATCATTAGTTTACACCAATTTTTCCGTATTTTGAATAGTTTACTGCACTTTTTCCGTAAAATTGAGTTACGGGAATCCGCAAAATTTCCGGACCTCATTTTTCATAGAATAATAATAATATTTGATAAAAAGATATATTATTTATATTTTTGATTTTTGAATTACGGAAAAAGTGAATTGATAACTTGATTTTTTTATATGGTTAATTTTTCAAATGATATTATGAAGATCTAAAATATTAAAAGTAAAAAATTGAATTACGGAAAAAGTGAGGTCAAAAGTGAAATAAATTTGCAGAACAATTTTCATTGAAATAAGCTTTATTTTTCATTATTAATAACAATGCAAAAAAATATTTATCACGGGTTCAAAATTTAAAATTAAATATTTTAATAATTTACATCTTATTCTTTATTTTATATTTAACCCGTGAAAATATCATTTAAAAATTGAATATATTCAAAAAGCTTTAATTTTATTATGACTGCATGGGATCCTCATGTATATGATGAGTGGATTCCATTTAAGAAGACGAAATATCCACCAACTCCTGAAACATTGGAAACAAAGTGTGGAAAAAATGTTTCACTACGATCGGCTATTATGAGAATGAGCCTAATCAATCAGACAAAGGAAGGCTCTTTACATACTGTGCCGAATGTAGTGAAACATTAGTTCAAGGGCAGTTCGTGCGATGCATTAAAAAAAGCAGGAAAAATGATTTTAAAGATCATAAGTGCAAATTTTTACTCCCAATGCCCAACTACGTTCCTGCTGAGCACCAAGTTGAGAATACTCAGCAAGCAGTTGGCTCTGGTAATGATCCTTCGTTAGAAGAGATCATTGCCAGGCTTATTGCGAGCCTAGATATAAGCCTTTATGCCACAATGAAGCCAGCATTTAAAAGCTTCCTAGAGAGCTTCGCCAAATGGCTTAAAAATAAAGTCAATCGCGAACAGGGCATCAACTTTACAATCCCAGACATTGAGTTCACACGGCGCGGTGTCAGAGAGGCATTGATTACTTTAGGCAAAACAGACTCCTCTCGGGGCCTAAAGTTCTGCGAGGAATTCCGCATCTTCTCAATTTCCCTGGACTGCGGAACACACGGCAGCCGTCATGGTCTATTCTCTTGTGTGTGCAATCCAGGCAAAACAGATCGCCACCAATTCTTCGACACAACAATTTCGACTAATTGGACATACGAGGACTACCATACGTGGTTTGATTCTCTTAAGGTTAATAAAAACCACGTAGCTGGAGTAGTCGGAGATGGTTTGCCAGCCCAGGTTAAAGGACTCTGCCACTGGAGGCCAGAAGGAGCCCTTTTCCCTGGCTTACAAACCGTGTACATTCGTTGCCTTAACCACGTCTTGAACAATGCTATTGTCCACGCACGTAAGCAATGTCCATTGTTGAATGAACTGATGAATAGAGTTCACCAGATTATCATTATCTTTAAGAATCACGATATGAGAGCGAGATACAAGATCAGGGTTCCATCAATCCCGGAAACTCGCTGGCTCTACATATATGATACTCTGTTTTTCATCTTTGATAATCTGGAAACAATTAATACTGCTTTAAGAAGTGGAGATCTTCCACTATCCCTTTCCAGAGCTACACGTGAACAGTTACAATGGACACGTGATGGAATTCCTCCACTCTTTAAAGATGCTTTAATGATATTCAAGCCATTAAAGCAACTTCAATTATGGCTGGAATCCAACAAGTCCATGGGTGCTTATGCATTCCTGATGATACAACAGTGCCAAGGGATGTTGGATGAAATGGCAGGAAGATTAACGCCAGATGGTGAAGAGATTCTCCGATCAATCACTACAATATTCAAAAATGATATGAAAGAATATGGTAGAATTGATTTGCTTCGGTTTGCTTTCGGCTTTACACCGTTAGCAAGGAAGATCATCAGAGACAAGAAGGGTTTTGGAGGAAAGACAAGCTATCCACCTATAATGCAGTTGAAAGATGTGCAAGTCCCAACGATTCCTTCCCTGAGGATCATCAATCGCGAGATCACATTTGAGAAACTCGGCGAAATCCTTGAAGAAGAACGAACAGAACGTGTTGACGAGGTAGCCGAGCATGATGAAGAGATCCAGCAAGCAGAAGAGGAACAAATGCTTAACGACGATCATGCAGCCGAAACAAATGCCGATGGTTCGAGGAATTCCTTGGTCTGGGATGTTGTAGATGAAGAGATAAAAGATCTATACACATTCATGATAACAATCCTCAGACAAAGAGCAATTGCCGAATCAACAGTTGATCCAACGATCAATAAAGACGATAGAGCCAAGGAATTGAGTGATGCTTACGATTTCTTCATAGAGCAAGATGATTCCCATCTTATAAATGGTCATCATCTTGCTCAAAATGATGGCAAGTTTTGGTACATGAATGGCATAAAGCAACTAAAAGCAATAAGACCAATTGGAAAAAGGATGATGTCACTTTCGTGCAGTGAAGCAGATGTAGAACGGGTAATATCTGAATTGCGAAAGACAAGAAATTCAATGAACGAATCATGCAAAGAAGAATATGTAGCATGCCGCTTCTTCATCAAGTTGAATGATGATCAATTTGATATTTGATTTTGTTTTTTAATAAAATTTATTAAATAATTTGTTTTAAAAAGTATTATTTTTATTCGTAAAGATATTAGACAGAAGGTGGCCAGCCTAATGTCTATCAATCTTTAATATTAGTAGTAATTTCCCGCATTTCTGAATGATGATTGATTAGCTTTGTTGTTATTGATGTAAAACTGGATAAGTATTAAATAATTATATTAATCTTGGCCAGGGGACTGCTGATGGCCAGTCAGCAGCGGCCACTATGAATCATTATAATTATTTAATACATAAATTGAGGTAAAAAGCAATAAGACTTGCCGAGCCTCATGCCTCTACCTCATATAAATAGAATCCCACTTTAGTGAATCAACATCTATAAGAATGAGTAGGTGACAAAAGTGCATACTCTTAAATTAACCTTAAATGTTGATTTTTCGATATTTTCGGTATTAACCTTATTGTAAATTTTTCCGGTGATAAATTTATCACACTGAGGTTATTTTTCCGGTGAGATTTTTAACCTTGATTTAATGAAATTAATATAGGGTGTCCAAAGGTGCGTTTAGCACAGCGCTCTATATGAGACTATTAAAGGATATATATGCTGATTATAAATATATAATAAAAAATATGAATATATGTATATGATGAGTATGTTGTATTTTGGCGCCATGCCGGGATATAAAATGAATTTTGAGACAAGAGGCGGTTTCGCGGGAAATTTTGGCGGGATTTTTTTCATTTTTTTAATGAATCATAAAGAAAACATCCTCGCTCTTGCAAAAAAAAATGCAAAAACTGTAAAAAATCTACGAGACATTGGTAAAATGCTTCGGTATGGATGCTCCTAGCTATTCCACTGTAACGTATCATGTTAGGATGTATCACTTCATGAACAAAAAGGCGCCCATCATAAAAATTGACAAAAAATCGCCGGATCAAAGAAAAATCAAAGCAATTCTTCAAGCGCTAGATGAAGACCCAAGAGCATCACTCAGAAGGATAGAGGAGATGACAAAGATACCACGTACAACAGTCAGTTATTATCTGCACAATTATTTGAACTACAAACTAGCGTATACACGTTGGGTTCCGCACAACCTTAATTCAGTTCAAAAAAAATCTAGAGTCCAATCTTCGAAAGAGCTCCTCTCTATATTGGGTGCGTATCAATCCAAGAAGTTTCGCTTTTTAGTAACAGGGGACGAGTCTTGGTTTCAATATGCAACAGAAGCCAAAATCATGTGGATCCCGAAGGATGAAAATCCGCAAACATTCCCGAAGAAAAAAATTGACACACCAATGATGATGTTGTCGGTTTTTTGGGCGTGAATGGCATCATCGCAATTGATATTCTTCAAAAACCTAATACGATGAATGCTCAGTATCTAATTGACAATGTTCTTACTCAAATTATCAATTCTGATGAGTTTGAGAAATCCAAATAACAAAAACAAAAGTTTGCAATTCATTTTGATAATTCAAGAGTTCACAAAAGTCATAAGGTAATGAATTACTTGGTGGAAAACAATGTCAAAGTTGTTCCAAACCCAATTTATTCACCTGATATTGCACCCTCTGACTTTTATTTATTCGGCACGCTAAAAAAGAGAGCTGAAGGACGCGATTTCGCGAGTCCAGATGATCTTGAAAATTTTGTAAGAGAGCAATTTGAGCAATTTTCTCATGATGATTTAAAGCGTGTCTTTCAAGCCTGGATCGATCGCTGCGAACGCGTGATTGAATCCAATGGTGATTATATTTAAATAAACTTTATATATATGTAACTTGTTTATTTCTATTCGCAGTATTCAGGTTTGTGCTAAACACACCTTTGGACACCCTATATATATAAATTTTATTATTTTTAATTTCGAATGAGTATAATAAAATATTTTTATGTGTTTTTGTTTTTGATGTGATTTGAATTTTGTTAACTCTTTTCAAAATCACTTCATTTTTATGATTTCAGTGGACTTAGAGGAGGTTATTGCTTTTGGTATTAAACAGGAAGTCAAGGGCGGTGTCCCATACAGAAGAAGAACGGAATCTCCAAAGCAATATGTCACTTATTCATGTTCGTATCCCCTATGCAAGGCAAAATTTAGGGTTGAAGAACAAAATGGAGTGTTTACTATAAGCAAAGTTAATGAAGAACATTGCCATCATATAGGAGTTGAAATGGGTTCACATTACGCGAGTAAATTTTATCAAAAATGGATCGAACTTTATATTAAAAACGGTGGAAAGCAATTTCTTGCTCAAAAAGCATTTTTTGATAAGTTCGGAATTGATACGAATAACAAAGAAACAATGAAACTTTTCGCGCAGTCTACTGATGCTTTAAAGCACAAATTTTATCGCCTTGATGAGATTATTGCACAAAGATTATCAAACGATCCTTACACTTCTTTGGAAGCATTTTTGAATAATTTACAGGAAGAGTGCCCAGATGATCTCGTTCAATTTGATTACAATGGAGATTTTTCCGAGTTTACAATCATATATGCACCTTTTGCTGCAAAAGAATTGGTGCATAGCATTGATAACCCTCTCCACGTCGATTCCACTCATTCTTTAATTAAAGGAAAGATCCAATTGTTTGCAGTAACAATGAAAACAAGTCAAAACACAATTTTCCCCTTTTGCTATTTTTTAGTGAACCCTCAGACATCTGAAAAAATTCAAGAATGTTTGGTGAAATTCTGTGAGTTTGCGCACCTGGATCCACAGCATTGGAGCGCTGACTGTGCGCTAAACATTGCTCGCGCAATTGAGGACGGATTTCCTCTTGCGCAGCTCAGTTGGTGCGCTCTGCATGTTTTACGCGCATGTGCAAAAGTTGGAAGCTATTTTGACAATCCACAGAATTTTGAGAACTTCTATTTAGCAATGGACTTTTTGACATTACGTGCATATGCAACGAATGCAGAAAAGCTGGCTGAAGAGTCTGATGAAACATATGAGTTCTTGACAACAATGTTAGAAGAAGAAGAACCGCGCGCTTTGAAGTATTTCGATAAACAATGGAGAAGAACCAAAGAACATTGGATGATGTTATATCGTGGAGAAGGTGATTCCACGAATAACATTGCGGAATCACACTTTCATCAATTAAAGCAAACATTTTTCTTGGGTAAGAAAAATGAGCGCAATGATGACATCGTCGTAACTCTCATCACTGTTGTGATTCCAAATGCGATTATTAAGGTTCAAGTCGCTAATGTTTTGAATGAAGAAAGAGCAGTAAGAATTTTTACAAGGGCAGGTAATCAGATTGTTGAGCAAAGAGCTTCAAAACACGATGAATGTTTGAAATTAATTCAACACATTTTGGAAATTGTCGAAAGCCGAAGGATTGAACCTAATGTCCTTATTCCATCTTTGAAGGCAATATTAAATTTGGCACAAAGAAGTTTAAAGGAAGAGTAAGCAAGATTAGATAATTTGGACTTTTTTTAAAATTAATGAATAAACAGTATATTTTTGAAGTGTAAGCTTATTTACCTGAAGCTATATTACTTAATATAACATTCAAAGTATTATTGCTATTTATTGGAGAACAAATTTATGTAATTTTCACATGAAAATTGATAAATTTGTATTTCCTTATGATAATCAATTTTTGTATTTGTAGAGAGTCTCCCTGCATGATATCAAGACTTGGCTATTAGTCTTTATCCATTTTTGAAAATTGTATTGTAAATTGTAAGAATTTCTGAATACTACTACTATAAAATATAATTGCTTATCAATGTATATTCTCCCTGCATGATATCAAGACTTGGCTATTAGTCTTTATCCATTTTTGAAAATTGTATTGTAAATTGTAAGAATTTCTGAATACTACTACTATAAAATATAATTGCTTATCAATGTAGTTAGTATCCCTAACTTGGGTACGGCGGCACTGCGTTCCACCTTACCCAACTTAGCGATTTTGACACTTTACGAAACCGGTAACGTATATTTTACAACACAACCATAACACCAACTTAACCTTAAATATTTACAAAACCATCTGACACATAAACGACTTCACTAATGACTTCACTAATGAATTCACTAACGAATTCACTACCGTCCTCACTAAATAAAAAATAACCTTATTTTTATTTTTTTAATTTTTTATTTCATTACAAAGACATGTCTGACTACATTTACTATGACTCTTTCCCAGAACGTTTCCGTGAACTATTCAAAACTCAAGTAAAACTGAGAAACATGCATTTTAACAAAGACAGACCCATTGACGATGAAAGAAACCCTGAATATATTACAATCCCATATGACGCAAAATTCATTGCATACATTCCTTATGGTCGCAGAGGAACGAAAACTATTTCAACAAAGAACAAAAATTATTTCTGGAGCGATGAAGAAAATTGCCTTATCTACATAAATGCATACTTAAATAAAGCTACATATTGTACAAAAGAAGGTTGGACTGGATTTGAGCTCTACATATACGACGACGATGGAAACAGACGTTGTGTATACCCATACGATAATATGTACCATTGTTTTCATCATGCATTAAACGAATACATAGTCAGTAAGGGTCTCATTCCTGTTGAGTAGATATGTTTTATTTTTGTTCTGTCATTTATATAAAAATAAACTTAAAAATTAATGATATCACCACCCTCACACGTATGAAAACATAGCACAAAAATAAATTTAGGTGAAGTGGTGAAATCTCACCTCTTTTTTCACCCGGTTTTTCACCCTGTTGAATTCATTGCTTTATAACTCTCTTCCTTGGTTTCTTTTTAGTTGCTTTCTTCACGTCTGTCTCCAACTTGACTGTCTTTCTTCTTCGGCCGTAATGATACCAATTACTTCCACCAGTCAATGGGTCAAATGGTCGTTCATAAGGGTTTCCATACATTCCATAAGGTCCGTATGGATAAACCGCTGGTGTAGAAGAAACATTTTCTTTAGTTCCATCGACTCTATTTAAATGCATTGTTTCACCTTTCATCTGGTCATTAAAGTCTTTTGCGTGTTTTGCAAACTCATCGTCTTTTCCTAAAGCATTTTCTGACTCAGTCGCAACCAAATTGGATGCTTTATTTATGAGCCCTATTTTATTTAATCTTAACTTCTTTGCAACCCAGCCTCCAATCTTTCCTTTATTTGCATCTAATGTCTTCGAAACCCTTCCTCCACTCATTTTATTTACTGCGTCATAAGCTCCAAGTGCTTTTGCTCCAAATGCTAATGCTTTTGTTCCCATTGCGCCTAAAGCTGCCCAAGCTACCATTTACACCATATTAAAATCATCTCTCTTCAATATTATCTCATAAAAGTTCTCGTTACTGGAGAAAGTCAATGAAACATAAGCGTTCTCATTCATAAACTTCTTTCTTATCTCATCTATACGCTTCAAAATGTCTGAACAATTGCTAACATCTTCTACAACAGTTATTTCATCATGAATGACCTTCAAGAACAAGCTCATTTAATATGCTATTAAAATCATCTCAATAATGAGTCCATCCTTTCCATCTTTAGGTAGCACAACATCTTTCATTGAAGAAGGTTCGACAAGTCTTATGTTAAACTTACTGACAAAGTTTGTTATACTATAATGCTTTGGCGGCGAATACATATAGTTTGAAAGACATAATATAGATTCTTCAGCAAATTCACTTATACTGGATTTTATAACAATGTTCTCACGAGACCAAATGCCACCAATTGACAATCTTGTAAGCAATCCTGCTGAACCTTCAACTGTAAACGTCGATGGTAACATT
The DNA here is from genome assembly GCF_026262505.1 of Trichomonas vaginalis G3. Lineage (NCBI taxonomy): Eukaryota > Parabasalia > Trichomonadida > Trichomonadidae > Trichomonas > Trichomonas vaginalis. The sequence goes on along the minus strand of NC_067206.1, from coordinate 19,083,584 downwards.
CCACGAAGATCATCTATTGACATCTTTGAGTCACTGTATTTAAATATTTTCTTAAAGCAATCGTCATTATCTAACCATGCAATAGCTTTGAAGTTTTCATTCGAATATACATCTGCTTCATTAAATGTAAAACCTGACTTATTTGCAGAGACGACTTTAAAATCTATTGAGTTTGTTTCAAAATTATATGCTATGGTAACTTCTGAAGGTAATGGATGCCCTTCCGCAGTCAGTTGTTCTCTCACTACCGTTTGAAGCTTTGTGTTAAAAACTTTCATGTCATCTCCTGTGTCTAGGTTCACATACACAGCAACAGGGAAACTATCTTGCTTCTTTGTTTCATCATTATATCTCAAAACATTAAAGTTCTTCAATAATATTGTTCTTCCTGCTGGAATACTTCGAACCTGTCTGATTTCAATAGCTTTCTCACCTCCTACATACTCTACCCAGTGTCTTGGATATTCATAAGTATACTGACTTTCTTGAATTTTGGTTGGTTTCATCATAACATGTTCATAGTATATCTTTATACTCTTGTCAGTTAGACTCGGTGCTATGTTCTGAATATTTCTGACTTGCATTTTTAATGGACATAAAATGAAGCATTTAATACATGATGTAGATGAAGACATGAATGAAAGCAGTGAAAAGCTCAACAGTTCTCTCATTCTTCCTTTCAGTAAGGACTATGAGTTCTGTTCAAATGGTGTTTATTTCTATTGTGAAAAGATGGGTTCAGGTAAGACATTTAATTTAATTCGTCATATACTCATAACAGAGCGTTTAGGAAACGACTCTTACTATGACCAAATCATTATATCAGCAACTTCAGACTCTATGGACTCAACAGCGAAAACATTTATGTCAAAAGTTCAAGCCTCAGTCGTTAAAGTTCCAGACAGTGAACTCATTGAATTTCTTCAACGTTACATTCGACGTAAGAGGAAATATTATGCAATTGTAGAGTTCATACAGTCAGGAATGCAAAAGACTTCAGAAGAGATGGAAAGAATTATTGACAAACACCACTTACGTCAATACTCAGGAGTTTACGATATGAAACGACTGACAAACTACATTCTATCAAAACTTTCAAAATACCCCTTCAAAAAATATCCTTCAAACACTCTGCTCGTTTGTGACGACTTCGCCGGAAAAGGTTTAGTTTCAAAGCCTGACTCACCATTAGCTAACATCATAACTAAAGTCAGACATTACCATTTAACTGTAGCAATACTTATGCAAACATGGCGTTTCCTTGCTTTAAACATAAAACGTCTCATAACTGACTTCGTTATCTTTCAAGGTTTCTCACGCTATGATATTGAACTCATTTGGAAACAGTCAGGTATAACATTACCTTTTGAAGAAATTTGGGAAGCATATAAGTCTCTCATCTCTCCTCGTTCATACCTTGAGATTCATATCATGACTAATACCATTAAAGTCAAAAATATTCCATGGGAACGACCAACATTGTTTTAAAGTTTAACCTTCAATTGACTGATGGTAAACAAATTCCATGCATCTCTGTCGCCATTTCTGTTAATATTTTTGCTGTCATTCATATCATCCACTTCCCCATCCGTTAGCTTTTGAGGATATGCGTTAGAATAGCTGTTCTTAAATGAAGGCTTTTCACCTTTGAGAGCATAAACTCTATAACTTTCTGCATATTTTATGTTTGAACCTCCTGAGCCATCATTGACATAAATTTTTATAGGCTTCCACCCTTTTTTCATATTCCTGCTTCTTCCCTTTGCTCTTTTGTTCAGTAGTTCTACATCTTTATACACAGCTCCTGTCTCAGTGAATTCAACAATATTTTCATTCGTTAGCTTTACATTCAAACCCTTGTCAAGTATATTGTTCATTTCATACATATAAAAGGTTTTTATTCTATATGAAATGAGAAGCAAATCCATCTTAGCTGGTGCCGTTAATGTTCCAATTGAACCAACATCAAATGTTGACTCACGAACGACAAACAATATTGTCATAAAGAACTATAGTTCAGAGTGTTTGAAAGAACCAGAACCAGAACTTAAGTCGGGACCTTCGGTCTTGGCGCATGGCGCCGTGAATTTAAACTCAGCTTCAAACGCTAACGCTACATCAGATGTTAAGTTAGAGTATCCACCACTGGACCAAATTCTTTCAAGAGAAGCCAACGACAATCCTTACACAAATGTTCAAACAAATCCTTCAGATAACGTAGACCATTACCTTCCTCAGTTATACCAAACAATTTTACTCAAAGACGCTAAGAACTTTTCACAAATCTTATAAGCAAGAACCAAATAATTCTAACAAGGGAGGATTTAGAAAATGTTATCTCACGAATAACAGGGAAACAATGTGTCATTGACTATCTCGACCCTGAAATCGAATGCTGTGGTCAAACTCCACTATTCATGAAAATAGGTAAACATCCGCATCATTGAAACACCAGGAAACTACAGGAGTTGAGTTTAAGTATAAATATTCGAACGAGTATACAAAAACTATCTACTGACTATAAACTTGTTTGAAATATGTTTAGTAAATTAAAGCAATTTGTAATATCTATCCAAAACTTCTTCAACAGTATCGAACTCATCTTCATAATGCAAACCTAATCTTATTGACTTGGTGCAGTTTTCACTAACACAATATTTTTCTGTTCTCTTGACTGACATAACTAACTCATTTGTTTCATCAAACAGCAACAACCAAAGTTCATGACCTAATACATAACATTCATACTTTATATTTTTAGCTCTGAGTTCTCTTGTAAGCTGTTGCATTTAATATTTTCTAAAAAGTCAACTTCAACAGTCATTCGCACTGGTGCTTCAGTTCTACAGGCTCTCTTGAAAGTCAACAAGTCTGAATTGCATGTCTTTCAAATTATGAGGACTAATGCGAACCCATTTACCTAAATGAGTTGCTATGACAGGAACGTTTGGAATGAACATTGAATTTACTTCATAACAGAAAGACTTATATTCTACTGAACCTTTACTATTAACTCCTGAAATACCTGTGACATTAGCTATTTTTGACTCAACGTACAAACAATTGCCATAACATACGTATGGAACAGATTTCATCTCAATCGTTTTGTCAACACTTTTCAAAGGAAATGTCATATGGTATGCACCCAAAAGAAGTTGTACTCTATGACTCATTCTTGGTATCTTAAACTCTTTCTCGCTGCTGAACTTCAATGTTCCCTCAGAAGAGAGTTCGACATCTATGTTGTCAATAGTTTCTTCATTTATGAGAGTATCTATGACTCCAGCAATTTTATCTATTCTATACCCAGCTCTATTAGGAAATGTTATAACACTTCTTTTGTCATCTATTTCAATCTCTATGAAATCTGTTTCATCTGTTATGACAAAAGTTGCGATAGTATTGAAGTCAACAACTCTGAAAGCAAGCGCTTCATTCTGAAGACCTAAGTTTGTTTGTAGCTTTACTGTCCCGTATTCGTTTGGGTCTGTACTTTGCAAATAGAACAACATTTTATTCTCATTAAAATATGACTATTGCTGCATATGCGTATGAAACAAATGAAGCAAGAAGTGCACATGAACTAGTAAACGAAAACTCAACTTTAACCATTGAAGGCAATGATTTAGTCATTGACGATGGAAAAACTAAAAAAGTCATTGATTTCGATACTTTTAACACTTATGACCCATTCATTACAACAAGCAAGGTTCCCATCATAAATGATGGAACGGTGCAATATATAAATTCTACAGTAGATGCCTCATTAGTGAAAGTATTAAATGTTCTCATTGAATTGTTAAAGAGCTTTCGATTTGACGACAACATTAAATGCCTAAAGAATTTAGTCATGAATGAGAAACAAATTCTCGGCGTTGCTGGTAGCAGTAATGATGTACACCTTATGACATTAGAATATTATAACGAACATAAAGATGAACTGAAAGGAGAGAAGGGTGACACCGGACCTCAAGGACCACAAGGCGAAAACGGTTTGGATGGTGAAGATGGAAAGGATGGAAAAACTGCTAAATCATGGATATGGAACCTTATAAATACTGGTTTAACAGCTGCTTCATATGGAGTTCTTCAATACCAAATCGGAAAGATATGGGCAGTACTTGCTGAAGAAGTTTTAGATGACGTTAAAAATGCTTTGAACTTCATTTCAAATGGTTCGGATACTATTAAAACTTTATCTGGTTGGATGCAAGAAACAAGGAGTCAAATAGATACTGTAAGACGTATAGCAAACAATGCACGTACGGGATTGGATACTTTACGAGAAGCACAAAATACACTAAAGGAAGCAAATGATATTTTTGGCTCAGTATCAGACATGCATGAAGATTGGCTTAAAGGTATTGACAAATCTTTAAAAAATCACAGTCAGTCTATTGCTGACTACAAGAAAAGTATAGATTTTTTACATAGTGCTATGGACGTACATGATGGAAGCATAAGGAACTTACTTAATGCTAACAATAACTTACCAGGAACTATTAAAGCATTTATAAAGTCCTTTGTAAAACCTGGTGCTCTAACATTTAGGTCTTTGAGAGCAAGAGCATTGAAGTCAAGAGATGCAGAAACTCCAACAGAACCTACAGAAGGAACTGAAACAATAGAAACTCCAGAGGATCCACCAAAACCAACAGCTAATGAAATATTGTTCGAATATTTTCCAAGGTACTCTGTTCTCATTGCATACATTCAAGAAATACTTAAGAAAGCAGACTTGACTTTAGGAGATGATGAAAGTTCTGTATATCTTTCGTTCCAGTTTCAAATAGCAGAACTTTTGAGACAGATATGCTTAATGTATGACAACATCTCTGATTTCACAAGATATGATGACGACCATGACCCCGAACACGGTGAAGAAGAAGTTTTACAAACATCCATTAAGACAGGAAAGGTTTTAACTCAAAGTCTCATTATTGACACCAAAGATGGCGAAGTGGACGTTCTTCAAGAGCTGAAGAAAAATACTTCTTCGGGAGGTGGTGGTAGGCATGAACTTGAAATAAATGAGATAGAAGAGAAATTAGCCGAAAAAGCAGATAAAAACCATGTTCATTATATAAGTTCAGACGAACAGATTATAACGGACTACCATGGATATTTAACACAGGATGAACAAATAAGCACTGAAGATGTTAATGAAAGAAGATATAAATTCATTCGTGCTAAAGGTTATGACATACGCTGTACTGTACAGTATGACACAGGTAAAGCACCAGAAGCATTTGGTTATAACAATGAAATTTATGCCTCTACTTTCTCTGTTAACGGTGTATTAGTTGAACCAAGATTTACATTGAGAGTTAAGGCAAAAATAACTTTTGAAGATGCTATTAAAAGTAAAGCTGACAAAGATGAACTTGACGCAACGAACAAAGTTTTGAAATCTCATAAACACAATATCTCCGATATAAATGAACTTCAAGCTACATTAAATAGTAAAGCTGACAAGAACCATACACATGAATCCTTCACTACTGTTAGAGCAGACGACATAATATTGAACTATACCCTTGGTTCAAGTGCACCATTAGAAAATCCAAGTGCAGGCGTAAAAGATACTCTTAACAATTTAGATAACAGTTGCAGGAATATCGAAGATCATGCCAGAAACTTTGAAGCATATGAACTACCAACAATGTTAGATAAGAAAGCAGACAAAACAGAGCTTCAAACATTAAAGACAGAAATACTTCAAACCATATATCCTGTTGGTTCTATTTATACGTCAATGAACTCAACAAATCCCGCAACAGTTCTGGGTTTTGGTACGTGGAAGCAGATTGTAGATAAATTCTTATACTGTGCTAGATATTCAAAGCAAACAGGGGGTTCGAAGAAAATTACTGAAGCAAACTTACCTGCGCACACTCATACAGGAACGACAAACACAACAGGTAATCATTCACATTCAATAACAAAAAGAGGTTATACAAATCTTGCAGCGGGTTCGGATAGACAGGGAATGAATAGAAATAATATTTCAAGTGACCCAGTAGATTCAAGCGCAGGTATTTTCTGTGGAACCGCAGGAAATCATTCACACACTTTCACAACAAATCCAACAGGCTCGGGTGAAGATTATATGCCACCTTATATGACAGTTTATGCATGGGTTAGAACGGACTGAAAGTCCTGAGCTCCAAAAGAGCGAACAGCATGAAATTACTAAATTTAACTTTACATAAATGAGCTTGAAAGAAGTATTCGAACAACATCAATGGAGGTCATTTAAGAAGTTCAATGAAGCTGCAAAGAGTTGGGGATTTACTAACAGAGCTGAAGTGAAAAGGTTCTTTGACAAAAATGTTGTACATCAAACAAAAATAAACCCTTACGACTACTTTTCACCAATTTACTCCAACGCTCCTGACGCATACCAATTTGACACTCTCATTCAAAGCAGAAAAGGAGGACATAAACCATTCCTCATCTTCATTAATGTTAACACTCGTAAAGCATATGCATATTCAATGAAAAATAAAGGAACTCGTGAAGTGTTAAGAGTTTTACAAAAGTTTGTAGCAGAACATAGCCCAAGTACTTTAACATCAGACCAAGACAGTGCATACCTCAGCAATGAAATCACAGATTTTCTCATTAAGCATAACATAACTCACTACACTACTGAAGACCATAACCATAACATACTCGGCATCATAAACCGCTTCATAAGGACTCTCAGAGATTTAAATCAAGAGCGAGACTTTACCGAAGAAACAATGAAACATTTTCTCGAAGTATATAATTCCTCAACACATTCTACAACAGGACATACACCAAATTCAATGTCACAACAATAAGAAGAAAAGTATATACAAAAGAAACGAAGCCAAACACAAAATATCAGAAATTCAACACAATTTACCCTCATTCCTGGTACAAAAGTTCGTGTAGTTCTTGACGACAAGCCGTTGACAAAGAAACGTTTAAGGTTAAGTCGAAATTATTATATCGTAGACTCTACGCAAGGTAATGGATATCTTATAAAAGCTGCCGACGACTCTATTGCGTTTTATCCTCGTCATAAATTAGTCGAAAGTAGTAATGGCAAACTTGCTGAAACCATTGACAAAGCAAAGCGAGGAGTGGTTATTGAAATACTTGGCTATAACATAAACGATGACACTTATAAAGTAAGATATGAAGGAGGCGTTGAAGATGTTATACCATCTAAGAACTTGAGAGAGTCGAAGCCAACACATCTGGGACCATTAGAGCGGGAGTACTGGAAAGACAAAAATAAGCCAGAAAGAATAAGAAAATTCTTCTAAACTTTTTCATTAGATGTAAATCAGACATGAATGAGAACAGTCATGATATCATTAATGGTACCATTTATTTACACCAAAAATAAAGTTTATGTTAGAATGTTAGATCTAACACGTTTTCTAACCACTTTTCTAACCTCATTTCTACCCTCATGAATTTCCTTAAGACAGAAAAAATAACGTTGGTTTTATTTTTTTTCTAACTTTTTATCTTGTAGGTAAGAACAGAAATGTCAGTCGAAGCAAAAACATTCACTAACAAATCTAATGGCGAAACATTCACAAAAGGCACTTATAACGGTATTGAAGTCTTACGTAGAGACAAGGATGGTTATATAAATGCAACAAATTTGTGTCAGCAGTTTAGGAAAGGAGTATATAAGAATTTCCGAAAAAGTGACACACAAAAAGTGACACTTTCAATAGGGAGTAACACTTAAAAAGTGACAATTTAAAATTCACAATAAATAAAAATAATAATTTTTTAGTCTATTAAATTATTCTTTTCTTTGAAATCCTCTAAAAATTCTTCGAAATGTTCTAAAATATAATCTGGAGAATTATAACAAAATTCATTAATTTCTAACATATACGTATCTAACAATTCATTTGGAATTTCAAACGATCTTAAATATGTAATTGAATTTTGTATCTTCTCATTTATTTGAGAAAGTTTTTCTTCAGCATTTTCCAATAAAAATCTTAATGGATTCAAATTGGCTTCTTGATTCTGAACAAAATTTAATACTTGGTATAAACGTGATTGAACTTCTCTTTTCAATTTTGTTTTATAATCTGTCAATCGAGGCTCGCGAATTCTAATTGAAGGAATAAAACCTGTTTGAAGTAAATCGTTTTTAATACGATAAAAGTAATTGGGTGCAACTTCTTCTAAAAGATTTTGACAAAAACATCAATTCTTTGATTTTTAACGCAGCCAAAATCGTGATATTTTATCTTTTTAAATAAAGATTCAGAAACGTTATTCACAACGGTTAATTCATTTGGTCTGGCAGCGGCTATCCACATCATAGCCAACAATTCCTTATACAAAATTCAAAAACTTGGGTGCAATCAGAACTGATTGCACCCAAGTTTTTGAACTTTCTTGAGGGAATTAAAGGGTGAGAGATTTATAGTCTATCTATATATCTCCCACCCTCTAATTCCCTCCCTGACAGCGGGAAACTTTGTCTGAATGTTAAACTATTCAGACAAAGTTTCCCACTGTTTGCGAAGGACTTGTTGGCTATGATGTACTGATCATGAATCAGTACATCATAGCCAACAATTCCTTATATAAAGTTCAAAAACTTGGGTGCAATCAGAACTGATTGCACCCAAGTTTTTGAACTTTCTTGAGGGAATGGAAGAGTAAGAGGTATACATTATGAATATATACCTCTTACCCTTCCATTCCCTCTCTGACAGCGGAAAACTTTGTCTGAATGTTAAACTATTCAGACAAAGTTTCCCGCTGTCAGCGAAAGAATGGTTCCATCTGGTGCATAGAGTGTGAATCTATGCACCAAATGGAGCAAGTCCCTCGCGAAATTGCCAAAACTTGCGTCGCATTTCAAAGATTGCGACCCAAATTTTGGCGATTTCTAGTAGAGATGGAGTATTTTGAGTCACTGACCTATATGCAGTGGCTCAAAGGGCTCCATCTCTACTTTGAAGCAAGGAAACTTTCCTCGAAATTTTGATAATTTGAAGAAAGTTTTCAAGCAATTAACAAAGGATTACTCGCTATGAGGTAAAAATTCTAGATTTTCACCTCATAGCGAGAGCTTCCCTTTCATTGCTTGAAAACTTTCCCCAGCTTCAAAATTGTGGAAAGGGCTGTAAAGTCGACTCCGATACCAGCAGGTACCAGAGTATTTAAAAGAGAAGCCCTCGTACGAGTTTCTATGAAGACCTTCTCATTCAAGAAGATCTTAATAGAAAATCGTACGAGGGCATTGGAAACTCGCGTCTGGTACATGTTGGTACCAGAGTGTTTGAGATTTGAAGACTCTGGTACTAACATGTACCAGAATTTATGATGAATTTAAGATGGACCATTAAATGGTAGCGGTTTGTTTCAAAAAAATTTAGATGAGATTTGCATAGATATAGATTATATGATTTATACATATGAAAAATAATATATAAAAATATAATTTTGAGATAATTATGTAAATAATATTTTAAATATTTGAATTTGAGGTATAATTTTATAGTAAAATATATTATAAAGAGTATTTATATAAATATTGTAAAATAATATAAGTAATAAAAATTGAGACCCCCTCCCTGCTTTTGATGTTTTGTCAATTTTTCGGTAATTCTTATTGTTTCCTTATAACGGTATTGAAGTCTTACGTAGAGACAAGGATGGTTATATAAATGCAACAAATTTGTGTCAGCAGTTTAGGAAAGACTTTAGAAAGTTGTTGGAAAATAAGTCCTGGGAAGAGTATTATAAGGCATTTTGTGAAGAATATAGCAACAGTCGGAATTCCGGCGGTTGCTTTTTATACAAAATTCATGCAGGAATTCCTGATGAAATCAAACAGGTTAGAGGAACGTATGTAGACCCAAGACTTATAAACTATATAGCAATGTGGGCTTCTCCAAAATATTGCATAGCAGTTGGAAAAATTATGGACTCCATAGACAAGAAAGTTCATGAGAAGTTAGATGAAGAAGAACTCGAAGATACAGTAGAGAATGCTAAACCTTTGCTCGAACAAGAAGTTAGAAAAATGCATGAAAAACAATTAGAACATGAACGTGAGATATGTTATGGTTATAGAGATTCTCCATACGAACTAGACCAATGGGAACAAGAAGATTTAAAGAGAGAATTTAGAGAATATGAACTCGCTAAGATAGCATTAGAAGCTGCAGAAAAGAAGTTAAAAGTTTGGGGTCGTTTTGTACAAAAATATTGTGAGTAAATGAACTCATTATTTTTGCATCATGACACGAAGTGAAGATTCGCACTTCGTCAAAAATGTGAAGGTTCCCGACGGTTTCAAACCGCCATACTTTACATGAAGATAGTTTACAATGTCAACTAAATATCATGTACGATAGAAACGGTTATGTAAAGTTTACATTTTGTAAAGTTTTGTCTTGAATCAGGACAAGTCTTGCACTTTTTCAGAACAAGTCTTGTATTTTTTCAAGACAAATCTTGTCCTGATTCAAGACAAGTCTTGTATTTTTTCAGAACAAGTCTTGTATTTTTCAAGACAAATCTTGTCCTGATTCAAGACAAGTCTTGTATTTTTTCAGAACAAGTCTTGTATTTTTTCAAGACAAATCTTGTCCTGATTCAAGACAAGTCTTGCACTTTTTCAGGAAATCCTATCGTCCAACTTTACAAATGTCACTTTTCAACATGATTACATTTTGGTCGGGGAACAACTTTTTCTCAATTTTGTCACTTTTCTATCGTCGTGTTTTGTCACTTTTCCCTCAGGGTGTGTGTGTCAGAAAATATCCAAAATCTTTATAGCCTCGTATCTCCTTCAATTCTTGACGGTTTGACATGTATGACACACCATTCAATTCAGAATTATGTGCTGAATCTTATGACCTTCATTTGTTCGTGACTTCTTTTCACATATGTAACCATGAATTTTTAACATTTCCTTAAGACAGAAAAAATAAAGTTAGTTTTTTATAAAATATTTTTTTATCCTGTATATAAGAAACAGAAATGTCAACATTAGAGAACACAACAACTGCTATCGTTCATGAAGCTATAAATGAAGAATACAAGTACATACAGTATAACAAACAGTTACGCCTCATTTGTTCGGTCAAAGACGATATGTACCAGATGCAAAGTATAATGAATGCTCTTCGTTCTACAAAGCAAGCATATCATTGGTTTGAAAACCAACAGACAAAAGAACTTTTAGAAGAATTTCCTCATATGATTGCTTCCCTCGGAAAACCGAGAGAAGAGATTCCGTATGAAAATCGCAAGAATTTGGCTCCTGGTTTGAAAGGTTATTATGTTCATAGACTTTTAGTAAATGCTGTAGCAATGTGGGCTTCACCTCGTTATGCTTGTTATATTTTCATGATGTTAGATGAACTATATAAAGCAGAACGTGGAGAGATGGAAAAGAAACTTCAAGCAAAAGATGAAGTCATTGAATCCAAAGACAAAAGCATACAGAAAAGAATACCGCGTTCGGTACCAAAAGGAAAGGAAAAGAGTTATAAGTATATGATATATACCGAAGAGTTGGAAAATGAAGAAGATAAAGATATGGTTATGTTGCATTTAGTCAGAAGAAACAACAAGAGCTTTTATGACTTAGCTAAAATATATAAATCTGACAGAAACTGGTTCTATCGTGAAAACTTACCGATTTCAATGACTCCGAATGAGCAAATAAAGGAAATTGTCAAAAATACTCTTCCTCAAACACACTATGACATCAAAGGTTGCACAATACTTACATTTAAAGAAGACTTAACATTACTGAAGGAAAAAATAACAGAATATTTCGATAACTTCAAAGAGGAAGAATAAAAAAATCTAAGCTAATTTTATTTTTTTATAAAATTTTATCTCATATGAAAGAACATGAATTTAGAATATTCGGAACTCATGACAGAAGAAGAGAACGAACAACATGTAAAAGATTATGCAAAATTTCTGAAGACATACAAAGCATTTAAACAATATCTAAATGCTTCTAAAGATTATGCAAAATTTCTGAAGGTATATAAAGCTTATGAAAAAGCGTATGAAAAGTTTATACATTGGGGAATTGTTGTAAATATCCATATGAAGACTAACCAAAAATATATTTTTGCTTAAATAGCTTCAGGGTCTATTTCTTCAACCATTTCACTTTCTTCGTCAATGTCAATAGAAGCTTCTTCAACCTTTGGTAAGAATTTCTGTATAACATCTTTGTTCGTTATTGTCTTCAGAGATGAAGGATAATATTTCACATTTGTTTCACCCTTCTTATATTCTTTCTGTTCGGAAAGATTTAAAGCAATACTGAAGAAGTCAATGTTAGAGTTCTTTATGACAGTATAATGAGTATCTTTGACATTCACGAAGAAACTCTTTTTTTCAAAACTACTGCTAACTCTTGTGAAGTATAACGTTTGCGGTCAATGACGATAGCTAATGGTCTGACATACTGACCAAACTTAGATTCTTTCACAAACTTCTTGTTAAAGATAACATTAACATTTGAAGCATTATTGAACTCATTCTTGATGGCATTAGCGAGAGCATTGTATGAAAAGAACTTGCAATCTTGCATGTGTTTCATTAAAATAAAAATATTAAATTATTTTGAAAAATAACTTTAAAAAATCTAATCTAATTTTTTCAAAAAAATATTTTTTTATTTCCTACTAAAGATGTATCGGAAGTTGTCTAAGTTAGAACACTCGGAAATAAAACAACTTCTTACAGAAGCTAATATAGATGTTGCAAAGCATTACGCAACAAACAAAAAAGCACTCGCTGACGTCCTCAATGACTATAATGGTGCAATAAGTTATGATAGAATTCATGAGTTCATAAAGCCGCAACGCGGCGAGGACGAAGTCCATGCAAGAGCATTTCCTTTAAATGACGTTGCTATTGACTTATATCATAGACGTTCAGTACCTCATGAAGTAAGAAGAGAAATGTTTGACATAACAAATGCAAACGTTGGTGAAACAAGAAGAAGAGACGACACACTGAAACAACAGAGAAGAGAGATGTTTAAGAGCGCTATAGAACAAGTTCGCAAAGCTAACGATGTCATTCGTTCCATTGACGACAAACCAAAAGAAGGTGAGAGATGGTTAAAGAAAGATGAAGAGAATAGGAAGTGAAATGTGAAGTCAGGCAATAGACTCATTGACTTTAACATCGAAGCTTTAGATGAACCAAACAGAGACTACTTACACAAACATTTCGGTAAGGTTTTCATGAGACTCTTAGAGAAGATTAAAATAAACTCCCAACAAAGATGGATGGTATGTTATAAACTTGGTGGAAAGTATGAATATTCTACGTTAAACCTCAATAATATTGGAACATTACTACATCAGCTCTTGAAGGAGAACTTTATATCAGAGATAGAAGCAAATGCTGCAGGTATTGTTGAAATGCACTATGACTTCTTCTTGACAAACATAAAGAATCTTACTGAAATAAAGATGTATGATTTAACAGAATATGAAGGCTTAACGATGTCAGATGTAAAGAAAGGCAAACCAAAAAAGAGACCATATAGAGATGAAAGCACACTGACAAATGACCAGAAAGCCATTTTGGAAGCTCTTAAGCAAACAGGAAACCCAGCACTTATAGAAAGCTTTTGGAAAGATAATGGTGAAAAGAAGTTTTATAAGAAGAGAAGCGGTCAGTTCTGGAAGTATCTTTGCACATTACCTATAAATCTTGAACGCTACCAAATCTTCAATGAACTTAACAAAAGAACTGCAACACTTATGACAGAAGATAACTGCTTCGTTTATGCTTGCATTCAGGCTGGAGTAGATGAGCAGACGGTAGACCACATGAGAGAAGTCATTCGTGTTAGAGACTTTCCTCAAAGTAAAGTACAAGAAATTTCTGACGCAACTGGTATAGCATTTAATGTTACCATTGGTTATTTCAATGACTCAAGACATAATGAAATAAAGAGATATATACCAAAAGAACGTGAAACTGTTCGAACTATTGACTTACTTCTTGTTGAAGACCACTACATGCTAAATGAAAGACTTCCAATGACAACATATTTCATTCGGAACTATATAGAAATCTTGAAGGAGTGTGGTGGAATGAACATTGAGAAACAGATGAAGATTTATACAAAGAGAGAAGATAAATATGTAGTTCGCATGGATAGAACTACACCGTTATGGGATGTTATGAAAACATTGTGGGAGTGCAAATATTTCGAACCTATTTCTTATGGAGAACTTTTCACATATACGACTGACTTATATAAACAGAACCTTGCACCATTTAAAGATTTGACATATGCTCCAAAGTATTGTGTACAACTGAAGAAGAAAGCAGAGTCAAAAGAAGTAAATAAAGCTAAATGTAAGTTCATTCCTGAGCATGTTTTCTTTGCTGACTTTGAGTGTAGCACAGACGGCTTTCATAAAGCTTTTAACATCTGTTACGACAGTGAAGATGGTTCAGTGAGTGAAAGCATATGGGGTCAAAACTGTGCAACAGAATTTTTGGAGCGACTTCCTGACAAGAGTTTAATATATTTCCATAACCTCAGCTATGATATAAACTTCATCTTAAGACACATGACAGAAGTGAAAGGAACTCCCATCATTAAAGGTTCACGAACAATGCAAATAACTGGTTTATATAAAGGACGGGCAATTATTATAAAAGACTCTTACAGTGTTATAAATAAGAAGCTTAAACTATTTCCAGCTATGTTTAACTTACAAACAGGACCGAAAGAAGTATTTCCATATAACTACTACAGCAGTACTTTGTTAGCAAATGACAACAGAACTGGTGTCATTTCTGAAGCATGTAAGTTTATCCAGGATGCAGATACATTTATGAAAAACATAGATTCCATCAAAGGTTGCAGAATAGATGAAAACCACTTCGACTTAGAAAAATATAGCACGTTTTACTGCAAACAAGATGTAAGAATTTTAAGAGAAGGTTTTGTAAAGCTCCGCAATGACATATTGAAAGAATTTGATTTAAACGTTTATGACTACGTTAGTATTTGTTCAATTGCTAACAAATTATTTGAGAACAGAGTATACTTCCCGAATGGAAATCTTTATGACCTCTCAAATAAACCAAGAGAATTTATTTCGAGATGCATTCAAGGTGGAAGATGTATGTTGTCAGATAACATGAAACAAAAGAGCGAAAAGAAACTCATTGCTGACTTCGACGCTGTTTCATTATATCCATCCGCTATAGCAAGACTTTATACTTTAGAAGGAATTCCAAAAGTATTGAAGGATGAGATGTTAAGTTCTGAATATTTGTTAAAGCATTTATTCGATGACGACCAAAAGGAACCCATTGGTGAAAAGTTTATGTCTGGCTTCTTTGTTCTCATTAAGATAACAGAGATTGGAATACATAGACACTTTCCTTTAATAGTTTGTGACCCTGAACTAAATCCAGAACTTAACGTTCCCAGAAGTTCAAACACTTGCTGTTTAATGTATGTTGACCATATAACATTACAAGACCTCATAAAATATCAAGGTGTCAAATGTGAAGTGTTGCAAGGATACTATTACGATGGAAACAGAGATATTAGAATAAGAGATGAAGTAAAGAAGTTGTTTGAGTTAAGGTTAAAGTATAAGAAAGAAGGAAATCCTTTGCAAGAAAATATAAAGCTCATTCTGAACAGTATTTATGGCAAAACTATTCTATCTCCTATTGAGTCAAAAATAACCATAGTAGATGACAAAGATGCTATAAGATATGCCATCAGAAACTACAACCATATAGTGAAGTTCGAAGGTTTGGATGGTTCAGATAAAACTATTTTCAAGCTAACGAAAAGCATTTGCAGACACTTTAACTTCTGTCCACTTGGTGTTAACATTCTGTCTATGTCGAAGAGAATAATGAATGAAGTATTCTGTACTGCTGAGGACATGGGTCTTCAAATATTTTACCAGGACTGTGATAGCATGCATATTTTCAATGAAGACATCCCAAAGCTTGCAGCAGAGTTTAAGAAGAGATACGGTCGCGAACTTATAGGAAAGAACCTTGGTCAATTTCATTCTGACTTCGCAGAAATAACACCTGGAAAACAAAGTTTAGCATACAAGTCAATATTTTGTGGAAAGAAGACCTACATAGACTTACTCACTAACGATTTAAATGAAGTTGCATTCCATGCACGTTGCAAAGGTGTCAAACAAGACGTCCTTGCTTTAACAGCAAATGAAATGTTTCCTGAAGCTATACAATGCTATTACAATGAAGATAAGAACATTCACATACCTGTTGGAACATATGACAAAGACTCTGAGTTCAGTTTAATGAAACTGTACAAAGCACTTTATGACGGTCAAGAAGATTGGATTTGACTTATGTAAGTCTTCTAGTCCTTGCTTTGCTGAAAAGTTTAACTTTTCTATTCAGACTAAGACTTCATTCATAAGAAAGCTTAAGTTCTGAGGTCATGAATGAGAAAAATAATAAGGTCATTTATTTTTGTCAGCAGTGAGACCATTCATGATAAAAATAAGCCGCTAGCGGCAAGGGCGAAGCCCATGTGGTCATTTACAATACTGCGATGGTAGAGTTTAAGAGTTGTGCTTCAATGTAGAGACAGTCCTTATGGTCTGGAGGTAAGAACACTGGGCAGTTATGGTCATTAGTGGAGAACATGTCTATCCAAAACTCACGATTGAAGCCAGTTAATTTATAGTATTTAGTGTTAGGAAGTGGTGAAGTTCTTGTATGACCAATGAACTCATTTTCAACTCCCTTACTTAATTTGAATATAATATAGCTTGCTTTCTATCCCAAATGCCAGGTGTTACAATCTTTGAAAATTCATTTTTCCTCGGAAGCATTGCATCATAATTGAAAACATTCTTGAAATCATCACTTGGTTCAGAGATTTGAAATCTTATACGTAATGGATTTTCTTTCTCTTTAGCGACTTCATTGAATGGTGAGAATACAACAAACTGACAGTCATGAGTTCCATCTTCATTTTCATTAAATTCATAATGAAAGTCTATAAGTTGTGGCTGACTACCTTCTTCTTTCAGTTGTGCAAGAAACTCACGTAAAGGCTGTAAAGTTTGTACTTCAATGCTAAACTTTTTCTCGAACATCTCATTAAATGAAATCATACATTGCAACAATGTTGTATCGTCTTTAAAGTATTTGTATATGTGAATGTTTTGGGCGCTTAAAGACTGTTCGTCATTTTATATCTCGACTTGAAGTATAAAGTCAACCTTTCTGAAAGCACGTGTTATATACATAGATGTTATGCCAATGTACTTCTCTTCATTTATGTTCACAATCCAGTCTGTTGGAAACTTAAACGTTACTCTGTTCCCCTTTATTTTGACGTCAGGGTTTTCACTACTGAACGCAACAGATAAAGGTATTTGTCTATACATTTAATTCGGATAAAAATAAACCATTTACTCTTTCTTTGCTTCAGCTTCTTTAGATTTTGCTTCAGCTTCTTCTCTAGCTTTCTTCGCCAGCAAACGTGGGTTCTTTTGTCTTCCAGCAGCTAATGCAGCAAGTTGTTTTTCACTAAGTTTTCTCTTTGGTCTCTCTGGCTTTTGTTCTTGTTTTTGTTCCTTCAGTTCGGATAAAATTTGCTCACGAATTTCTTTCTTCAATGCTTCAACATCTATGACCCCTTGGGTCTTGTCCGTAGGGCTTGTCTGAGTCATTTGACTGCAGATAAAAAACAAAATTAAAACGTTAACCGATGTAAAATGAGCTTGTCAAAATCAGAACGAGAGTCTATTATATTAAATGACGCCAGAGGAATACAACATCCTTTCTATTACGTAAGTCAGAGTAAAGATGGTAAAATATACGTAAGAAAAAGAAAGGTTCCATTAGCGAATGCAGAAAGCGACAACATTAAGGTGCATGGCACCGATGGCGAAGCCCATATAAAACCTTCTGTTCAAACTGAAAAGTCAATAGAACCAGAAGAAAAGAAGCCAGATGTACTTTCAATAACGAACCAAGAGCTTATTGCAAAGTTCGTGAATTTCATTGAAAAGCAAACCGAGTCAAAGAACCCTGACCCGCCAGTGAAAGAAGTTGAGACAAAAGAGAATGTACAGTTCATTGAAAATGTCAAGAAACAACTTCCACCACGAATGCCAAGAAGAAGAGTGAGAATAATGAAGTAAATAGATATTTTTATCTGAAGTAAATACATGCAGAACGAACAGTTAAACGAATTTACTCCAGCAGAGCATATTCATCAGATTCGCTCATATTTCGATATCATAGACAATGCAGTTCAAATTGGTGACACTAATAGAAAATATTCTGACGCAAAGATTCCATCACAACCTGGAACTGCTAAAGATAACACATGGGTAACATTCAATCTCTCACCTCCTGGTGAAAATATGTTGGACCTTTACAATACATTCATTACGTATAAAATGGAAGGTCAATTTATTGTAGATAAAGAAATTGGTTCAGGTTCCAATAAAACAAACCCACCAGGATTTTGGATTGGTTTCGATGACGCTTTCTATGCAGTTGCTGGATATCAAATCCTTGCAAATGGTCGTATCGTATATTCTCAAGACAACGCAAGAGAAGAAGCATATATAACTTCAAACTCACAAACTACCGAACAAATAAAGAAAGTAGATGTTTTCTCAAAGACTCGACATGAAGATGTATGGAGTCATTCGGGAACATGCAGAACAGGACAAATTATTAGTGGTCCAATTACAGCAGGAAAATCATTTGATTTTAAGCTTCGTTTAAGAATTCCTGTTAGAAGATTCCTTCCATTAGAAGCTATTCGATTTATTCCAGCTTTTGCGGGAAACATTCAGCTTAAAGTAAAGTTCAGTAGCGACGCCTTACAATGCACATCTATATCTGTAAATGATATCGTTGCTTTCAATCCAACTCTTAAAGTTGCATTTGCTTCAGATTCAAATCCACCGACAAATAAATTTGTTCCATGGAATGAACCATTCACTAAGATAACGAAGGCAATAGAAGCTAGTGGAACAGTTACTATTACAACTGTAACCCAGCAACTATTTCGAACAAAGATGGATTTTAATGAATGTTTCATTCATCCAAAATCATTCTCTTTAGACCCTAACATTTATACAGAACTTGTAGAACATTATACAAACGAGGCTTTATGTTTTCCTGTTAAAGTTATGGATTGGATTCCTATGGACGGTTCATTCTCAAAGAATACAGATAGTTCAAGTGCAACATTTACAGCAGCTTATACGCCTATTAATGTTAAAAGTATTTGGGCACTATTTAGAAAGAAAGACAACTATTATGTTAATTTTGAGAACCCTAAGTTTAAATATCTTCAGCTTTCCATGGGAGCTTATGGAAATATGCCTGCAGAACCCGAAAAATCATATGGACCTGTATTTTATGAAATGGTTGCGAACGCTTGCAATACAAACAATGATATGATAGGATTTAATGAAGATGTTATGAGGTCATTGGTGGATGATGGTAGTGTGGAACATAAATGGGATAGCTATGACAACACACATTTCTTATGTGGTTTTCCAACAGAAGTGGACTTTTGCTTCCAGCAAGGTCAAACATCTACTGCTCCAATAACATACAAATTGTCTGTTAAAGGACCTATTGAACTAGCAACTGAAAATGTACCAAAGCCACTTATTGGATTTATGAGGATTGTTGCTTTGCCATTCAGGTGCGTGCTAATGGAATCCCAATAATAAGATTAGATGACTATAACTTAGCTGCGGACGACAGTGAGGAATAAAGGATGAACGTTTATTTTTAAAGCTTATAAATGAGTTCTTCATCAAGCTCTCGTGAACCTTCACCATCTATGAAACAAACTTTACCAAACGATTATGGAGCACCTATTGAATATTTCTTACGAGCTGCACAATGGCACAGAGCAGTCTCACCAAGGTTAGGTGTTCCACCAGCTCCTGTCAAAAATAGCATTTGGTCAAGTCCTTATATAAGATATGGTCTCCCACTAGGTTTGCTAGCTACAGCAGGAGCAGTTATGATGTTGAAAAGAAATAAAGCAAATGTTGTAAATAATACTGAAGTAGCTGAAGTTAAACAAACTCCGACACCTTCGCCAAAACCAACGCCTTCACAAGCAAAACCTTCAATGACTCCTGAACCTATGGAAGTACAAACTCCTGTTCAAAAGTCAACTCCAAAACCAACTCCAACATTTAAACCAGAACCCACACCACAAATAAATCGTAAAACTCCTGCGTTTCCTTACTGAAAAATAACGTTATTTTTATTTAATATTAAAATTTTTATTTGATTGAAATGACAAATAAAGTCACTGAAGCAATGAAACAAAAGTTCTTGGTAGAATACATTAAATCAGGAACTATTCCAGAAGGTTTTTACATTCATACTATGAAGGATGGTAGAGTTCAGTTTAGAAAGATAAAGCAACCATTAGATAAAGAAGGAATTTTGAGAAAGATTAAACTTCATGAGGACAACATTGCTGAACTTAAGAAGAAGTTAGAAGAGTTGGAGAAAGGAAGAGAGTTATAAAGCAATGAATTCAACAGGGTGAAAAACCGGGTGAAAAAAGAGGTGAGATTTCACCACTTCACCTAAATTTATTTTTGTGCTATGTTTTCATACGTGTGAGGGTGGTGATATCATTAATTTTTAAGTTTATTTTTATATAAATGACAGAACAAAAATAAAACATATCTACTCAACAGGAATGAGACCCTTACTGACTATGTATTCGTTTAATGCATGATGAAAACAATGGTACATATTATCGTATGGGTATACACAACGTCTGTTTCCATCGTCGTCGTATATGTAGAGCTCAAATCCAGTCCAACCTTCTTTTGTACAATATGTAGCTTTATTTAAGTATGCATTTATGTAGATAAGGCAATTTTCTTCATCGCTCCAGAAATAATTTTTGTTCTTTGTTGAAATAGTTTTCGTTCCTCTGCGACCATAAGGAATGTATGCAATGAATTTTGCGTCATATGGGATTGTAATATATTCAGGGTTTCTTTCATCGTCAATGGGTCTGTCTTTGTTAAAATGCATGTTTCTCAGTTTTACTTGAGTTTTGAATAGTTCACGGAAACGTTCTGGGAAAGAGTCATAGTAAATGTAGTCAGACATGTCTTTGTAATGAAATAAAAAATTAAAAAAATAAAAATAAGGTTATTTTTTATTTAGTGAGGACGGTAGTGAATTCGTTAGTGAATTCATTAGTGAAGTCATTAGTGAAGTCGTTTATGTGTCAGATGGTTTTGTAAATATTTAAGGTTAAGTTGGTGTTATGGTTGTGTTGTAAAATATACGTTACCGGTTTCGTAAAGTGTCAAAATCGCTAAGTTGGGTAAGGTGGAACGCAGTGCCGCCGTACCCAAGTTAGGGATACTAACTAATGTATATTCTCCCTGCATGATATCAAAACTTGGCTATAAGTCTCTATTCATTATGAGTATGACCCCATTTTTTTACAAAAAGTGCCGAATTGCAACTTTGTCCCAATCTCGCAATAAGACTTGCCGAGCCTCATGCCCCTACCTCATATAAATAGAATCACACTTTAGTGAATCAACATCTATAAGAATGAAGTGTTTTGAAGCTGAAATAATATTGAATAGAAATTAATTTTTTCTGAAATTTTGAATGAAATTATGGGAATTAAAAAATTACTAAATATTGTATTCATACAAATATATTATTTTAAAGGAAAAATAGATGCTGATAGAAACGATGAAAATTTTTGAAAACTTTACAATTAATTTATGTTCGTTAACCACAGAGCTTGCAATCCAAAGCTCACGTTAGACAACAAGAGTCATAAAGTCTCACACTAAGGGATATCCAACATATATTTTAATAATCTAATGTTTATGACAAATATTCAACATAAAATTAAGTTTTCGTTTCGTTACAAGGCATTCATACTTTGGAGATATCATATTTAATGTACAGAAAAGTTAATATTAAACAATACATGCTAAAGAATTAATAAATAAGATAATAAAATAAATTTATACGTAATTACTTTCATTTAATATGCTTTATGCTGTATAATATTGATTAAGAGGCATTAAAAGGTTCCATAGTCTGCTTTTATAGGCAAGATTTTTGATAAAAATTTTAAATTTTGAAAAATGATGAGAAAAGGAAAAAAAGGTAAATGAGAGCAAGAGGAGGGAAAAAAGAAAAAGAAAAGAAAGGGAAGGGAAAAATAAAAGAAAGGGAAGGGAAAAATAAAAGAAAGAAGGACATATAAAAATTTAGATGCGCATTCTTAATGCCGAGGCGGCTTGCCGCCGAGGCGCGATTTTTGTAGGCCTCTACGGTAACCCGGCAATGTTTTTTTAAATCTTGTACAGCTCTACAGGTAGCAATATCCAAAAATTTAAAAACATTTTATCAATTCGTTAGAGAACTAGAGCCTCCTAGGTACTGAACCAGAATCAGTGCCTAGGGGACTCTAGTTATCTATATAAATCTGAGAAACTTTGAGGAAATTGTTCGACATTTCCTCAAAGTTTCTCAGCAATTTAGCGAGGAATGTTCGTTATCGTGTAGATATTTATAATATATACATGATAACAAACATTCCCCGCTAAAAGATGTAAAATCTTATAAGAAATAATTGCAAAAGAATAACAAATTGCAACAAATTTTATATGAAACTGAACCTTATGAGGTAGTGATTCAAGATCACCGCCTCATAAGATTCAGTTTCAATCTCAAGTATCTCAAAAGTAAGGCTCTATTTTTTGCCATGTAAAGCGTCACTTTTTCTGTCAAACCGTTTTTATCGTTTTCGTTTACAACAATTATCAATTTATAGCGATTCAAATTCTGATAATTCAACAGATGAACAACTTTTCTCTACAAATTCTCCAAATCAATCTTCAGAAAATGCGTCAGATTTATCGGATGATATGTATTCAATTCATATTGACACCACTCAAAATCTTGAAAAAGCAACAGATTATTTTAATCAGAAATAATTAAACACAAATTTTTCAGAACGTTCAATTAATAAATTCTTCAAAATTCTGAACATTGCAAAACCTCGGAAAAATTCAAAGCCCAAAGGAAAAACAAAATATGAAGCAATGTATGCAAATTTAATTTGGCATGTTGATATTCATTTTTTAAATCATGAACAAGGAGAATATCTTTATGCGGTTATTGACGATAAGTCAAGAAAAATTTTAGCCTGGGCCTATTTAGAAACCAAAGAGGCAGCTCAAACAAGCAGAGTTATTGAATAATGTTTTCAAACTTACGGAAAACCATTCGCAATTTGGAGCGATAACGGTTTAGAAAATTTCGGAATTTTCAAAAATTTATTATTAAATTCTAATGTGGAATCGATAACAATATTGCCACATTGTCCGTATATGAACGGAAAAATTGAGAGATTTTGGCAAAATATCGAAATCGAAGGAACAACATGAAACGACATTCAATCCATCGTTGAAAATTATAATTCAACACGTCATACGAAACTGCCAAAAAACCCTCATGTTAATACATGGTATTGCCCAAACATTTTTATGAAATTTCCGAACAATACGATTCAACAAAGTTATTTATCTGGAGTGTTGACGGACAAGTTAAGGATTTGAGAGAATCTTTACAACATTTCAGGGAGAGAAGAAGAAATCAAAGAAATTAGCAATAAATTACAAAATCAGTCCACAACTTCTTCAATTATAACTTTAAATAATCCAGATATCTCATTTACATATCACGAGAACTATATCGCATATCGAATAAACATTTTATTTTAAAAACTACAAATTATCTTTTTAGTTTTTATTGAGAAAAAGAGATATAAAAAGAGAAGAGTCGTTCAAAGTGGATACATATTAATACGATTAAATGATAAGATCAAATTCGATAAGGATAAGACAAAGATAAAATTATTAAACTCAAGTTTTCATCAAAGTCACATAACCCATATCACCATACAATAGAAATTCAGAAAACCAACTCTTACTAAGATTTTGTCGTTGAATAAAAATTTTAATTTTTTTTGGTTAACTCTATAGCATATGGTGTAGGTTGGTCAATCAAATGGGGAATTATTTGGGAATGAGATTAAGAGGCTGATCTCGCTGCACGTTCTGGAATCATTTCTATGTTGCACTCATTAATAAGAAATCTTGATAGTGATTATTGGCGAGCATAATATCTTTATTGAGTCTTTGGTAAGTAGGAATGATCCAATGGAAACATTAAGATTTTCGGGAAAAGACTTTTTATTTCAAAAATGGTATAGTCTGTTATTGTGCTGTTGAGGATGCTGAAGGAATGGAGTGGCACATTGACTTGGTTGGGGTGGCTGGATGGCTTGAGGAGCAAGCTGTATTGCAACACTAAGAACAGTAGGACCAGCATTACTGCAATATTATGATGCTTCGCCAAGAGGAGTTATATTATCAATTTGTGGCTACCTGTGAGTTAATGAAAATAATATTTTTGTAGTTAATTATCTTGAACTCCGAATGAAAATCAAAGAGTAAGAGGATTATATTAGCCTTATATTCCTCCCACCCTTTGATTTTCATTAAAAATGTGAGAAACTTTGCCCGAATGAAAAGTTATTCGGACAGAGTTTCTCCGATTTTTTGAATGGAATGGAGGTTATGAGATATTGAAGAAATATCAGTACCTCATAGCCTCCAACTCCTTCAAAAAAACTCATTCGCCTGTGGATTGCCCGGTTGAATGAAAATATGCTCAATTCCACGTTCAACCAAAAGTTGATGAAATGAGCTTTTATTTTCAAGGCCGCTATCGGTCCAAATAGTGTATGGTGGTTGAAGTAGAGTATTTAATGCTCTTTTAAGAACTGTAGTTGTATTTTGAGCTGTTTTTTTTTCTCTAAATTAATTAAAATCTATTATTTTTCGCGATCTATCATCTATTATCGCAAACAAATATTTGCCGATTCGTTTCCTCCAATAGTGGATATCAGCATGCCTTATTTGATGACATTTGGATGCTAGATAATTTCGAGGAATGTATTTTTGCTGATTTTCTTGATTTTGAGGGGGAGTATCTGCGATAATCGCTTCGTGTATTTTCCTGCCAATTCTATATGTGGGAGAATCGAAAGTTTTTGTAATGTATGTTGCCGTTTTAAGAGATTCGCGTAATGGATTTATTTCAATAGGTGTACCTTCTATTGGAGTCACAACTGGAACAAAAGTTGTGCGGTTAACTTCATCAGGCCAGTTTCCAGACTCATAATTTATTTCTCCATTTTTTTGAATTTCTGATTGAATTTTTTGAAATTCTTCTGGATTCTTCTCAATATTGACAAGGTCTGTTTTCATTTTCTGAATAATTTTATTGACGCCTGCATCGGACATTAAATCTTTCAAATTTGCAAAAGCTTGGCAGGCATCAAGGTTAATTTCTATTTGTTTTCTTCCTCTTTTTGGAATTTATTCCAAATTATTTTCTCTGACCTTCTTTTTGAACATAGTTTTGGATATCCTTTAGCTTCATTCCAGAGTTAATTTGTTGAACCGATTCCTTTAGCCATTCGATGTCAACTAATTTTCTGGAGGTACGATGCCAATGATATGGATCCATTAATTTTTGTAAAAGTTTACAAAAACTTCCATTTTGAAAAATAGTATGAATTTGATATAAAACTAGTTGTAATAGTGTAATATTGATTAAATAATAATAAGTTTTTTTTCTTAAAAATAATTTTGGCGCCAAAGTCACTTTTTCTAGCGACCCTTTTCGGTATGGTATAATAATTTAAATTTCGCAAAATTACAGATTGTTGGAATGCATTTATTGTAAGTACACCATGTGGATGGATAAATAAGGATCGATTCACTGATTATGCACAATTTTTTGTGATGCAATTTGGAGGAATCTAAGAGAATTGTTGCTATGTGATGACAATTTAATGTTCATGTTTTGGAATGGTACAAACTCCATTTATGTATTACTAGACAAAAATTTCTTATATTATTATCTTCAATCAGTAAAAACGAAAAATCAGAAAACATCGAGGATGATAATATAAGAAATTGAATCCAATCAACATAATGATGATCTAAGTAACATTGATGAAGATGATGGCATTGTTCCATCATACTTGTTATATGATTATTCAGAAAATGATGTACTATTTTGTAAGAACGATTGCATAATTGATGAAAATGATGATACTATGAATGTGACTCGAAACCATCTATTAAGGGAACACTCCGGTCAAAAAATATGGACAGTTTGTTTCGCTTGGCCACATTATTCTAAAATAGTTTACTCTTTTGAATAAAGATTTTAAACGAATATATGATGATAGTTAGTATACCTAAGTCGTGTACTGTGGCACTGCGCGCCTCCGTACACAACTTAGCTGTTTTGACACTTTACGAAACCGTTAACGTATATTTTACAACACAAACGACAACACTAACTTAACCTTAAATATTTATAAAGCCGCCAACCACTTCACCTCACTAATGAAAAAATAAACGTTTTCACAAACGACTTCACTAATGTAAAAAATAAACGTTCTCACTTACAAAAGTATTGCAACTCCTCCCATTGCTGTGCTTCACATAACAGCTCATAATCTTCTGACTCACTTTCTTCTTCATATAGGTCAAAGTCACTGTCAAAATGAATGTTAGTAAGTTTTGACAAAGCTAATGAAACACGTTTACCGTTTGTATCGTATGCTTGTATAAACTTTCCATTCTTCATTCCTTCATAAACGCTCAAACTAATTTTACCCTTTCTCCCTCGTATCTGATAGAATGTATTTTCACGAGGAACGAAGAACAAATTCTTGAACTCATGACCGTTGTAGTTTGTTATCTCAATAGTTTTCGTCATTTATATAAAAATAAACTTAAAAATTAATGATATCACCACCCTCACACGTATGAAAACATAGCCCAAAAATATATTTAGGGTAGAAGGGTAGATCTAACCTCATTTCTACCCTCATTTCTACCCTGTTGAATTCATTGCTTTATTCCTCACTGTCGTCTGCTTTCTCCAACTCTTCTAACTTCTTCTTAAGTTCAGCAATGTTGTCCTCATGAAGTTTAATCTTTCTCAAAATTCCTTCTTTATCTAATGGTTGCTTTATCTTTCTAAACTGAACTCTACCATCCTTCATAGTATGAATGTAAAAACCTTCTGGAATAGTTCCTGATTTAATGTATTCTACCAAAAACTTTTGTTTCATTGCTTCAGTGACTTTATTTGTCATTTTACTCTAAGGTGAAGCTAGCACAGCGATAATGGATTTCATGACTTTTTAGTATTTCATGCAATCTTAACAGATAGCCTTACAAGTACTTCCAGTGTCCCTAGCTGTCCCTCCTTTTTATATAACTCCATGACATTTATAATCTCGCGAAACTTAACAGGTAGCATAACAGATTAAAATCAGATGAGGTTTTGAACCAAAATTTCTAAGCAACGTTGTCAAGGATTTTGAGGAACTAGGGACAGAGTGTGGCAAAGTCCAAGATTTAATTTATCTTCATCTGTTTCATCAGCTATCTCATCTAATATGCCAATATTTTATTCATAACTCGTGGCAAACCCACTAACTTTCATTATGTTCATCTACATGCTTCATCTGATAGAAAGTATGACTTTCATTAACTCTGTGAGATAATGAAAACTACTAGGGACAGAGACCATGGCAAAGTTTATGACTTTCATTATTTCCAGAACTTAATGAAAACTACTAGGGACAGAGACCATGGCAAAGTTCATGATTTAATTTATTCTCTCACTAACAACAAATACAAAACTCCAACACTAACGACAAAAATAAATGTCCTCACTTCTTAACAAAGTAATATGTGCTTCTTACACCACCATAGCTCAAACGTTTCTTTTCAAACATCGATTGAAACTTATTTTGAGCCACTGGCTTTAGTCTCTTTTTCTTCAAATACGCCAAGAAATCTTCTTCACATCTTTTCACTTCATAGCCTTCTTTAAACTCCTCCTTGTTAAGTTCTATGAAATCCTTTATCTCATTCTTTGTTGCAATGGCTTCTTCACGAACGACATCATGAACGATTTCAACACTGTTCTCATGTATGACCTCCTCACTGTTCTCATGAACTATTTCATCACTGTTCTCATGTATGACCTCCTCACTGTTCTCATGAACTATTTCATCACTGTTCTCATGAACGACCTCCTCACTGTCTTTCATAAGCGTTTCAAAGTCTCCTTTACTCATTACTTCAATCTCATGCTGTTCACATAGTACTTAAACTCACTGTATATGTCTTTGTTGTATGTTATATTGCTTCCCATGTACTCCATGAATTTTTCAAGCACTTCCTCATAATTCACTGTTTCTTTCTTTCCACGACCTTCTAATATCATACTTGCTTCGTAAATATAACTTCTTGCAGAAGCGTCTCGCTTTCTACTTCTCTTCACAAATTCTCTCATCTGCCACCAAATACATTTGAACTACATGCAAAGAATTCATTCTCCTTCGCAAATTCTTTATATCTTCTGTAGCACTCTGTACAATTCCATCCGGATACAAACTTTTCATAGAACTCCTCGTAAAACATTTGGTAAGGTGTTTTGTTCATTTCGATGAGTTCTTGTTTAGCCCTGGTGAATGGTATCTTCCTTACATCAAATTCACTTAAATCTTTCCTCATGAAGTACGTCAGTAAGTTTGAATAAAACTCTTCATTAAAGCTTTCAATGAGATTTGAGAAATATTCGTAATTTCCTTTGTATCTGCTGCTTACGTCAATGACAACAAATCTTCTGTCGTCTTTGTCAATCTTTACTGAGTTGAAGTTGTTAGATATCATGATGATATTACAAACATTCTCTATCTTTCTTACTGGCTGACACTTCTGATTTAAGTCCAACTGAGTCTCTGTTACTATTGACTTTAGTGCGTCGTGGTTCATGACCTTAGACGTATCGCATGAGCTTAGTTCATTGCATACGATGAGCTTCATGTTCTCAATAGCAGCATTGAATCTACCAACCACATTCTCTATTGCCGTTATATTATTGTTGGCGTACTTGCTAATGAGCTCGCATAGAACATTACTAAGTACATTCTTACCAGTTCCTTGCTTCCTATTAACAAAAGTACTGTTCCAGTCTTTCCACAAGGATTTTGAACGATGTAGGCGAACCAGTTCAAAACATACTCATAAAGCTCTTCATCCTCATTACATATGACATCGTGAACATGTTTCAAATATCCTTCAATAACGCTTTCATCTACTTCATTCAGTACCTCATACTCATATCCTCTGAAATAGCTGTAAATGTCATCTCTTTCGTCAAAGAATCTCATGCTGACTTCATAAGATAGTTCTTGTTCTGACCCGCTTCATAAATCATCAGTGCGTTCACATCCTTCTCCTCAATACGTCCTACATAAACACTCTTCATGAGCTTATTGAATTCCTTGCTATCTACTGACACAAGTGTTGTTGTGTCTCGTATTCCATCATAATCTTTCACTAGATATGTCATACGTGCTCCGTCAATAACGACAACACATCTTCTTAAGTCATTTATAACACTAACTATGTCAATACCTTCTTCACTCATGTACTTATTTCTTCTCAAGTCCTTTAGTGTGAAAGTGTCTCTAAGTTCTATTTCAAGCAATTCATTTACATGTCCTTTGCAATACTTCTCTATAAAATATTTCTGTCGTTCTTTACTAAGTTTCTTAACAGCTCTGAAGAACCATGTGTTTTGACTCAAACATCCTTCACAACTTCTCTCATTCATTCCTAGTTCTTTCATGTCATTATCTTCAACCTCTATGGTCTCATTGACTAAGGTCAAGGTTCTTAGTCATTGCTGGTCTTATCTGAAACAATGTTTGTGCAACAGGTTTAACTAGTTCAGCAACGTCCTTCCTTAATATGAATAGCTGTTTCCACTCATCTTTGCTAACAGTTCTTTCATAACCACTGACAGTAATGATTTCATTTGCTGACCTTAGACACTTATGTTCTATCATTTGTATTGCTTTTGTGTAAGGCTTTCGTGAGCATAGGTTGTATATGTCATTCCTGCAATGTTCATTCATGCCAATAGTACTAAATCCTTTCTTTGCTGTTGAGTGCATAATATCCATTAGTTCCTGTGTTCGTATTGCTGTCTCATAAAATACAACAAGACCTTTGTCATCTATGACGTACTTACCGAAAACATTGCTTATATTCTTTAACCATGAAATAACATCCTCATTCATGCTGTCAAACATGAAGTAAGGTCTTACATACTCTTCACTTATAAGATACTCCACAAAGTACTTGTTAAGCTCTATGTCCTCGTGAGCGATTTCATTAGGTTTGATATTAGTTCCTTTTGTCATTGCTGTCATGTACTTCACTCTCATAGTTCCTTTCAATAGCTTAAAAATACTTCATTGTTTCATAACTGCTCTAAATTCTGTTCAAAATTCGTACAACATAACTTTTAACATTAGTGAAAGAACATGAGCGAAACAACAACATCTAACATTACAGAAGAAGTCAATGACAATGCCGATGAAAACATTACAGAAGGAGCTAGTGAAAATATTGACGAGTTCAGTGAGGAAGAAGATATTGAGGACGTCAATGAGAACGTTAGTGGGGAACAAACTCAATGGGAAACATTGAGAAATCATGAAGATTATGAGATTTGTACGACATATCCTTTTACTATTCGTCGAAAGAAAAACAAACATATTAAGAGTGAATGCTTAAATAATCATGGTTATATTGAGCTTAGTTTAAACAACAAAACGCATTTAAAGCATAGAATTATTGCAGAACAGTGGATTGAAAATCCAAACAATTTGAAAGAAATAGACCATATAAATCATGATAGAACGGACAACAGAATCTCAAACCTTCGTTGGTGTTCTAGATCTGAAAACAATAGAAATAAAAGCAAGTATGGCGATATAGTTTATGAGTTCGTTGATGAAATATCTGACGAAGCTGTTGAAATAACAGATTATGGTAAGCATTCGTTTGAGTTCTACTACTATGTTGAGAATGAGGACGCATTCTATTATTATACAGGTCTTAACTATCGAAAACTTCATATAAACTTTACAAAAACAGGTGATGCTTATGTTTGTATGATAGATACAGAAAACAAGAGAGTAATTTTATGCATAAACAAATTCAAACGCTTGTACGGCTTCATGTAGGACAAACATTATTTTTCAACACTAACGCCAACACTTAGGACAAACATTCATGACTAACATTACTGTATAACATAAATGTTTTGTCATGACCTCATCGTATATGTTTTGTCATGATTTCATCGTTAATGTTTTGTCATGAATTCATCGTAAATGTTTTGTCATGATTTCATCGTTAATGTTTTGTCATGATTTCATCGTACATGTTTTGTCATGATTTCATCGTAAATGTTTTGTCATGACCTCATCGTAAATGTTTTGTCATGATTTCATCGTAAATGTTTTGTCATGATTTCTTCATCGTATATGCTTTGTCATGATTTCATCGTATATGTTTTGTCATGACCTCATCGTAAATGTTTTGTCATGATTTCATCGTTAATGTTTTGTCATGAATTCATCGTAAATGTTTTGTCATGATTTCATCGTAAATGTTTTGTCAAAACTTCATCGTATATGCTTTGTCAAGGTTTCTTCGTAAATGTTTTGTCATGACCTCATCGTAAATGTTTTGTCATGATTTCATCGTAAATGTTTTGTCAAAACTTCATCGTACATGTTTTGTCATGATTTCATCGTATATGTTTTGTCATGATTTCATCGTTAATGTTTTGTCATGATTTCATCGTAAATGTTTTGTCATGATTTCATCGTAAATGTTTTGTCATGATTTCATCGTAAATGTTTTGTCATGATTTCATCGTAAATGTTTTGTCATGATTTCATCGTTAATGTTTTGTCAAAACTTCTTCGTAATGAGTGTAAATGATCCAAAAATAATGTTTATGTTAGAATGTTAGATCTAACACCTTTTCTAACATGTTTTCTAACATGACCTCATCGTAAATGTTTTGTTATGACCTCATGGAACTTAAACGTATATGTTTTGTCATGACCTCATGGAACTTAAACGTAAATGTTTTGTTATGACCTCATGGAACTTAAACGTATATGTTTTGTCATGACCTCATCGTAAATGTTTTGTCATGACCTCATCGTAAATGTTTTGTCATGATTTCTTCATCGTATATGCTTTGTCATGACCTCATGGAACTTAAACGTAAATGTTTTGTCATGATTTCTTCATCGTATATGCTTTGTCAAGGTTTCTTCGTATATGTTTTGTCATGACCTCATCGTAAATGTTTTGTCATGACCTCATCGTAAATGTTTTGTTATGACCTCATGGAACTTAAACGTAAATGTTTTGTTATGACCTCATCGTAATGAGTGTAAATGACCCAAAAATAATGTTTATGTTAGAATGTTAGATCTAACACCTTTTCTAACATGCTTTCTAACATGACCTCATGGAACTTAAACGTAAATGTTTTGTCATGACCTCATGGAACTTAAACGTATATGCTTTGTCAAGGTTTCTTCGTATATGTTTTGTCATGACCTCATCGTAAATGTTTTGTTATGACCTCATGGAACTTAAACGTAAATGTTTTGTTATGACCTCATGGAACTTAAACGTAAATGTTTTGTCATGACCTCATCGTAAATGTTTTGTTATGACCTCATCGTATATGTTTTGTCATGACCTCATCGTAAATGTTTTGTCATGACCTCATCGTAAATGTTTTGTGAAGAATATAACAACCGCCGGAATTCAGACGGTTGCTTTTTATACAAAATTCACGCAGGAAAATTCTTGAGTTTTGGTTGAAAGAATACGGTCGAGCCAAAAGTGGCTCAACCTCAAAACAAACATTTTGTGATCTTACTAAGGCGTTATGAATGAATTCAAAGGTATTTACAAACATCCTGACCTCGTTCATTTTGTTGCTGAATGGTGCTCTGTAAAGTATGCATTTTATGTCAAAGATATTATGGACTCCATAGACAAGAAAGTTCATGAGAAGTTAGATGAAGAAGAACTCGAAGATACAGTAGAGAATGCAAAACATTTTTGACGAAGTGAAGATCTTCACTTCGTCAAAATGTGATGCAAAAACAAGCATTTTATGAGCTTACTAAGGCGTTATGAATGAATTCAAAGGTATTTACATACATCCTGACCTCGTTCATTTTGTTGCTGAATTCAGCAAAAATAATGTTTACGTTAATGTTTTCACTGTTACCATGTTACCATGTGCTACCAGGTTAATTAACTTCTCTTAAAATTACTGACAACATGACATTTTGACAACAGTCCAGGAAATAAACTTCATCGTATATGCTTTGTCATGACTTCTTCGTATATGTTTTGTCATGACCTCATCGTATATGCTTTGTCATGACTTCTTCATCGTAATGAACGTAAATGTTTTGTCATGACTTCATCGTATATGCTTTGTCAAGGTTTCATCGTAAATGTTTTGTCATGACTTCATCGTATATGCTTTGTCAAGGTTTCATCGTATATGCTTTGTCATGACTTCTTCATCATAATGAGCGTAAATGACCCAAAATAATGTTTATGTTAGAATGTTAGATCTAACACGTTTTCTAACCCGATAACTAACCTGTTGAATTTTCATACGGAATCTCTTCTCTCGGTTTTCCGAGGGAGGCAATCATATGAGGAAATTCTTCTAAAAGTTCTTTTGTCTGTTGGTTTTCAAACCAATGATATGCTTGCTTTGTAGAACGAAGAGTATTATAAGGCATTTTGTGAAGAATATAGCAACCGCCGGAATTCAGACGGTTGCTTTTTATACAAAATTCACGCAGGAAAATTCTTGAGTTTTGGTTGAAAGAATACGGTCGAGCCAAAAGTGGCTCAACCTCAAAACAAACATTTTGTGATCTTACTAAGGCGTTATGAATGAATTCAAAGGTATTTACATACATCCTGATCTCGTTCATTTTGTTGTTGAATTCAGCAAAAATAATGTTTAGGGTAGATGGTTTTTAGGTGTCACTACGTCACCATGTCACCAGGTTAATTAACTTCTCTTAAAATTACTGACAACATGACATTTTGACAACAGTCCAGGAAATAAACTTCATCGTATATGTTTTGTCATGACTTCATCGTATATGCTTTGTCATGACTTCTTCGTAATGAGTGTAAATGACCCAAAAATAATGTTTACGTTAATGTTTTCAGGTTATTCAATAATTAATTATTTTTGAAGAACTGAAGGTGCTACCATGTTACCATGTGCTACCAGGTTAATTAACTTCTCTGAAAAAGTGTGACAACATGACATTTAGACAACACAGCAGGATTAATGAGGAAGGTATTTATGAATTATTTTTGAAGAACTGAAGGTGCTACCATGTTACCATGTGCTACCAGGTTAATTAACTTCTCTGAAAAAATGAGACAACATGACATTTAGACAACACAGCAGGAAATAAACTTCTTCGTATATGCTTTGTCAAACATAAACGTATATGTTTTGTCAAACATGAACGTAAATGTTTTATCATGACTTCATCGTATATGTTTTGTCAAACATGAACGTAAATGTTTTGTCAAGACTTCTTCGTAAATGTTTTGTCATGATTTCTTCGTAAATGTTTTGTCATGACTTCATCGTATATGTTTTATCATGATTTCATCGTATATGTTTTATCATGATTTCATCGAAACTAAACGTATATGCTTTGTCATGACTTCATCGTAAATGTTTTGTCAAACATGAACGTAAATGTTTTGTCATGACTTCATCGTATATGTTTTATCATGATTTCATCGTATATGTTTTGTCATGATTTCATCGAAACTAAACGTATATGCTTTGTCAAACTTCTTCGTATATGCTTTGTCAAACTTCTTCGTATATGCTTTGTCAAACATGAACGTAAATGTTTTGTCATGACTTCATCGTATATGTTTTGTCATGATTTCATCGTAATGAGTGTAAATGACCCAAAAATAATGTTTATGTTAGAATGTTAGATCTAACACCTTTTCTAACATGTTTTCTAACATAGAGGATTTCATTAGATATACACATTCTTCCTTCATTTCATTCTATACACAATTTACATCATAGACGATTTAATAGATATAATACTTTACTGTTTCATCTGATATAAACATTATTTTTGGGTCATTTACACTCATTACGATGAAATCATGACAAAACATATACGATGAAGTCATGATAAAACATTTACGTTCATGTTTGACAAAGCATATACGAAGAAGTTTGACAAAGCATATACGAAGAAGTTTGACAAAGCATATACGTTTAGTTTCGATGAAATCATGACAAAACATATACGATGAAGAAATCATGACAAAACATATACGATGAAATCATGATAAAACATTTACGTTCATGTTTGACAAAACATATACGTTTATGTTTGACAAAGCATATACGAAGAAGTTTATTTCCTGCTGTGTTGTCTAAATGTCATGTTGTCTCATTTTTTCAGAGAAGTTAATTAACCTGGTAGCACATGGTAACATGGTAGCACCTTCAGTTCTTCAAAAATAATTCATAAATACCTTCCTCATTAATCCTGCTGTGTTGTCTAAATGTCATGTTGTCACACTTTTTCAGAGAAGTTAATTAACCTGGTAGCACATGGTAACATGGTAGCACCTTCAGTTCTTCAAAAATAATTAATTATTGAATAACCTGAAAACATTAACGTAAACATTATTTTGGGTCATTTACACTCATTACGAAGAAGTCATGACAAAGCATATACGATGAAGTCATGACAAAACATATACGATGAAGTTTATTTCCTGGACTGTTGTCAAAATGTCATGTTGTCAGTAATTTTAAGAGAAGTTAATTAACCTGGTGACATGGTGACGTAGTGACACCTAAAAACCATCTACCCTAAACATTATTTTTGCTGAATTCAACAACAAAATGAACGAGGTCAGGATGTTTGTAAATACCTTTGAATTCATTCATAACGCCTTAGTAAGATCACAAAATGTTTGTTTTGAGGTTGAGCCACTTTTGGCTCGACCGTATTCTTTCAACCAAAACTCAAGAATTTTCCTGCGTGAATTTTGTATAAAAAGCAACCGTCTGAATTCCGGCGGTTGCTATATTCTTCACAAAATGCCTTATAATACTCTTCGTTCTACAAAGCAAGCATATCATTGGTTTGAAAACCAACAGACAAAAGAACTTTTAGAAGAATTTCCTCATATGATTGCCTCCCTCGGAAAACCGAGAGAAGAGATTCCGTATGAAAATTCAACAGGTTAGTTATCGGGTTAGAAAACGTGTTAGATCTAACATTCTAACATAAACATTATTTTGGGTCATTTACGCTCATTATGATGAAGAAGTCATGACAAAGCATATACGATGAAACCTTGACAAAGCATATACGATGAAGTCATGACAAAACATTTACGATGAAACCTTGACAAAGCATATACGATGAAGTCATGACAAAACATTTACGTTCATTACGATGAAGAAGTCATGACAAAGCATATACGATGAGGTCATGACAAAACATTTACGTTCATTACGATGAAGAAGTCATGACAAAGCATATACGATGAGGTCATGACAAAACATATACGAAGAAGTCATGACAAAGCATATACGATGAAGTTTATTTCCTGGACTGTTGTCAAAATGTCATGTTGTCAGTAATTTTAAGAGAAGTTAATTAACCTGGTAGCACATGGTAACATGGTAACAGTGAAAACATTAACGTAAACATTATTTTTGCTGAATTCAGCAACAAAATGAACGAGGTCAGGATGTATGTAAATACCTTTGAATTCATTCATAACGCCTTAGTAAGCTCATAAAATGCTTGTTTTTGCATCACATTTTGACGAAGTGAAGATCTTCACTTCGTCAAAAATGTTTTGCATTCTCTACTGTATCTTCGAGTTCTTCTTCATCTAACTTCTCATGAACTTTCTTGTCTATGGAGTCCATAATATCTTTGACATAAAATGCATACTTTACAGAGCACCATTCAGCAACAAAATGAACGAGGTCAGGATGTTTGTAAATACCTTTGAATTCATTCATAACGTCTTAGTAAGATCACAAAATGTTTGTTTTGAGGTTGAGCCACTTTTGGCTCGACCGTATTCTTTCAACCAAAACTCAAGAATTTTCCTGCGTGAATTTTGTATAAAAAGCAACCGTCTGAATTCCGGCGGTTGTTATATTCTTCACAAAACATTTACGATGAGGTCATGACAAAACATTTACGATGAGGTCATGACAAAACATATACGATGAGGTCATAACAAAACATTTACGATGAGGTCATGACAAAACATTTACGTTTAAGTTCCATGAGGTCATAACAAAACATTTACGTTTAAGTTCCATGAGGTCATAACAAAACATTTACGATGAGGTCATGACAAAACATATACGAAGAAACCTTGACAAAGCATATACGTTTAAGTTCCATGAGGTCATGACAAAACATTTACGTTTAAGTTCCATGAGGTCATGTTAGAAAGCATGTTAGAAAAGGTGTTAGATCTAACATTCTAACATAAACATTATTTTTGGGTCATTTACACTCATTACGATGAGGTCATAACAAAACATTTACGTTTAAGTTCCATGAGGTCATAACAAAACATTTACGATGAGGTCATGACAAAACATTTACGATGAGGTCATGACAAAACATATACGAAGAAACCTTGACAAAGCATATACGATGAAGAAATCATGACAAAACATTTACGATGAGGTCATGACAAAACATTTACGATGAGGTCATGACAAAACATATACGTTTAAGTTCCATGAGGTCATAACAAAACATTTACGTTTAAGTTCCATGAGGTCATGACAAAACATATACGATGAGGTCATGACAAAACATATACGATGAGGTCATAACAAAACATTTACGATGAGGTCATGACAAAACATTTACGTTTAAGTTCCATGAGGTCATAACAAAACATTTACGTTTAAGTTCCATGAGGTCATAACAAAACATTTACGATGAGGTCATGACAAAACATATACGAAGAAACCTTGACAAAGCATATACGTTTAAGTTCCATGAGGTCATGACAAAACATTTACGTTTAAGTTCCATGAGGTCATGTTAGAAAGCATGTTAGAAAAGGTGTTAGATCTAACATTCTAACATAAACATTATTTTTGGGTCATTTACACTCATTACGATGAGGTCATAACAAAACATTTACGTTTAAGTTCCATGAGGTCATAACAAAACATTTACGATGAGGTCATGACAAAACATTTACGATGAGGTCATGACAAAACATATACGAAGAAACCTTGACAAAGCATATACGATGAAGAAATCATGACAAAACATTTACGTTTAAGTTCCATGAGGTCATGACAAAGCATATACGATGAAGAAATCATGACAAAACATTTACGATGAGGTCATGACAAAACATTTACGATGAGGTCATGACAAAACATATACGTTTAAGTTCCATGAGGTCATAACAAAACATTTACGTTTAAGTTCCATGAGGTCATGACAAAACATATACGTTTAAGTTCCATGAGGTCATAACAAAACATTTACGATGAGGTCATGTTAGAAAACATGTTAGAAAAGGTGTTAGATCTAACATTCTAACATAAACATTATTTTTGGATCATTTACACTCATTACGAAGAAGTTTTGACAAAACATTAACGATGAAATCATGACAAAACATTTACGATGAAATCATGACAAAACATTAACGATGAAATCATGACAAAACATTTACGATGAAATCATGACAAAACATTTACGATGAAATCATGACAAAACATTAACGATGAAATCATGACAAAACATATACGATGAAATCATGACAAAACATGTACGATGAAGTTTTGACAAAACATTTACGATGAAATCATGACAAAACATTTACGATGAGGTCATGACAAAACATTTACGAAGAAACCTTGACAAAGCATATACGATGAAGTTTTGACAAAACATTTACGATGAAATCATGACAAAACATTTACGATGAAATCATGACAAAACATTAACGATGAAATCATGACAAAACATATACGATGAGGTCATGACAAAACATTTATGTTATACAGTAATGTTAGTCATGAATGTTTGTCCTAAGTGTTGGCGTTAGTGTTGAAAAATAATGTTTGTCCTACATGAAGCCGTACAAGCGTTTGAATTTGTTTATGCATAAAATTACTCTCTTGTTTTCTGTATCTATCATACAAACATAAGCATCACCTGTTTTTGTAAAGTTTATATGAAGTTTTCGATAGTTAAGACCTGTATAATAATAGAATGCGTCCTCATTCTCAACATAGTAGTAGAACTCAAACGAATGCTTACCATAATCTGTTATTTCAACAGCTTCGTCAGATATTTCATCAACGAACTCATAAACTATATCGCCATACTTGCTTTTATTTCTATTGTTTTCAGATCTAGAACACCAACGAAGGTTTGAGATTCTGTTGTCCGTTCTATCATGATTTATATGGTCTATTTCTTTCAAATTGTTTGGATTTTCAATCCACTGTTCTGCAATAATTCTATGCTTTAAATGCGTTTTGTTGTTTAAACTAAGCTCAATATAACCATGATTATTTAAGCATTCACTCTTAATATGTTTTTTTTCTTTCGACGAATAGTAAAAGGATATGTCGTACAAATCTCATAATCTTCATGATTTCTCAATGTTTCCCATTGAGTTTGTTCCCCACTAACGTTCTCATTGACGTCCTCAATATCTTCTTCCTCACTGAACTCGTCAATATTTTCACTAGCTCCTTCTGTAATGTTTTCATCGGCATTGTCATTGACTTCTTCTGTAATGTTAGATGTTGTTGTTTCGCTCATGTTCTTTCACTAATGTTAAAAGTTATGTTGTACGAATTTTGAACAGAATTTAGAGCAGTTATGAAACAATGAAGTATTTTTAAGCTATTGAAAGGAACTATGAGAGTGAAGTACATGACAGCAATGACAAAAGGAACTAATATCAAACCTAATGAAATCGCTCACGAGGACATAGAGCTTAACAAGTACTTTGTGGAGTATCTTATAAGTGAAGAGTATGTAAGACCTTACTTCATGTTTGACAGCATGAATGAGGATGTTATTTCATGGTTAAAGAATATAAGCAATGTTTTCGGTAAGTACGTCATAGATGACAAAGGTCTTGTTGTATTTTATGAGACAGCAATACGAACACAGGAACTAATGGATATTATGCACTCAACAGCAAAGAAAGGATTTAGTACTATTGGCATGAATGAACATTGCAGGAATGACATATACAACCTATGCTCACGAAAGCCTTACACAAAAGCAATACAAATGATAGAACATAAGTGTCTAAGGTCAGCAAATGAAATCATTACTGTCAGTGGTTATGAAAGAACTGTTAGCAAAGATGAGTGGAAACAGCTATTCATATTAAGGAAGGACGTTGCTGAACTAGTTAAACCTGTTGCACAAACATTGTTTCAGATAAGACCAGCAATGACTAAGAACCTTTGACCTTAGTCAATGAGACCATAGAGGTTGAAGATAATGACATGAAAGAACTAGGAATGAATGAGAGAAGTTGTGAAGGATGTTTGAGTCAAAACACATGGTTCTTCAGAGCTGTTAAGAAACTTAGTAAAGAACGACAGAAATATTTTATAGAGAAGTATTGCAAAGGACATGTAAATGAATTGCTTGAAATAGAACTTAGAGACACTTTCACACTAAAGGACTTGAGAAGAAATAAGTACATGAGTGAAGAAGGTATTGACATAGTTAGTGTTATAAATGACTTAAGAAGATGTGTTGTCGTTATTGACGGAGCACGTATGACATATCTAGTGAAAGATTATGATGGAATACGAGACACAACAACACTTGTGTCAGTAGATAGCAAGGAATTCAATAAGCTCATGAAGAGTGTTTATGTAGGACGTATTGAGGAGAAGGATGTGAACGCACTGATGATTTATGAAGCGGGTCAGAACAAGAACTATCTTATGAAGTCAGGCATGAGATTCTTTGACGAAAGAGATGACATTTACAGCTATTTCAGAGGATATGAGTATGAGGTACTGAATGAAGTAGATGAAAGCGTTATTGAAGGATATTTGAAACATGTTCACGATGTCATATGTAATGAGGATGAAGAGCTTTATGAGTATGTTTTGAACTGGTTCGCCTACATCGTTCAAAATCCTTGTGGAAAGACTGGAACAGTACTTTTGTTAATAGGAAAGCAAGGAACTGGTAAGAATGTACTTAGTAATGTTCTATGCGAGCTCATTAGCAAGTACGCCAACAATAATATAACGGCAATAGAGAATGTGGTTGGTAGATTCAATGCTGCTATTGAGAACATGAAGCTCATCGTATGCAATGAACTAAGCTCATGCGATACGTCTAAGGTCATGAACCACGACGCACTAAAGTCAATAGTAACAGAGACTCAGTTGGACTTAAATCAGAAGTGTCAGCCAGTAAGAAAGATAGAGAATGTTTGTAATATCATCATGATATCTAACAACTTCAACTCAGTAAAGATTGACAAAGACGACAGAAGATTTGTTGTCATTGACGTAAGCAGCAGATACAAAGGAAATTACGAATATTTCTCAAATCTCATTGAAAGCTTTAATGAAGAGTTTTATTCAAACTTACTGACGTACTTCATGAGGAAAGATTTAAGTGAATTTGATGTAAGGAAGATACCATTCACCAGGGCTAAACAAGAACTCATCGAAATGAACAAAACACCTTACCAAATGTTTTACGAGGAGTTCTATGAAAAGTTTGTATCCGGATGGAATTGTACAGAGTGCTACAGAAGATATAAAGAATTTGCGAAGGAGAATGAATTCTTTGCATGTAGTTCAAATGTATTTGGTGGCAAGATGAGAGAATTTGTGAAAAGAAGTAGAAAGCGAGACGGTTCTGCAAGAAGTTATATTTACGAAGCAAGTATGATATTAGAAGGTCGTGGAAAGAAAGAAACAGTGAATTATGAGGAAGTGCTTGAAAAATTCATGGAGTACATGGGAAGCAATATAACATACAACAAAGACATATACAGTGAGTTTAAGTACTATTGTGAACAGCATGAGATTGAAGTAATGAGTAAAGGAGACTTTGAAACGCTTATGAAAGACAGTGAGGAGGTCGTTCATGAGAACAATGATGAAATAGTTCATGAGAACAGTGAGGAGGTCATACATGAGAACAGTGATGAAATAGTTCATGAGAACAGTGAGGAGGTCATACATGAGAACAGTGTTGAAATCGTTCATGATGTCGTTCGTGAAGAAGCCATTGCAACAAAGAATGAGATAAAGGATTTCATAGAACTTAACAAGGAGGAGTTTAAAGAAGGCTATGAAGTGAAAAGATGTGAAGAAGATTTCTTGGCGTATTTGAAGAAAAAGAGACTAAAGCCAGTGGCTCAAAATAAGTTTCAATCGATGTTTGAAAAGAAACGTTTGAGCTATGGTGGTGTAAGAAGCACATATTACTTTGTTAAGAAGTGAGGACATTTATTTTTGTCGTTAGTGTTGGAGTTTTGTATTTGTTGTTAGTGAGAGAATAAATTAAATCATGAACTTTGCCATGGTCTCTGTCCCTAGTAGTTTTCATTAAGTTCTGGAAATAATGAAAGTCATAAACTTTGCCATGGTCTCTGTCCCTAGTAGTTTTCATTATCTCACAGAGTTAATGAAAGTCATACTTTCTATCAGATGAAGCATGTAGATGAACATAATGAAAGTTAGTGGGTTTGCCACGAGTTATGAATAAAATATTGGCATATTAGATGAGATAGCTGATGAAACAGATGAAGATAAATTAAATCTTGGACTTTGCCACACTCTGTCCCTAGTTCCTCAAAATCCTTGACAACGTTGCTTAGAAATTTTGGTTCAAAACCTCATCTGATTTTAATCTGTTATGCTACCTGTTAAGTTTCGCGAGATTATAAATGTCATGGAGTTATATAAAAAGGAGGGACAGCTAGGGACACTGGAAGTACTTGTAAGGCTATCTGTTAAGATTGCATGAAATACTAAAAAGTCATGAAATCCATTATCGCTGTGCTAGCTTCACCTTAGAGTAAAATGACAAATAAAGTCACTGAAGCAATGAAACAAAAGTTTTTGGTAGAATACATTAAATCAGGAACTATTCCAGAAGGTTTTTACATTCATACTATGAAGGATGGTAGAGTTCAGTTTAGAAAGATAAAGCAACCATTAGATAAAGAAGGAATTTTGAGAAAGATTAAACTTCATGAGGACAACATTGCTGAACTTAAGAAGAAGTTAGAAGAGTTGGAGAAAGCAGACGACAGTGAGGAATAAAGCAATGAATTCAACAGGGTAGAAATGAGGGTAGAAATGAGGTTAGATCTACCCTTCTACCCTAAATATATTTTTGGGCTATGTTTTCATACGTGTGAGGGTGGTGATATCATTAATTTTTAAGTTTATTTTTATATAAATGACGAAAACTATTGAGATAACAAACTACAACGGTCATGAGTTCAAGAATTTGTTCTTCGTTCCTCGTGAAAATACATTCTATCAGATACGAGGGAGAAAGGGTAAAATTAGTTTGAGCGTTTATGAAGGAATGAAGAATGGAAAGTTTATACAAGCATACGATACAAACGGTAAACGTGTTTCATTAGCTTTGTCAAAACTTACTAACATTCATTTTGACAGTGACTTTGACCTATATGAAGAAGAAAGTGAGTCAGAAGATTATGAGCTGTTATGTGAAGCACAGCAATGGGAGGAGTTGCAATACTTTTGTAA
This sequence comes from Trichomonas vaginalis G3, assembly GCF_026262505.1. Classification (NCBI taxonomy): domain Eukaryota; phylum Parabasalia; order Trichomonadida; family Trichomonadidae; genus Trichomonas; species Trichomonas vaginalis. Next base: position 19,039,676 of record NC_067206.1, on the reverse strand, counting down.
GTGAGAACGTTTATTTTTTACATTAGTGAAGTCGTTTGTGAAAACGTTTATTTTTTCATTAGTGAGGTGAAGTGGTTGGCGGCTTTATAAATATTTAAGGTTAAGTTAGTGTTGTCGTTTGTGTTGTAAAATATACGTTAACGGTTTCGTAAAGTGTCAAAACAGCTAAGTTGTGTACGGAGGCGCGCAGTGCCACAGTACACGACTTAGGTATACTAACTATGATGTTGAATTGCATTAACTTACAAATATTATCAATTTTAGAAATAGCTATATATAATAATTCTGTATATAATATTACATATAACCCTAATTCAACTCATCTAGATATCTAGTATATATTGAGTTATTTATCGATGAAAAAATTTCGGAAAAAATGATATTTTTTTTCAAAAAAATCGGAAAAAATGATATCTCCCCCCGTATAAGTAACGACTTAAAGCTTTCAGCTTTAGATGTATGAGCGAAAAATTTTTTGAGGGTAATTAATCGATTGCAGAGTAATATCGTTGAGGGTAAAATTGTTAAAAAATTCGTAAAAAATTTGAGAAACAATCTGAATTATTATGAAAAACTTATTTGAATGGATAAATTTGAGAATATATTGAAATTCATTGAAATCTAAAATCATATTTTATCTAGTTATGAACCGCAATAAAAGTTTGTATTTAGCTGTGTTATAATATGTAGTATCTTATTTTAAGTTTTCATGTCTGTGATTTTAATTTATGAATAATATTAACATATCCCCTTTTTTGGTAAAAAATATTTTGGTGAAAAACGGTTTTTTCACATCAAAAAGTGAACAAAACTGGGTGACTTGGTGAAACTCTCCCATTTATGTTCTCAACTTTTTGACATACATATGAGAACTGAAGCTTATCACCCTTAAAGGAACAATTAAACTCAAAAAATTCAGTTTTAGCAGTAAGAGTTTCGAAATCGATTTGGAAAGAGGATTCAAAAAAAGTCGAGAAGTCTTTGTGAATCTGGTTTGATGATCAATTTTATTATCGGCCTTGAAATAAATGTAAGTATCATGATTCGCAATGTCATTCCATAAATATTTTGTAACTTGAATAAAAAAATCAGCTGCTGGCTGAAAATCTTTTAGAATGGCAAGCATTTGAATTGACTTTGCCGAATATGGGTCGTAATGAAGCTTTACAATTTCAAATATTTTATCTTTTTGATCATCATTTAAAGTATTAAAAAATGTGTTGTGCATGAAAAATAGCGTGACTTCACTTTTGACAAAAAGTGACATTATTTATGATGGTTTTGTCATTTATTTGTCAGATTTATAAATGGATAATAATGCTGTAAATCAGATATTAATTAAAAATATTTAAGATTTATGTTCGAATTGAAAAGCAAAATGATATTTTTTTTAATTGAAAAACGTTATTATCTGATATTTTGAAGTTTTTAATATTTGTTAGTATCTTAAATTATTGAATGCATACGTTCTTTATGTTCTCAATTTTAAAAAAAATTGTGAAGAATTTAGTTTTTTGGAGATGGATGTTTAATATTTGTGAGTGAGAATGCAAGCAGGAGTTTGGTACTTTAAGGCTAGGTTGAGATAGATTTCCCATTATATTATCTGTGAATATATTGTTTGAAAATTCAAGATATAAAAATATATTATCAAAAAAATTATATTTTTAAATACAATAGGGTGGAAATATAGTACAATGAGATAGCAATGATATATTTTATAATGGGAGGTAATCTGAAGATAAGTAGCAAATTTTATGCGATTTTGATTGGGAGTTGGAGGGTGTGAGTACTATAGCATGTAATAGTATCTCACACCCTCCAATTCTTCCTATGGCGCCGAAAAATTTTTGGTGAAATGCGACGACATTTCACCAAAAATTTTCGGCGCCATATAGAGAACTATAGTCTGCGAGGTACTGATTCTATCTATGTACCTCGCAGACCATAGTTCTCAGCCAAAATGGCTAAAAATTGGGTGCAATGTAAAAAATTGCACCCAATTTTAGCCATTTTGGCTAAGAATTGGAGGGTGTGAGTACTATAGCATGTAATAGTATCTCACACCCTCCAATTCTTCCTATGGCGCCGAAAAATTTTTGGTGAAATGTCGTTGCATTTCACCAAAAATTTTCGGCGCCATATAGAGAACTATAGTCTGCGAGGTACTGATTCTATCTATGTACCTCGCAGACCATAGTTCTCAGCCAAAATGTCAAAAATTTCGGAAATTCGAAATAATTTTTTTGAGAAAAAATTAACCGTTTAACATAATATTTATAATATTGCTTATTCAATTAGACGGATTAAAAATTATATGTTTTCTTTTTATTTTTTCAATTAAATTATTAGCTGACTCGAATTTGTATAAGTTTTTTAAAATAGATATCAAAAATTAAATATAAAAAAGAAAACAATTAAGAATATTAAAGTAAATTCTTTATTAAGAAACAATAAAATGAAAATATAAAACTTTGTATGATTTGAGTGGATATTGAGAGTAATTTGTGAGTGTGCTTCGGCTGCATATGTAAGATTGTTCGGATTTAATTAAAAATTGTAAATTTTTTGTCTTTATATCAAACTATTCGACAAAAATTTGTATGATTTGAGTGGATATTGAGAGTAATTTGTGAGTGTGCTTCGGCTGCATATGTAAGATTGTTCGGATTTAATTAAAAATTGTAAATTTTTTGTCTTTATATCAAACTATTCGACAAAAATTTGTATGATTTGAGTGGATATTGAGAGTAATTTATGAGTGTGCTTCGGCTGCATATGTAAGATTGTTCGGATTTAATTAAAAATTGTAAATTTTTTGTCTTTATATCAAACTATTCGACAAAAATTTGTATGATTTGAGTATGAACTCAAAGACGTTCACTCCGGGGTTTGTCTTGAAAAGAGTCTCCCAACTCCTTTCAATTTTTCCATTTTCCTCTGGAGAGTACGGATGAGTTTTGAAATATTTTATATTGAATTCTTGGCAAACCGCTTCAAAATCTTTTCCAATGAATTCTGTTCCATTATCTGTGAGAATTCCATGTGGAACTAATTTGACTAAATCAATTGCGTGACGAAATACTCTGGCAGTATTTTTCATTTCTTTTGTATCGAAAACATCCCAGCAAATAATGTATCTGCTTCTGTCATCAAGAAATGAAATTAAATATTGAAGGTTACCGTTATCGTCCTTCAGAAATTTCAAATCAGTATGCCACAATTGATTAACATATTGAGCAACGTATTCATGTGGATGTTCGTCGATTTTCTGATGCCTGTGAAATGTAAACAAATGTTGTTGATTGAAAATTTTGAAAGCCTCGTTGAATGTAAATCTTTCGACTTTTTCGAAATATGATTCTTTGATCCTTTTATATCCAATGTCATATTGTGCTTTAATTTCCAAAATTTTGTATACATCTTCCTCAAAAATTTTTTTCTTTGGTCTTCCTCTTTCTTTTATTGGATAGCCGAGTAGTACGAAAATTTTTTTCAAATGTTCTTTTCCTATTGAAAGTGTTTTTGCCGTATCTTCGAGAGTTACATTTGGATTATTAATGTATTCTTGATATTTTTCTTCAATTACGTTGAGAACCTGATCGGCGGGAACGGTTGGGAGTTGAAAAGTTTTAAGATCTTCTGGGTTTTCGAGACGAACCAAGATGTCTTCCATTTTTTAATTTGTAAATTTTTCAATTTTTCAAAAGATAATTTAAAAATACTAGTTATTTGATAAAATTTGTTTATTTTAAATAAAACAATTTTTTTGAAAAAAATTATATTAATGATTTGAAGGCAAAAGCCAAAAACTTAATAGATAAAACGCTCTTTCTATATAGATCAACTTCTATTATTAAATTTATAAAAATGGAGAGATTTTGCAAATTATTTTCTAATATATTATATTTATAATCATTTTATTTATCCCATTAATAATTGTGAACCCAGAACATCTTCCCTTCAAAGTGCCAAGCATCAACACACATTCTCACTCACAAATTTTTAAAACTCATTGCCAAAAATCTAAAAAACTCACAATTTTTTTTAAATTGATAACCCTCAAACCGTTTCCAATCAATAATTTGAGAGTCTATATGATAATGTAAAAGTTAAAACATTCAAGTATTTAAGTATTTCTTTAAAATATTAAGTTTTTTATTTTTCCAATAAAATTCTAATATCAAATATTTTTATTTAACGATTAATTTTATTTATATTTTTATAGTTTTTTTTTAAGAAAAAATATTGTTAGGGTTTTATGGATTTTCAATTAATATACAAGATAATTCATGAATGTATATATTTCCAAGTTTTTAAGGATGCAACACTTTACATTTGTAAACTGTCAAAAATGAAGTCACGCTATTTTTCATGCATTACAAAGTATTAAAAAATGTGTCATGTTAAACTATTCGGACAAAGTTTCTCCCATTTTTTGAAGGAATTGGAGGCTATGAGATACTGATGAAATGTCAGTAACTCATGGCCTTCAATTCCTTGCTAAAACTCATCAAAGTGGACCTTACACGCATTTGAAATTTGACATGTAAAGTCCACTTTTTGTGAGCGGGGATTTGACAGAGTCAAATCCCTTTTTCGTTTATTACATTAATCTATATTGGTAACAGAAACGAATTCACATTATCGGAGCTCTTTGAATTCTTTCAAAAACTGCCTGATTATTTGATATGTAAAATTTTGCCAATTTATCGGCAAAAATATGTCTTTTGAAATCTGTTACAAGAGTGTAATAAACAGAAATTCATCAAAAGTGACAGCTCTCAATTTTTTGACATTTGTAAATTCTAAATTGAATGAGAAAAATGAAATAATACTAAGCATAATACAATATTCTAGATTTAATTATAATTAGGAAAAAGTTAGTTTTGAGAGTACTTTTCATAGGCATATAGAATGAAATCTTCTGAAAAATAATATCACATAAACTCATATTATTTTCTAATATAGGGTGTCCAAAGGTGCGTTTAGCACAGCGCTCTATATGAGACTATTAAAGGAGATATATGCTGATTATAAATATATAATAAAAAATATGAATATATGTATATGATGAGTATGTTGTATTTTGGCGCCATGCCGGGATATAAAATGAATTTTGAGACAAGAGGCGGTTTCGCGGGAAATTTTGGCGGGATTTTTTTTCATTTTTTTAATGAATCATAAAGAAAACATCCTCGCTCTTGCAAAAAAATGCAAAGACTGTAAAAAATCTACGAGACATTGGTAAAATGCTTCGGTATGGATGCTCCTAGCTATTCCACTGTAACGTATCATGTTAGGATGTATCACTTCATGAACAAAAAGGCGCCCATCATAAAAATTGACAAAAAATCGCCGGATCAAAGAAAAATCAAAGCAATTCTTCAAGCGCTAGATGAAGACCCAAGAGCATCACTCAGAAGGATAGAGGAGATGACAAAGATACCACGTACAACAGTCAGTTATTATCTGCACAATTATTTGAACTACAAACTAGCGTATACACGTTGGGTTCCGCACAACCTTAATTCAGTTCAAAAAAAATCTAGAGTCCAATCTTCGAAAGAGCTCCTCTCTATATTGGGTGCGTATCAATCCAAGAAGTTTCGCTTTTTAGTAACAGGGGATGAGTCTTGGTTTCAATATGCAACAGAAGCCAGAATCATGTGGATCCCGAAGGATGAAAATCCGCAAACATTCCCGAAGAAAAAAATTAACACACCAATGATGATGTTGTCGGTTTTTTGGGGCGTGAATGGCATCATCGCAATTGATATTCTTCAAAAACCTAATACGATGAATGCTCAGTATCTAATTGACAATGTTCTTACTCAAATTATCAATTCTGATGAGTTTGAGAAATCCAAACAACAAAAACAAAAGTTTGCAATTCATTTTGATAATTCAAGAGTTCACAAAAGTCATAAGGTAATGAATTACTTGGTGGAAAACAATGTCAAAGTTGTTCCAAACCCAATTTATTCACCTGATATTGTACCCTCTGACTTTTATTTATTCGGCACGCTAAAAAAGAGAGCTGAAGGACGCGAATTCGCGAGTCCAGATGATCTTGAAAATTTTGTAAGAGAGCAATTTGAGCAATTTTCTCATGATGATTTAAAGCGTGTCTTTGAAGCCTGGATCGATCGCTGCGAACGCGTGATTGAATCCAATGGTGATTATATTTAAATAAACTTTATATATATGTAACTTGTTTATTTCTATTCGCAGTATTCAGGTTTGTGCTAAACACACCTTTGGACACCCTATATATAACTATTTTATATAAAAATCAAATTCAATGATCTTAAAAGCGAAGGATAAACCTCAAAATTTACGAATATAATGAGTGGGAATATAATGCTTATCTATCATAAAACCATATGAAATATCAATTTTTGCTTTACGCCTAATTTTTGACGACAATTAGCAAAAAATGTTAAATGTTAACACTCAGTCCATTTGAATATGAAAAATAAAATTGACTTTGATTAAATGTTTTTATTTATCATGCAATTCTTCTTGCGACCAAAGATTTGAATAAAAGTTCAAAAAATAAGATAGCTTAAAAAATAATATACGGTAGTGTTTACTAATAGATGAATAGTATATAAATTCTATTAAAATGGATTTGATCCAAAAAAATATAAAACCAAAAATAATTGTTATAATTTAAATGAAGAAGTAATTTAAAACGATTTTATTTATGATCAAATTTTATATATTTTTTTGGATCAAATCCATTTTAATAGAATTTATATACTATTCATCTATTAGTAAACACTACCGTATGTTATTTTTAAGCTATCTTATTTTTTGAAATTTTATTCAAATCTTTGGTCGCAAGAAGAATTGCATGATAAATAAAAACATTTAATCAAAGTCAATTTTATTTTTCATATTCAAATGGACTGAGTGTTAACATTTAACATTTTTTGCTAATTGTCGTCAAAAATTAGGCGTAAAGCAAAAATTGATATTTCATATGGTTTTATGATAGATAAGCATTATATTCCCACTCATTATATTCGTAAATTTTGAGGTTTATCCTTCGCTTTTAAGATCATTGAATTTGATTTTTATATAAAATAGTTATATATTAGAAAATAATATGAGTTTATGTGATATTATTTTTCAGAAGATTTCATTCTATATGCCTATGAAAAGTACTCTCAAAACTAACTTTTTCCTAATTATAATTAAATCTAGAATATTGTATTATGCTTAGTATTATTTCATTTTTCTCATTCAATTTAGAATTTACAAATGTCAAAAAATTGAGAGCTGTCGCTTTTGATGAATTTCTGTTTATTACAAAACGACTCTAGTATACAGGAAGAACCCTCATCAGCCAGCACTCCTCTACAACGCCAGCTTTCATCAGCCAGCACTACCAACTCTGTTCCACAGCAACAACTCTCTGCCAACACCCAGACACAACGCCAACTCTCTGCCAACACTCCCCCACAACGACAGCTCTCTGCCAATACTCAGCCTCAGCCTCACCCATCTGTGTCTATTCCCTTTAAGCGCGGGAGACCCAAAGTTAATGTACCAAAAGATCTTAAGGTAACTATTAGAAACCTAATTGAGCAGCATGGCCATCTTGGAATAATCTCCGCCTATAACCAAATAAATAAAGATATCGAATATGCCAAATCTCATTTTGAGGCATTTTTGGACATGAAGACGGGTATTGTTCCACAGCCCACGCCTACCCAAGCATGGTTCTCCGCTATTGAACGTTTTAAGCCCCTGAATCAAATTTCTTCCACAATTCCTTCCGGACTTATGATTGAAGAGTCTCCATTATCATTTCCATCTGAGCTGAGGAACATTAAATATCTTACAAACCCTCTTCCACATCCCCCTCAAGACATATGGTAGAAAGAGCTTTTAGAGAGCTAGGCTTGGCACGTCCAAGGGGACCCTATCGGCCAAAAGGAAAGACAAGATACTTAGCTGCCTTTCCTAACCAAATATGGCACGTTGATATCCACTTTCTTGGCAAAAAGAGAAGTCAGATTCTTTATGCTGTGATTGATGACTGCACAAGGCTCATCATAGAAAAAACCAGAATTTTCGAAAAAGTGACACCAACTATTAAAGTTATTTTATTACTAGATTTATTTACAAATTATAAGATAATATCATTAACCGAATATATTTTTAATATAAATAAAAAACTTTTTTTATCTCATACCGAAATGGCTCACAAAAAAGTGACATTTTTGGCGCCAATAATTTGATTTTTCTGATTCTTTCTATTTAGATATATTTATTTAATATTCATATTCCTTTATATTGCCTCATATTATTTCCCATTTTTAATCATATTATACAAATCTTTAATAATTTTTAATGTTTTGAGCTTCAAAATCTTGTTCTAACTATTTTCATTCATATATCCTAGAAAAAATTAAAAAGTTTTTTAGAAATAAAAATGTTTGTATGTAAAGTATTGAAAATATTCTAGATGAGAAGACATTCTCCAGAAGAGATTGATATTGATTGGCTTTGTGAAGCCATCACAAAATCAAATAATGGAGTTAAGTTAACTGATATTTGCGCGAAAGCTAAAATAAATCATGAAGGCAGAGTTATATATAATCATACTATCTTAAAGTATTCCTAGAAATTTCCAAAATTAACCGAAATATAACTGGACAGAATTACTATTTTCGAGATAAAATTCATATGGAAATACTAATTCATAACGCTTTATGTTATATAAAATTTAATTTATAAAAAATTCAAAATAAATCAAATTTAACACAATGAATATAACTGCAATCGAGGTTTTTGACGATTGATTCTTACGAGAAGTTTTCCAAACTTTGAGTTAATGTCAAGACATTAACTCAAAGTTTGGAAGTCTAATAAGGGGAATTGTAGGCTATGAGGTACTGATTATATATCAGTGCCTCATAGCCAATTCCCATTAGAAATCGGAGAAACTTTGTCCGCATAACTGATGATGCGGACAAAGTTTCTCCCATTTCTACTTAGAATGAAAGGGCAAGAGGTATATAGGTACACTATATATCTCTTGCCCTTTCCTTCTTACCTAAAGACTTCCAATCTTATTTTTTTTCCAATTTTTCCCCTAAATTTAAATCTTATATAATATAAATAAAATGCATAATATCAATCACAAAAATTAATGTTTATTTTTTTAATTAAAATTGCCGCGCAATTTAAGGTTTTCTGTCACTTTTTGTGAGCCATTTCGGTACGAAACAATAAAAAACTTTTTTTATACAAAAAATTACAATCAATCGATAAATATTCTAAAGCATTTATTCCAAAAAGATTAAGTAATAGGTGGGATCCTGCATATAATATAATTTTATGTCATAAAGTTTACAAATTTTAGATGGACCACGGTGAGAATGTGAGTGGTTAATTTAAAGGTGGTCTGATAAAGATATCGAAGCTTACTCAACACAGCATGAAGCAGTTTCTAATACACAATCTTACTAGTGGTGTTTCGGTCGCCAGCGCTCTCATAGGGGTGCTGGTTTCAAAAACCACTACTTCAAATTATTCAACAATACTCAATGCAGCATGAAGCAGCTACTACTGCTGTATCTTACTGGTAGTGTTCTTCGCTTCTTACTATCAACTCTAAAACTAGTTTGATGTATTATTTATTCAATATTAACCTTAATTATTTACAATTCTCACTTTTTTCATTTTTTAAATGAATCAATCCGTTCCTGCACCCCTTGCTGATAGAAAACAATATATTGATTTCATTCATTATCTTCAATATGGAGTTCAAGCAGAGATGCGTGCTAACTGCAATTATCGGAAAGATTCGCATTTGAATTCAGATGGAGTAACAATTATTAGACATTACTGTAGATGGGGAAGTTGTAGTGCTAACTTTACCTTTGAAATGAAATCTAATCAATACAGATTTGTAAATGGACATCATTTTCATAATCACGTTGGTGAACCACCGTCTTTTAAATATATACATCTATAAATATATACATATATAAGTATTTACATATATAAATATACATATATAAATATACATATATAAATATACATATATAAATATACATATATAAATATACATATATAAATATACATATATAAATATACATATATAAATACATATATAAATATACATATATAAATATACATATATAAATATACATATATAAATATACATATATAAATATACATATATAAATATACATATATAAATATACATATATAAATATACATATATAAATATACATATATAAATATACATATATAAATATACATATATAAATATACATATATAAATATACATATATAAATATACATATATAAATATACATATATAAATATACATATATAAATATACATATATAAATATACATATATAAATATACATATATAATATACATTATAAATATACATATATAAATATACATATATAAATATACATATATAAATATACATATATAAATATACATATATAAATATACATATATAAATATACATATATAAATATACATATATAAATATACATATATAAATATACATATATAAATATACATATATAAATATACATATATAAATATACATATATAAATATACATATATAAATATACATATATAAATATACATATATAAATATACATATATAAATATACATATATAAATATACATATATAAATATACATATATAAATATACATATATAAATATACATATATAAATATACATATATAAATATACATATATAAATATACATATATAAATATACATATATAAATATACATATATAAATATACATATATAAATATACATATATAAATATACATATATAAATATACATATATAAATATACATATATAAATATACATATATAAATATACATATATAAATATACATATATAAATATACATATATAAATATACATATATAAATATATAAATATACATATCTCATACCGAAATGGCTCACAAAAAAGTGACATTTTTGGCGCCAATAATTTGATTTTTCTGATTCTTTCTATTTAGATATATTTATTTAATATTCATATTCCTTTATATTGCCTCATATTATTTCCCATTTTTAATCATATTATACAAATCTTTAATAATTTTTAATGTTTTGAGCTTCAAAATCTTGTTCTAACTATTTTCATTCATATATCCTAGAAAAAATTAAAAGTTTTTTAGAAATAAAAATGTTTGTATGTAAAGTATTGAAAATATTCTAGATGAGAAGACATTCTCCAGAAGAGATTGATATTGATTGGCTTTGTGAAGCCATCACAAAATCAAATAATGGAGTTAAGTTAACTGATATTTGCGCGAAAGCTAAAATAAATCATGAAGGCAGAGTTATATATAATCATACTATCTTAAAGTATTCTAGAAATTTCCAAAATTAACCGAAATATAACTGGACAGAATTACTATTTTCGAGATAAAATTCATATGGAAATACTAATTCATAACGCTTTATGTTATATAAAATTTAATTTATAAAAAATTCAAAATAAATCAAATTTAACACAATGAATATAACTGCAATCGAGGTTTTTGACGATTGATTCTTACGAGAAGTTTTCCAAACTTTGAGTTAATGTTCAAGACATTAACTCAAAGTTTGGAAGTCTAATAAGGGGAATTGTAGGCTATGAGGTACTGATTATATATCAGTGCCTCATAGCCTGCAATTCCATTAGAAATCGGAGAAACTTTGTCCGCATAACTGATGATGCGGACAAAGTTTCTCCCATTTCTACTTAGAATGAAAGGGCAAGAGGTATATAGGTACACTATATATCTCTTGCCCTTTCCTTCTTACCTAAAGACTTCCAATCTTATTTTTTTTCCAATTTTTCCCCTAAATTTAAATCTTATATAATATAAATAAAATGCATAATATCAATCACAAAAATTAATGTTTATTTTTTTAATTAAAATTGCCGCGCAATTTAAGGTTTTCTGTCACTTTTTGTGAGCCATTTCGGTACGAAACAATATATAAATATAGATATATAAATATATAAATATACATATATAAATATACATATATAAATATATAAATATACATATATAAATATATAAATATATAAATATACATATATAAATATATAAATATATAAATATATAAATATATAAATATACATATATAAATATATAAATATACATATATAAATATATTTATATATATAAATATATAAATAACAAAATACAATCAAAAATAGTGTTTGGAAATTTAAGGTTAAGTGCCACTTTTCTAGTGTCACTTTTTCGTAAATTCTACCACACTCCACGTTGATATCCACTTTCTTGGCAAAAAGAGAAGTCAGATTCTTTATGCTGTGATTGATGACTGCACAAGGCTCATCATAGAATGGCAGCATCTTTCGTCAAAACATGCTAGCCAAACAGTGAAAGTAATTAAGAGAGCAATAGCCCGTTATGGACCACCACATACAATTTGGTCCGATAATGGCGGCGAGAATAAAGGCGAGTTCGTAAAGGCTATGAGGGTTCGGGGGATCAATAATGTATATATTGTCCCCCATTGCCCATACCAAAATGGGAAAATCGAGCGCTTGTGGCCTAACATAGAGAGCAGAGAGTTGTCATGGGCAAAGATTCAACAATGGGTTGAGTACTATAATGCTAAACCTCATCTAGCATTACCAACTCATTATGTGAATGGAAAACAAATTCACTATAGCCCATCTGAAATGTGCAAGAAACTTCCAATTTGGAAGAGGGGAATGCCGGCAAAATGGATTGTGGATGGAGTCTCTCAAGATTTTCTTCCAGGTTCACTTATCTCGTAAACGAAAAAGAGGATTTGACGCAGTCAAATCCTCTCTCTCAAAAAGTGGACTTTACATGGCAAATTTCAAATGCATGTAAGGTCCACTTTGATCAGTTTCAGGATGGAATTGGAGGCCATGAGGTACTGATATTGCATCAGTATCTCATAGCCTCCAATCCCTTCAAAAAATGGGAGAAACTTTGGTCGAATAATTTAACATTCGGCCAAAGTTTCTCCCATAATTAATGAGAATTAAAGGGTAAGAGGCATATAGGGTCACTATATACCTCTTACCCTTTCATTTTCATTTGGAGGTCAACAAACCCGGAGTTAATTGCAAACAATTAACTCCAAATTTGTTTATGTTAAGGAAGGAATTGGAGGGTAAGAGGTACATAGTATGAATATGTACCTCTTACCCTGCAATTCCTTCTAGAAAGTTCCAAAACTTTGGGTTAATTGCAAACTATTAACCCAAAGTTTTGGAACTTTCAAGTGGAGATGGAAGGCTTTGGGGTATATATTAATATAATATACTCAAAGCCTTCCATCTCCACTACAAATGGGAGAAACTTTGTCCGAATAGTTTTAACATTCGGACAAAGTTTCTCCCCATCTTTCAATGTAATTGCTACCTGTGAGGTACTGACTCGAAGTCAGTGCTTCACAGGTAGCAATATCCAAAAATTTAAAAACATTTTATCAGTTCGTTAGAGAACTAGAGCCTCCTAGGTACTGAACCAGAATCAGTGCCTAGGGGACTCTAGTTATCTATATAAATCTGAGAAACTTTGAGGAAATTGTTCGACATTTCCTCAAAGTTTCTCAGCAATTTAGCGAGGAATGTTCGTTATCGTGTAGATATTTATAATATATACATGATAACAAACATTCCCCGCTAAAAGATGTAAAATCTTATAAGAAATAATTGCAAAAGAATAACAAATTGCAACAAATTTTATATGAAACTGAACCTTATGAGGTAGTGATTCAAGATCACCGCCTCATAAGATTCAGTTTCAATCTCAAGTATCTCAAAAGTAAGGCTCTATTTTTTGCCATGTAAAGCGTCACTTTTTCTGTCAAACCATTTTTATCGTTTTCGTTTACAACACTTATGGCCAATGAGATGCCAGAGCTCCAAGGAATCGAAGAAGATGAATGGGAAAAAGAAGGCGAGGAAGTTGAAGAAGAAGAAAATAAGGCGAATCCGGTTGAAATAGAAGAAGATAGTAATGAAGAAGAAGAATCCGAAGTAAATTATGAAGAAGAATATCAAGAAGATTATGAAGACCCTTATGAAGAAGATTATGATGATTCATTTTAATATTACGAATAAAATGACACTTTTTCTATTTTTGACACGTAAAGTTGTCACTTTTCTGTCAAACTGTTTTTATCGTTTTCGTATATAACAATTTCAAATGGAATTAGAAGAAGAAACTATCTTTACTGTTATGGATCTTTGTAAATTTGGAGTTAAACAAGAAATTCAAGCACAGTATGGATATGGTGAACGTGTCAGGAAAGAAAGATCTCAGATTTCATTCCACTGCAAATATCCAAAATGTCCTGCACATTTTAATGTTGCAATCTTGGATCAAAATAAATACAAACTAATCAAAATAGTTGAAGAACATGATCATTCCGCCCCAAATGACAAAAGTCAATATTCGTCTGTCTTTTATCGCAAATATTTAGAACATTACTTCCAAACAGATGACAATCAAAGAGCGATAGCACAGCTAAATGCATTCAAAGATCTTGAAATTCCTCTTACAGGTCTGTCCATTCCAGAGATGTACGCTCAAAAACCACGTGCAATCAAACAATTTGCAGAGAGAATACATGCTCTTCAAACTAGATATTCTCCTGACGATGTTGTGTCATTGCAAATCTTTGTTCAGACAGTACAAGAAGAATCTCCAGATGATCTCATTGCATTTGAAGTCTCAGACAATAATATGTGTTTCTATTACGCGCCTTTTGAAGGCAAAGCTTATGCGCATAGTATCAAGACATTTCATATAGACAGCACCTATAAATTGTTGCGATCAAACATTCCATTGTATGCATTTACTGGCAAAATCAAAGATTTTCACATTTTCCCTTTTTTATATTTCTTTTGTCAACCAGACACTTATCAAAACATTCAAGTTTGCGTGTGCGCCTATCTCAGATGGGTAACAATTGAGCCAGAATACATTAGCATGGACTGTGCTCCACAGATAGCTCAAGCAATAGAAGAAAGCATTCCACAAGCTCAAATACTTTGGTGCGGAGTACATGTTCTTCGTGCAATTCTTCGCAAATCAAATAAGTTTTCTTCTCAAGAAAAATTTGAACAATTCTATAATTTGATGAAGGATTTAGTCTTCAAATTAGATGCAGAACATGAGGAAGAAGCAAATGCTGCCTATGATCAAGTTCTGGAGTTGCTCGACACAGATCCAACAGCATCTCAATACTTTAACAGACAATGGCGTTACAACATATCAAGATGGATTGCTCGTGACAGGCGTGAAGGCGACGCAACTAACAATATTGCCGAAGCTCATTTTAGAACACTCAAACATGACTATTTTCCTGATCGAAAAAATCTCAGAATTGATGATGTTATTATAGAAATTTATACAAAAGTGATACCATCTTTCGTTATCAAACTCAAAATTGATCAAAATCCAGCAGATGACCGTGTTATTAGGATCATGGAAAAAGCAACTAACGCAGAAATTGATGTAAAAAGACAAAGAAAAATCGAGAGTATTTCAATGCTCAATAGATTGCTCAATGCTGTTAGTGATGACTCAATAGATCCCACTAAAATATATCCTACCTTGAAAGTATTATTACAAAGAACTCATTTTATTTAATTTTGATTTTAATTTTAGATTAATTATTAAATTTTAATTCTTTATTTTTTAGGATTGTTAGCTTTGTAAGATTGCTTTCTCACAAGAGAAAACAAGTATAAGGTTTAAGCTGTATGTATTAAAGTTATAAATATTTGATTTTAAAAAAAATCAAGATTTTAAACTTTAAAGGTATTAATTATGATTATCTTTCTTTAGCTTTGCATGCTGTATGCTACTTTTGGAAACTGCTCTATTGTATTAGAATGTTTTTAAATTTTGCACCTAAAAATGCGTAATATTAAAAATTAAGGTATTAATTATGATTATCTTTCTTTAGCTTTACATGCTGTATGCTACTTTTGTCTTTGAGACATTCCATGATTTAAGTTAAGAAGCTTTAAAAAAATGCAAAAAAATGTAATAAAATAAAAAAATTCTTAGTATCGATAATCTGAAATATGTTCTTTTCTTAAGCCGCGAGCGAAGCGAGTGGCTTAGTTTCGTAATTTCATACAATTATTTTTCGAATTTGTTCTTTTTGTCAACCGCGAGCGAAGCGAGTGGCTTTTTATTTTTTTTTAATTTTTTTTCTTTCTTACTTTTTTTCCCTTACTTACAAATTTGATAGTAACTTACCAAATCTCTCTATCATATAATAATAAATTAATCCATTTTTTGTTTCAAATCTGACACTTTACATTTCTGACATGCAAACCTGTTACTTTTCACTTCACCTCACTGGGCAAGTTTGTGCCCCCTCTTTCTTTTTTTTTTCTCTCTCTGTTTCTTTTCTCTTTCCTCTTTTTACTCCTCTTTCTCTTTTCATCATTAAACGTAGAAAGATATATTAATATTATTTTAAAATTAAAAAAAATAAAGAAAGTATAATAAGTAATTATTTAGTTATCGATATATATATGTAAAGTGATAATCTAAGGAGGAGTTTGAGGAGTAGTTTGAGGAGTAGTCTGAGGAGTAGTTTGAGGAGTAGTCTGAGGAGTAGTCTGAGGAGTCTGAGGATTAGACTGAGGAGTTTGAGGACTAGTCTGAGGATAATCTGAGGAGTTTGAGGATAATCTGAGCATAATCTGAGGAGGAGTCTGAGGATTAGACCGAGGAGTAGTTTGAGGATAATCTGAGGAGTAGTTTGAGGATAATCTGAGGAGTAGTTTCAGGAGTAGTCTGAGGACTAGTCTCAGGACTAGTCTGATGAGGAGGACTCTAAGGAGTAGTCTGAAGAGTAGTCTCAGGAGGAAGATCTGAGGAGGAGTCTTATGAGGAAGATCTGAGGAGTAATCTGATGTGGAGGGGTCTAAGGAGTAGTCTGAGGATGATGAGTAATCTGATAAGGAGTAGTCTGAGGATGATCTGAGGATAACCTGAGGACTAGTCTAGGAGTGGTCTAATAAAAATGTAAAATATTTTCAAAGAAAAAATTCTATGAATTTTATATTTTAATTCTTAGCATTATACTGAATAAAATAAATATAAATATCAAAATTTGAAATTGAACACGCCAAAAAATTGATAATCCACATTCAATATTTTGTAAGTGGCGTACTTTTTGAATACTCGCCATACGCCTTGGAGTTCTCAATTTTGAATTCGCCTTTATTTGGGCGACCTCAGAAAAATACGCCATTAAGAAAATATTGTATGAGATTTTAAATTTGAACACGCTCTTTCTTAAGGAATTAAATTTATTAAGATATATTTATATATAATAAACGATTACTTAAAAAAAGTATTTGATCGCTTATGTAAGTTTCAAAAAAATCACGAAAATAAAAAAATCAAGATTAAAATTTTATTTTTAATTTTTGAATTTCTCAAATGGCGAAATTTTTGGGCGAACAAAAAAAATGTACGCCCGGTCAAATGGCGTGTTTAACGCATCCCTACGCTCGATTTTCCCATTTTGGTATGGGCAATGGGGGACAATATATACATTATTGATCCCCCGAACCCTCATAGCCTTTACGAACTCGCCTTTATTCTCGCCGCCATTATCGGACCAAATTGTATGTGGTGGTCCATAACGGGCTATTGCTCTCTTAATTACTTTCACTGTTTGGCTAGCATGTTTTGACGAAAGATGCTGCCATTCTATGATGAGCCTTGTGCAGTCATCAATCACAGCATAAAGAATCTGACTTCTCTTTTTGCCAAGAAAGTGGATATCAACGTGCCATATTTGGTTAGGAAAGGCAGCTAAGTATCTTGTCTTTCCTTTTGGCCGATAGGGTCCCCTTGGACGTGCCAAGCCTAGCTCTCTAAAAGCTCTTTCTACCATATGTCTTGAGGGGGATGTGGAAGAGGGTTTGTAAGATATTTAATGTTCCTCAGCTCAGATGGAAATGATAATGGAGACTCTTCAATCATAAGTCCGGAAGGAATTGTGGAAGAAATTTGATTCAGGGGCTTAAAACGTTCAATAGCGGAGAACCATGCTTGGGTAGGCGTGGGCTGTGGAACAATACCCGTCTTCATGTCCAAAAATGCCTC
Source organism: Trichomonas vaginalis G3 (assembly GCF_026262505.1). Taxonomy (NCBI): domain Eukaryota; phylum Parabasalia; order Trichomonadida; family Trichomonadidae; genus Trichomonas; species Trichomonas vaginalis. The sequence goes on along the minus strand of NC_067206.1, from coordinate 19,021,519 downwards.
AAAATGAGATTTGGCATATTCGATATCTTTATTTATTTGGTTATAGGCGGAGATTATTCCAAGATGGCCATGCTGCTCAATTAGGTTTCTAATAGTTACCTTAAGATCTTTTGGTACATTAACTTTGGGTCTCCCGCGCTTAAAGGGAATAGACACAGATGGGTGAGGCTGAGGCTGAGTATTGGCAGAGAGCTGTCGTTGTGGGGGAGTGTTGGCAGAGAGTTGTTGCTGTAGAAGAGTGTTGGCAGATAGCTGGCGCTGAAGAGGGGTGTTGGCAGAGAGTTGTGGCTGTGGGGGAGTGTTGGTACTGCTAGCTAATGAAAGCTGGCGTTGAAGAGGAGCGTTGGCAGAGAGCTGGCGTTGTGGCGGGGTGTTGGAAGAAAGTGGGCTGTGTAGAGGAGCGTTGGTACTGCTAGCTAATGAAAGGTGGCGTTGAAGAGGAGCGTTGGCAGAGAGCTGGCGTTGTGGCGGGGTGTTGGAAGAAAGTGGGCTTTGTAGAGGAGCGTTGGCTATTGAGAGTTGTGGCTGTGGGGGAGTGTTGGTAGTGCTGGCTGATGAAAGCTGGCGTTGTAGAGGAGTGCTGGCAGAGAGCTGGCGTTGAAGAGGAGTGTTGGCAGAGAGTTGTTGCTGTGTCGAGGTGTTGGCAGAGAGCTGGCGTTGTAGAGGAGTGCTGGCTGATGAGGGTTCTTCCTGTATACGAGAGTCGTTTGAACTTTGTAATATCAAATAATCGGTAAGGAGAGTGTCATCTCTGTGTTTCAAAATGGATGAACACTCGTAGAGTCGATTATTATATTTAATGTAGAAAGTAGTAAACTCTTGAAGTTTGTATGTATGATGTAAGTACTCTTCAATAGTAATTAGTCTATTACATAAGAGAGTTTTGTAAAATGTTATCTTGTTAATTGATGAACGAATAGTGTTGTTGACTAATGGAACATTTGTGAGAACAATGGCTAACGGTGTGCGCCTTTGAATCTGTGCTAGAGCTGTTTCAAGCCAAGCTGAATCAACTAAGGTGTACAAATTCATTTTAAACAAATTTGAAATGAAATAATTTGTGAGAATTTGAGAATAATTTAATTATTTGAGAAGTCTATAATGAAAAAATATTCTTAACAAAATTAATTTAAATGGTTCAGAAAATAAAAAATTAAAATTAATGGAAAAAAAACATGATTAGGAATAATTAACAATAATAAATATCATGGTTTTGGATTATTTAAACAGCTATAAAAGAACGAATTTTACAAATTACGATAAAAAATTATTGAAAAATAATGAAGAGGATAAGGATTTGAATCGAAAATTAAAAGGATGATTATGTGTCAAATTAAATTAAAATAAAAATTTTAGAAGATTTAGACAAGAAATAGTGCAAAGAATTAGAATTAACATAAAAATCGAAAATTTAATAAAGGAGAGATAAAATTATTGTAGTATTCAATTGAAAAATTTTATAAATAAGGAATATTGGTAAACAAATAAGTTTCATCTAAAAAAGGAAAATAAAAATATAAAAATTGAAATAAAAACAGAAATATAAAATATTTTTAAAATGCAAAAAAGTTTCATACTAATCGTTTTTGTATAATATTTATCATTGAAAGATTATTGAAAGATATTTTGAAAGAAATCGAAAGAGTTAAGAAATATTGAGAAGAAGGACAATTGAATGAATTTTTGGCCGATTGTGCTATGCAAAGTTGATGATAATTGCAGGAAATTTTGAGATTTTCGAGGTTTTGGAGGGTGTGAGTACTATTATATGTAATAGTATCTTACACCCTCCAATTCATCCTATGGCGTCGAGAAAATTTTGGTGAAATGTCGTCGCATTTCACCAAAATTTCTCGGCGCCATATAGAGAACTAGAGTCTGCGAGGTACTGATTCTATCTATGTACCTCACAGACCCTAGTTCTCAGCCAAAATGGCTAAAATTGCTCGCAATTGTTTGCCATGTAAACGGTCACTTTTTGAAGAGATTTGACATTCTGTCAAATCTCCTTTTTTCCTATATAAGAAGGAAAAAGAGTTTAAATGGCAAAAAATATTTGACACTTAATGTTTACATTTTTATAATGATCGCCAACTCAACTCGTGCTAGGACTCTTGTCAACCAGAAGCCAGAAGTGACTGAAGAAGAGTCCTCTGTGTATGAGACAATCCTCCTGGCCGCGCAGAGCCAGAAGACCGAGATTAGTGATTGTAAGGAAAGGACCGAATGCTACACCTCGAGAGCTTCACCTTACCTTCCAAAAGAGGAATGCATTGAAAGTTCTTGAGGAGTCAAACCTTCATATCGAAGATCTTAAGGTAAAACTCCTAAAAGCCACTCAGGACCTCACTTCAAAGGGTGAGTTTATCACTCTTCTCAAAACGAGGCTTGACCAGAAGAAGAGATCGCTGATCTTCGTTCCGAAAAATACAGGTTTGGAAGGGAGTCTGATATGTGGCATGAAAGGTTCCTCAATGCCAATGCCTCCTACAACGAATTGAAGCGCGGTATCCGAAACCTTGCCTCCGACTTCTGATCCACGCTCAAAACTCAGAATCAACAACTCATTTTATATTATTTCACGTTTTTAACCTCATATAGATAACATAAACACTCAAACAACTCATATATTAAACGCACCGTCCATGATTTTTTGTCAAAAATTCTTATATAGGAAAAAAGGAGATTTGACAGAATGTCAAATCTCTTCAAAAAGTGACCGTTTACATGGCAAACAATTGCGAGCAATTTTAGCCATTTTGGCTGAGAACTAGGGTCTGTGAGGTACATAGATAGAATCAGTACCTCGCAGACTCTAGTTCTCTATATGGCGCCGAGAAATTTTGGTGAAATGCGACGACATTTCACCAAAATTTTCTCGACGCCATAGGATGAATTGGAGGGTGTAAGATACTATTACATATAATAGTACTCACACCCTCCAAAACCTCGAAAATCTCAAAATTTCCTGCAATTATCATCAACTTTGCATAGCACAATCGGCCAAAAATTCATTCAATTGTCCTTCTTCTCAATATTTCTTAACTCTTTCGATTTCTTTCAAAATATCTTTCAATAATCTTTCAATGATAAATATTATACAAAAACGATTAGTATGAAACTTTTTTGCATTTTAAAAATATTTTATATTTCTGTTTTTATTTCAATTTTTATATTTTTATTTTCCTTTTTTAGATGAAACTTATTTGTTTACCAATATTCCTTATTTATAAAATTTTTCAATTGAATACTACAATAATTTTATCTCTCCTTTATTAAATTTTCGATTTTTATGTTAATTCTAATTCTTTGCACTATTTCTTGTCTAAATCTTCTAAAATTTTTATTTTAATTTAATTTGACACATAATCATCCTTTTAATTTTCGATTCAAATCCTTATCCTCTTCATTATTTTTCAATAATTTTTTATCGTAATTTGTAAAATTCGTTCTTTTATAGCTGTTTAAATAATCCAAAACCATGATATTTATTATTGTTAATTATTCATAATCATGTTTTTTCCATTAATTTTAGGGAACAGGACAAATTTGCCACACGGCACTTTTTTAAAAAAATTAATGGAGCGGAGTATATAAGAATTTCCGAAAAGTGACACCCAAAAGTGACACTTTCAATAGGGAGTAACACTTAAAAAGTGACAATTTAAAATTCACAATAAATAAAAATAATAAATTTTTTAGTCTATTAAATTATTCTTTTCTTTGAAATCCTCCAAAAATTCTTCGAAATGTTCTAAAATATAACCTGGAGAATTATAACAAAATTCATTAATTTCTAACATATACGTATCTAACAATTCATTTGGAATTTCAAACGATCTTAAATATGTAATTGAATTTTGTATCTTCTCATTTATTTGAGAAAGCTTTTCTTCAGCATTTTCCAATAAAAATCTTAATGGATTCAAATTGGCTTCTTGATTCTGAACAAAATTTAATACTTGGTATAAACGTGATTGAACTTCTCTTTTCAATTTTGTTTTATAATCTGTCAATCGAGGCTCGCGAATTCTAATTGAAGGAATAAAACCTGTTTGAAGTAAATCGTTTTTAATACGATAAAAGTAATTGGGTGCAACTTCTTCTAAAAGATTTTTGACAAAAACATCAATTCTTTGATTTTTAACGCAGCCAAAATTGTGATATTTTATCTTTTTAAATAAAGATTCAGAAACGTTATTCACAACGGTTAATCCATTTGGTCTGGCAGCGGCTATCCACTGTTGTTTATGAATGTCCCACTGACGTGTAAAGTATTGATTAAATTCCAATTGATCTTGAATTTTATCAATAATGTGCTCTTTATACATTTTTGCAGCATCTTCTTCTGTGCAATCACGATAATAACATAAAATGTTCATAAATTTTTCGACTTCTGATCTAATCTCTTCATCATTTATCTTTGAGAGATTCTTTTTAAGTGCGCGTATTACATGTAGCGCGCACCAAAAGATATTGCACTCCGGAAATGAATTCCTAATCCCGTTGAAAATGTTTAGTGCACAGTCAGACATGATAAATTCAGGTTCTGTGTGAGTTGTTTCAAAATATTTACTTAAGCAAAAAGAAATATTTTCACTATTATCTGGATATATTATAAAATAACACAAAGGGATAGAATGAGTATTAGCAAATTTGGTAGCTAATACATAAAAAGGAAATCCATGAATAATTAATTTAAACGTAGAGTCTAAGTGATAAATTGGTGGTTTTTCATGAATTTGAGAGATCATATCATTATCAGAGTAAATAAAAACCAATTTGTCTGGAAAATCAGTATCTTCACCTTGAATGTCAAAATAAATAAGGTCATCATGTTGATCTTCCCATTGATTAACATAGTTTTGTAAAGATTGAAATTGATTTAAAGATATGTCTGGTAAAGATCTCATAAGATCTTTTTGTTGTAAATAATATTTCAATTGATTGATTGCAGTTTGTTTCATAGTCATGTGAATACAAGTATGATCTTTAGGTATTTCAAGCGTTTTGTTGACTTCTTGTGTTGCATTAAGTGGACTTCCGTGATTCATGAGAAATTTTTTAATCCAAGCACGGTAAGTACCACTTGTAGGTGTATTTTTATGTTGTGGTGGTGGTCCTGAGTGAATATGAGTTAAGTTTGCAGATTTAAAAATGTAATTGTCGAAATTTTTAATAAATTTAAAGCCTGCTGGGCAGCCTTCGTATTCGCATCGGTGGTAGATTAATACTCCTGTTCCAATTGATAGTTTTTGTGGGTCTTTGACAAATCTTATGTTACCATGCAGCTCTGCAGCTATAACAAAACGAGAATATTCTAAATATCCTATGGCTTGATCAACCTCGCATGGAGGATCGGGTGGAGGATGTTGCATTGAGCAGCAAAAAGGAAAAATAAAATTGAAAACTCACATTGAAAAAATAACGGTTTAATAGAAAATATTTTTTTTCTTCTGAAAAAGAATTATCTTTGAGTATCTAAATTGGGATAAAGGATATAGAATAGATAACTAGTACTTAATATATGATACATGTACACGAAATGGAAGAATGTGTACTAAAAGAAAGAGAAATTTTAGCTTAATATTTTACATACGAATCAATTATCTTTGGTTAAAAGGTAGAATTGTTGGCTATGATGTACTGATTCATGATCAGTACATCATAGCCAACAATTCCTTATACAAAATTCAAAAACTTGGGTGCAATCAGTTCTGATTGCACCCAAGTTTTTGAACTTTCTTGAGGGAATGGAAGAGTAAGAGATATACATTATGAATATATACCTCTTACCCTTCCATTCCCTCTCTGACAGCGGAAAACTTTGTCTGAATGTTAAACTATTCAGACAAAGTTTCCCGCTGTCAGCGAAAGAATTGTTCCATCTGGTGCATAGAGTGTGAATCTATGCACCAAATGGAGCAAGTCCCTCGCGAAATTGCCAAAACTTGCGTCGCATTTCAAAGATTGCGACCCAAATTTTGGCGATTTCTAGTAGAGATGGAGTATTTTGAGTCACTGACCTATATGCAGTGGCTCAAAGGGCTCCATCTCTACTTTGAAGCAAGGAAACTTTCCTCGAAATTTTGATAATTTGAAGAAAGTTTTCAAGCAATTAACAAAGGATTACTCGCTATGAGGTAAAAATTCTAGATTTTCACCTCATAGCGAGAGCTTCCCTTTCATTGCTTGAAAACTTTCCCCAGCTTCAAAATTGGGGAAAGGGCTGTAAAGTCGACTCCGATACCAGCAGGTACCAGAGTATTTAAAAGAGAAGCCCTCGTACGAGTTTCTATGAAGACCTTCTCATTCAAGAAGATCTTAATAGAAAATCGTACGAGGGCATTGGAAACTCGCGTCTAGTACATGTTGGTACCAGAGTGTTTGAGATTTGAAGACTCTGGTACTAACATGTACCAGAATTTATGATGAATTTAAGATGGAACATTATAAAATGGTAGCGGTTTGTTTCAAAAAATTTTAGATGAGATTTGCATAGATATAGATTATATGATTTATACATATGAAAAATAATATATAAAAATATAATTTTGAGATAATTATGTAAATAATATTTTAAATATTTGAATTTGAGGTATAATTTTATAGTAAAATATATTATAAAGAGTATTTATATAAATATTGTAAAATAATATAAGTAATAAAAATTGAGACCCCCTCCCTGTTTTTGATGTTTTGTCACTTTTTCGGTAATTCTTATTGTTTCATAATCATGTTTTTTCCATTAATTTTAGGGAACAGGACAAATTTGCCACACGGCACTTTTTTAAAAAAAATTAATGGAGCGGAGCGATACGCTGCTGCAGGAGCCCCAAGGCTCCCAATCATTACGAAAGGGAGCCTCAGGGCTCCTGAGAATCCATCAGCAGAGGCCTTTTCATTTGGCCTCTGCTGATCAAAGATTCGGCGAAGCCATTCTTCGTCTCAGGAGCCCCAAGGCTCCCAATCATTACGAAAGGGAGCCTCAGGGCTCCTGAGAAACCTCTTTGAGAAGGTTTTCTTAAAGAAAACCTTCTCAAAGATGATTGTCAGCATTCACTCAAAATCTACCAAGAGTTTCAAAGTTTCAAATCTATCTGAAATGAAGCTTTGAATCTCTTGTATATCTAATTGTAGAGGTACCTTTTCAAAATGTCTTCTATTGATTAAATTTAATCAGTAAAAGTCATTTTGAAAAGGTACATCTCTATAATTGCTATTGAGCATTCACTCTTGGAACCTTGGAGCTCTTGTGTAGTGCATGAAAACTCCAAGATTCTAGCATAAAACATATATCATAGACATAATTTCTTCAAATATGATTTAAAGTTATTTTTTAAAAAAATTAGAAAAGCGTAATTTAAGGTTATTAAAAAGGTGAGACTTGACAAATTTGTCCCGCACTTTTAATTTTAATTTTTTATTTTCTGAACCATTTAAATTAATTTTGTTAAGAATATTTTTTCAATATAGACTTCTCAAATAATTAAATTATTCTCAAATTCTCACAAATTATTTCATTTCAAATTTGTTTAAAATGAATTTGTACACCTTAGTTGATTCAGCTTGGCTTGAAACAGCTCTAGCACAGATTCAAAGGCGCACACCGTTAGCCATTGTTCTCACAAATGTTCCATTAGTCAACAACACTATTCGTTCATCAATTAACAAGATAACATTTTACAAAACTCTCTTATGTAATAGACTAATTACTATTGAAGAGTACTTACATCATACATACAAACTTCAAGAGTTTACTACTTTCTACATTAAATATAATAATCGACTCTACGAGTGTTCATCCATTTTGAAACACAGAGATGACACTCTCCTTACCGATTATTTGATATTACAAAGTTCAAACGACTCTCGTATACAGGAAGAACCCTCATCAGCCAGCACTCCTCTACAACGCCAGCTTTCATCAGCCAGCACTACCAACACTCCCCCACAGCCACAACTCTCTGCCAGCACTCTTCCACAGCAACAACTCTCTGCCAACACCCAGACACAACTCCAGCTCTCGGCCAACTCTCTTCCACAGCAACAACTCTCTGCCAACACCCAGACACAACTCCAGCTCTCGGCCAACTCTCTTCCACAGCAACAACTCTCTGCCAACACTCATCTTCAACGCCAACTCTTTGCCAACACCTCGGCACAGCAACAACTCTCTGCCAACACTCCCCCACAACGACAGCTCTCTGACAACACCCCTCTTCAGCGCCAGCTCTCTGCCAACACTCCCCCACAACAACAGCTCTCTGCCAATACTCAGCCTCAGCCTCACCCATCTGTGTCTATTCCCTTTAAGCGCGGGAGACCCAAAGTTAATGTACCAAAAGATCTTAAGGTAACTATTAGAAACCTAATTGAGCAGCATGGCCATCTTGGAATAATCTCCGCCTATAACCAAATAAATAAAGATATCGAATATGCCAAATCTCATTTTGAGGCATTTTTCTCGTAAACGAAAAAGGGATTTGACGGAGTCAAATCCCCGCTGACAAAAAGTGGACTTTATATGTCAAATTTTAAATGCATGTAAGGTCCACTTTGATCAGTTTTAGGAAGGAATTGGAGGCCATGAGTTACTGACATTTCATCAGTATCTCATAGCCTCCAATTCCTTCTAGAAAGTGTCCAAACTTTGGATTAATTGCAAAGTATTAACCCAAAGTTTGGACACTTTCAAGTGGAGATGGAAGGCTTTGGGGTATATATTAATATAATATACCTCAAAGCCTTCCATCTCCACTACAAATGGGAGAAACTTTGTCCGAATAGTTTAACATTCGGACAAAGTTTCTCCCATATTTCAATGTAATTGCTACCTGTGAGGTACTGATTTGAAGTCAGTGCTTCACAGGTAGCAATATCCAAAAATTTAAAAACATTTTATCAGTTCGTTAGAGAACTAGAGCCTCCTAGGTACTGAACCAGAATCAGTGCCTAGGGGACTCTAGTTATCTATATAAATCTGAGAAACTTTGAGGAAATTGTTCGACATTTTCTCAAAGTTTCTCAGTAATTTAGTGAGGAATGTTCGTTATCGTGTAAATATTTATAATATATACATGATAACAAACATTCCCCGCTAAAAGATGTAAAATCTTATAAGAAATAATTCCAAAAGAATAACAAATTTTATATGAAACTGAACCTTATGATGTAGTGATTCAAGATCACCGCCTCATAAGATTCAGTTTCAATCTCAAGTATCTCAAAAGTAAGGCTGTAATGCATGAAAAATAGCGTGACTTCATTTTTGACAGTTTACAAATGTAAAGTGTTGCATCCTTAAAAACTTGGAAATATATACATTCATGAATTATCTTGTATATTAATTGAAAATCCATAAAACCCTAACAATATTTTTTCTTAAAAAAACTATAAAAATATAAATAAAATTAATCGTTAAATAAAAATATTTGATATTAGAATTTTATTGGAAAAATAAAAAACTTAATATTTTAAAGAAATACTTAAATACTTGAATGTTTTAACTTTTACATTATCATATAGACTCTCAAATTATTAGCCATTTTGGCTGAGAACTATGGTCTGCGAGGTACATAGATAGAATCAGTACCTCGCAGACTATAGTTCTCTATATGGCGCCGAAAATTTTTGGTGAAATGTCGTCGCATTTCACCAAAAATTTTTCGGCGCCATAGGAAGAATTGGAGGGTGTGAGATACTATTACATGCTATAGTACTCACACCCTCCAACTCCCAATCAAAATCGCATAAAATTTGCTACTTATCTTCAGATTACCTCCCATTATAAACTATATCATTGCTATCTCATTGTACTATATTTCCACCCTATTGTATTTAAAAATATAAAATTTTTTGATAATATATTTTTATATCTTGAATTTTCAAACAATATATTCACAGATAATATAATGGGAAATCTATCTCAACCTAACCTTAAAGTACCAAACTCCTGCTTGCATTCTCACTCACAAATATTAAACACCCATCTCCAAAAAACTAAATTCTTCACAATTTTTTTAAAATTGAGAACATAAAAAACGTATGCATTCAATAATTTAAGATACTAACAAATATTAAAAACTTCAAAATATCAGATATTAACGTTTTTCAATTAAAAAAATATCATTTTGCTTTTCAATTCGAACATAAATCTTAAATATTTTTAATTAATATCTGATTTACAGCATTATTATCCATTTATAAATCTGACAAATAAATGACAAAACCATCATAAATAGTGTCACTTTTTGTCAAAAGTGAAGTCATGCTATTTTTCATGCACAACAATCTCAAAAGTAAGGCTCTATTTTTTGCCATGTAAAGTGTCACTTTTCTGTCAAACTGTTTTTATCGTTTTTGTTTACAACATTTTTAGACATGAAGACGGGTATTGTTCCACAGCCAACGCCTACCCAAGCATGGTTCTCCGCTATTGAACGTTTTAAGCCCCTCAATCAAATTTCTTCCACAATTCCTTCCAGACTTATGATTCAAGAGTCTCCATTATCATTTCCATCTGAGCTGAGGAACATTAAATATCTTACAAACCCTGTATTGCACGAAAACTCGGTTGACTTCACTTATCATACCATTATATAAAAACCATGAAAAAAATAATAGAGAGAACAAATTTAAGAAATGATTAATTATAAGCTACATTACAATATAACTTTGTCTTTCTTCATCTGGTAATGTTTATGATATAGCCCTTGAATATCACAAAATATAATCCATGTTTAATTAGATGAATTAAGTTAGATATTTTGTTTTATGCACTAATTAAATAACATCTGATTATACATATTTGAATCTTGGACTAAAATATGCTTTCTAATAAGTTGTGACGTTCAAGTCAACAATTTGATCAATCGCTGATATTGTATCTACACAATTTTAATCAAACAATATATAATTATATAAATTATTTTTCTTTTATCAAAAACATCTTCTAATTTTTGAAACCAATGACATTTAAGTAATATTTTAAATATAAAAGGCAGATAAACTCATTATACAGTTAGATATATGTACTAATATATTGCAGAATACATTCAGTAACTTATACTATATCAAATGAAAATATTTTAACCGAACCAAATACAATTATATTTAATCGATTATAAGTAGTCAAATCGAAATTATATTCACTCGAATACCAAAAAATATACATGCCTACATATTTAACTAAAATAATTGTATTTAACATAATTCAAAATGCATAAATAAATATGAAATATTGCGAAAAAAATGTTTTCATGATAAGTGAAGTCAACCGAGTTTTCGTGCAATACAAATATCTTACAAACCCTCTTCCACATCCCCCTCAAGACATATGGTAGAAAGAGCTTTTAGAGAGCTGGGCTTGGCACGTCCAAGGGGACCCTATCGGCCAAAAGGAAAGACAAGATACTTAGCTGCCTTTCCTAACCAAATATGGCACGTTGATATCCACTTTCTTGGCAAAAAGAGAAGTCAGATTCTTTATGCTGTGATTGATGACTGCACAAGGCTCATCATAGAATGGCAGCATCTTTCGTCAAAACATGCTAGCCAAACAGTGAAAGTAATTAAGAGAGCAATAGCCCGTTATGGACCACCACATACAATTTGGTCCGATAATGGCGGCGAGAATAAAGGCGAGTTCGTAAAGGCTATGAGGGTTCGGGGGATCAATAATGTATATATTGTCCCCCATTGCCCATACCAAAATGGGAAAATCGAGCGCTTGTGGCCTAACATAGAGAGCAGAGAGTTGTCATGGGCAAAGATTCAACAATGGGTTGAGTACTATAATGCTAAACCTCATCTAGCATTACCAACTCATTATGTGAATGGAAAACAAATTCACTATAGCCCATCTGAAATGTGGAAGAAACTTCCAATTTGGAAGAGGGGAATGCCGGCAAAATGGATTGTGGATGGAGTCTCTCAAGATTTTCTTCCAGGTTCACTTATGGCCAATGAGATGCCAGAGATCCAAGGAATCGAAGAAGATGAATGGGAAAAAGAAGGCGAGGAAGTTGAAGAAGAAGAAAATAAGGCGAATCCGGTTGAAATAGAAGAAGATAGTAATGAAGAAGAAGAATACGAAGTAAATTATGAAGAAGAATATCAAGAAGATTATGAAGACCCTTATGAAGAAGATTATGATGATTCATTTTAATATTACGAATAAAATATCACTTTTTCTATTTTTGACACGTAAAGTTGTCACTTTTCTGTCAAACTGTTTTTATCGTTTTCGTATATAACAATCCATATTACACTATTACTGTAATAAACAGAAATTCATCAAAAGTAACAGCTCTCAATTTTTTGACATTTGTAAATTCTAAATTGAATGAGAAAAATGAAATAATACTAAGCATAATTAGGAAAAGTTAGTTTTGAGAGTACTTTTCATAGGCATATAGAATGAAATCTTCTGAAAAATAATATCACATAAACTCATATTATTTTCTAATATATAACTATTTTATATAAAAATCAAATTCAATGATCTTAAAAGCGAAGGATAAACCTCAAAATTTACGAATATAATGAGTGGGAATATAATGCTTATCTATCATAAAACCATATGAAATATCAATTTTTGCTTTACGCCTAATTTTTGACGACAATTAGCAAAAAATGTTAAATGTTAACACTCAGTCCATTTGAATATGAAAAATAAAATTGACTTTGATTAAATGTTTTATTTATCATGCAATTCTTCTTGCGACCAAAGATTTGAATAAAATTTCAAAAAATAAGATAGCTTAAAAAATAATATACGGTAGTGTTTACTAATAGATGAATAGTATATAAATTCTATTAAAATGGATTTGATCCAAAAAAATATAAAACCAAAAATAATTGTTATAATTTAAATGAAGAAGTAATTTAAAACGATTTTATTTATGATCAAATTTTATATATTTTTTGGATCAAATCCATTTTAATAGAATTTATATACTATTCATCTATTAGTAAACACTACCGTATATTATTTTTAAGCTATCTTATTTTTTGAAATTTTATTCAAATCTTTGGTCGCAAGAAGAATTGCATGATAAATAAAAACATTTAATCAAAGTCAATTTTATTTTTCATATTCAAATGGACTGAGTGTTAACATTTAACATTTTTTGCTAATTGTCGTCAAAAATTAGGCGTAAAGCAAAAATTGATATTTCATATGGTTTTATGATAGATAAGCATTATATTACCACTCATTATATTCGTAAATTTTGAGGTTTATCCTTCGCTTTTAAGATCATTGAATTTGATTTTTATATAAAATAGTTATATATTAGAAAATAATATGAGTTTATGTGATATTATTTTTCAGAAGATTTTGTGTTCTTCTTCAAAATTTTATTTTTTTATTAAAAAGAATCTTTACAAAATATACATTTACTTTAATTAATATTTAAAAACGTGCTCTATCAAAAGTTCCAAAAATTCAATATTATCATAAGACGAAATGGTGGAAGTGAACTCAAAATAAGAGTAATTAGGTTATTTTGCCGACCAAATATATTTACAAGGCAAAATATCATATTACATGTCAACCTATTATCAGTATGTTTTGATAAAAAAATTTTATCAAATATCATATTAAAATTAACATCTATATCTATATCAATATCTACACTATAAATTTTTTTATTCAATATCATAGATTTCAAAAAATTATTTCAATTTTAAATTAATTTATGGTTTTCATCAAAATTGTTTTTTATTAAAAAGCATGTTTCACAATTTTTACGGTTTCTTTCAAAAGTTATAAAAAGAGAGTCAATAAGAAATTTCAACGCTTCAAGAAGGAATCAAAGAAATTGACGAAGTTCCAGAATTTTATTCAACAATTCTTAATCAATTAACAAAAACTATACCGAAACTTATCTTACCATCCAAATCAAATCACATTGTTGCATGCTAAGTTCGGTCAACGATAGAAATTGAGTGGAAATTAATCGTCGAGGAAGTACGATTATGTAAAGTAAAAAATGTTGTGGGATTTTTAATATTATATATTATTTTATAATAAAATTTTTTGAGTCATTTTAAGAAGCACATATAATTTTTTGAATTTAAAAATTAAAGTAGTGTCAAACGAATTTATCACTTAATTTAATACTCAGATTTCTTAAAATTAATGAAAAAAAGGTTTTCTGAGAACTTTTGAGAATGGTTTTCAAATTCCATTATTGAAAATATATAGGTATTGTATGAAATTCAAACTCTATATTTATTAAAATTCTAAATTTTTAATAAAATAACTTTTCAGAGGAATATGATTTTGAATGGTGGAGTAATAAGTATAAAAATGCCTACGATTTCAAGGAGGGAATTGTTCCTTATGAGGTATACATTATAACTATATACCTCATAAGGAACAATTCCCTCTTGATAGCTGGGAAACTTTCTCTGAATAACTTATCATTTGGAGAAAGTTTCCCAGCTATCTATTAGAAACTAAAGGCTGTGAGGCACTAATATATAATCAGTGCCTCATAGCCTTTAGTTTCTTATTAAAAACGAGAAAACTTGTTCGAAATGATAAACAATTTCGAACAAGTTTTCTCGTTTTAAGGAGGGAATTGTTCCTTATGAGGTATACATCATAACTATATACCTCATAAGGAACAATTCCCTCTTGATATCCTGGATATTTTTGAATATATTTTTTTAATTAAAGTTCTCAAAAGTATTATCAAAAGTGATTTTTTAAAAATATCTCCAATTAATTAACTAATTAAAAGTATTATATTTTTAAAATTAAATAGTTTTTCAATTTTTTTGAAGGAATTGAGATACTTCCCACGACAATAAAATTGAGAGGTTTACATTATGACTGATCTTAGCATGCAACAACATTAAATACGGAATAAACATTTAATCTTTTACCATTAAAATTATATTTATACGTTATTTGATTTTTTTACGTCTAAGTTGAATAGGATAATAGCCGAAGCTATAAAGTAACTATAGTTTACAAGCTAAGGAACAAATCAGCATTGAAACTAAAAAATAACGTATTTGAATAATTTCGTAAAAAATTAGAATTACTCGATATTAAGCATATTGCTTTTCTATCATATATGCTTTTCTATCATATATGCTTATATTCTACAATAGTGTTACCAAACATCGGGCAACATCATACGTATAATACAACTTTTTAATACTTGAACGTCAATTTGACAGACTCAAGTTTCGAATTAGAGACCAACTTTCATCAGCATAGTATATGTGCGCAAACTACTGCATAATGGTATGCTTATCTTTTTATTTTAAAAAATAACGTATTTGAATAATTTCGTAAAAAATTAGAATTACTCGATATTAAGCATATTGCTTTTCTATCATATATGCTTTTCTATCATATATGCTTATATTCTACAATAGTGTTACCAAACATCGGGCAACATCATACGTATAATACAACTTTTTCGTACTTCTTTATCGAATTTAAATAGAACTAAGTTTTTATTTTAAATAAAAGAGAAATAATTCTAATTTATAATCTCATTATTAATTTATTCTCATTTTAATATTTCATCGATTTTTTATTATCGATATTCAATACAAATGAATTCATATTATAATAGTATCTAGTATAACTAGGTATTCTATCACAGTATTTCTTCAATTTATTATAATATTTCAGCATTTTTTAGTTTCAATGCTGATTTGTTCCTTAGCTTGTAAACTATAGTTACTTTATATCTTCGGCTATTATCCTATTCAACTTAGACGTAAAAAAATCAAATAACGTATAAATATAATTTTAATGGTAAAAGATTAAATGTTTATTCCGTATGTAATGTGATTTGATTTGGATGGTAAGATAAGTTTCGGTATAGTTTTTGTTAATTGATTAAGAATTGTTGAATAAAATTCTGGAACTTCGTCAATTTCTTTGATTCCCTCTTCCTCGCAATACAACTCCATATCATTAACTTGTATTTAAAGGCTTCCATATACAAAACTATATATAATGTTTGAAAGTTAAATCCAATCTTTTTCTATTTCTAAAAAAATTGAGACCTAAACACGAGATAGCTTTCAGAAAATTTTCAGGGACATTTTTAATCATTTTTTTATTTATTGTAATATCTTTGTTATTAAATTTGAATTGTTTAATATTTGAATGTAAAGAATTGAATAGTAATAATTTTAGTTTTAATACATAGCTAATTGCTAAGCAAAATAATTAATTTATTGTAATTTTGACATGTAAACTAAAAGGGAATTTAGCCGGCCAAATATGTGTCAGTTTTTGACTTCACCTCACTTCCACCATTTCGTCTTATGACAGTTTCTTCTATGTCAATCAAGTTATCACGATAATACTTAGTGAATTTCCTTCTCAATACACCAGCGAGTCCAACATCGAACGGCTGATAGACATGTGTACAGTGTGACGGGAAAACATAGAACCTCACATTGAAGTTTTTCAAAAGTCTTAATGCAATTGAGCATTCACGTGATAAGTGGCCGTCAACAAGGAGGAAAATACTTCTATAGCGAAGGCTGTAATGAAGATTAGATCTTAATCAACTTTCAAACAAACAAAAATGGATCATCAAAATAAGGAAGATTTTGCGAGTGATCCAACCTTTGCTGCTCGACGCAAAGAAGAGTTCTCCTGAATCTGAGAATTCCTCCAATTCAGGGGGAAGATATATTAGATCGGGGAGAACGATAAGAGGGGGTACCGAAACCCCGTCTAAACTGCAACAACACATTGCCGTAATGTGTGGCAGATCGGGCAAACCTTTTGATATTGCTTGCTTCACTGCATCAGGAATTGCAGCATTTTTAGCCTTTAATGCTGAAATCATAAATTCATCCATATTAAAAGTAAGAGAACGTGGATGTTGTGCAATTAGCTGAGCAATTGATTGATGGTAGGTTATAACTTTATTGCGAGGACAAGCAGTATATCTTTCTGGGCTGATATCCCGCACTTTTTATATAAGGAATCTTATTTGTTTTCAAAAAGTTACTCACCCATTGGTGTGTTGGTTCTTCAACTTCGAATGATTCAGCTCATGCAATTAGAGAAGGACATTCAATGGCATTGAGAAACTGTACTGCTTCTGAATATCTCGCAACTTTTATACTGAAAGCAAGAGACGCAATTTCAATTCTATCGAGCATTTCGCCTTCTTCGTGTAATTGATGAATCTCTGCTTTCAATTTACTAATATCCTGATCGACTAAATAAGAATCGATTCCTCCTTTCATTCCAAGGTCCCAAACAAGGCCCATGGAAGCTCTTGCTAAAGCCTTTATTATATTTTTGTTTGAAATCTTTGTAAACTGAGTAAAACCTAATTCTGTATTTTTTTCGAAGAAAGCATCTTTAATTCTTCTGTATGTTGTGTGTTTCCCATCCTCTACTTCTAATCTTTTCTCCACAATAAATTTTTGAAGTAGGGAAAACTTGTCGAAGTTAATTAAGTGATTCAAAAGGAAATGAAGTGATTTTTTAAAAAAAATCCAAATTTTTAAAACCCATTTCTAAAGCTTGATATAATTTTTAGTTAATTACTTATTAAAAATAAAAGATAATTGTTGATTTTTTATTAGATATTTTTGACTTTTATCATAGGAAAATTTCAAATATAAAAAAATCAAGAAAAATATTATCCGATCTTCAGTTCACGTTGCGACATTGCAGATTTGCTTGAGATCTCAAAGTAATTTGATTACTTATCTATCAATTATCAAAAATACGACTTTTACAATTTTTTTATTTTAACGTGGTGCTCTTAAAAAAATGTTGAATATGGGAACCAAAATCAAAATCTGATTATCATATAGCAATGAGTATGGCAGTCCCAACGGGAACCGTGGTAATTTACCGAGGTTTCCGCACACCGATTCCTTTTTTAGGAATTTTTTAGATTAAAAAATATGCTTTGTAAATCATTTTTTGTAAATCGGCAAAAATTTGGAAATATTCTGACGACAATAAATTTGGGAATAGTATTTTAAATACGAGAACAACCTATTTAAAAGTGTTTCGCTCGATTTTGTATAATTTCAAATTTTCGCATATAGCTTTCCGTGAATTAATGTGATTTTACCGCCACATCAATAGTTTACGACACTTTTTCCGTAAATTGAGTAGTTTACTGCACTTTTTCCGTAAAATTGAGTTCCGGGAATCCGTAAGATTACCGTACCTCACTTCTAGTTGAAAATAGCATTAGTATATAATAAATAGATATATTATTCATATTTTTGATTTTGAATTACGGAAAAAGTGAGTTCAGAACTTCCAATTATTATTTGATTAATTATGTTAAAAATACTATAAGGAATTAAAATACATAATGTTGAAATTTGAATTACGGAAAAAGTGAGGGTGAAAGTGAAGTGAAAAAGTAAGATATTTTTTGTTGAAATAATCATAGTTGTACAATTTTGAAACTATATGTAAAGCTATAAATTGAATAAATTCAAAACAAAAATTGTTTATTCTTATTAATAAATTTATATTAATCAATATTTGAACAACCCGTAATTAAAATTGAATTCCTCTTAAAATTTAATCCATACGTTAATTTTTAATTTGCTCGGCGAATGCCGAGCTTCCCTACTTCTCTTGTCATTCCTTCAAAAACTCTAATCTCATCGCACTTACAAACATCATGATTTGATGTATTGTCGAGAAATCTTAGACTTGTTTGTCATTTGATTATAGCATTTGAAAGTCATCTCGAAAATCGATTAACAAGACAATTTCCCAAACATCTACATACAAGTAGATGATGGTAAACCCATTAGAGTTGTTTTGCTATGATTCCTCCAATCTTATGATGAGAAAAATCATATCAAAACAGCTCTAATCGAACATTCTACACAGCTTAGCATCCAGCTAGTTCCAAGTAATGCGATTACAACATCAACGGCCAAAGCCTTTCAGAGTCCTTTAATCATTTCTTCTCATCTCAATGTGAAGTGGCCCCAAACGAACTACAAGCTGACGTTACAACGCATTACAACCCGGTTAATACGAGCATATACATTAGAGCTGCTTTGTTATGATCTCCCTCATCAATTGATGAGAGATCTCATTATGAAGCAGCTCCAATCGAACTAAAAACCTACATACAAATGAGTGAAAACAAATTCATTAGAGTTGTGTTGCTTTGATTTCTCTCATCAGAAGATGAGAGATACCAGAACAAAACAACTCTAATCAAACTTTCTACACAACTCAGCACAGTATCAATGCAAAGTAATGCGTCTGTATCGTTAACAAGCAAAGTTGTTTCGGGTCCTTCCATTTTGGAAGAATTCGGAACAACTTTGCGAATTGATAGTGTAAACCCATATACATGAAAGCGTGCATGCATAAAGACAGGTATTGTCACCAATGACTACCTTCCCAGCTATGAGTGATCAGAGAATTACCATCTCAGGCTTTTTGAGAACGTTTCAGCCAGGACTCTCGTATGTTGACTGTGAGAAAGGCATCCTTTATCTGAAATAGATGCTTTTCCAACAATCAAATTCGAAGATCTTCGACGTTGTTGTAAAAAGAGAAGGAGAAGGAAAGAAGAGGAAGGAGAGGAAGAAGGAAAGGAAAAGAAGAAGAAAAAGAAGGACATATTAAATATAATGCGCACTTAATAGTGCCGAGGCGGCGGCAGAGCCGCCGAGGCGCGATTTTTTTGACCCTATATTACCGCACGGCAATGTTTTTCTCGATTTTGTACAGCCCTAGCAATGAGTAAAATTAACAAAGTTTCGAAGATTTTTTCCCTCTCAATATGTTTTGGTTCAAGTCTATTTTTCTGGTTCCAGTCTATATTCCCGACGTCAATTCAATCTTCTTAAGAAATTCTGCTTCCATTTTATGTTGTTCGTTGTTGATTTCTAAAATTGCACCTAATTCGCCTGAAATCGTGGAATACATAGATAAATTATTTATCATTTCTTAAAAAAAACCAGTTATGGGGTATCCTGTGTTCAAAGATGTTTTTGTAATTAAAGAAGAAAAACGAGGATTCGGATCAGAATATATGACAACATTACCTTCTCTGTCACCATATATTGCACAGCCAAATATATGATTACTTTATTTTTTCCAGATAAACTTTATGATTTGTTTTTCTTTTCTGATAGATTTATAAAAAAATTAAAGAATTTAATTCGAAAATAATAATAAAATCAATTTTTAACATTATTATTGTAATTAACATTAACAGATTCTGGAGGGTAAACATAAACACCTTCCTTTTGTTGCTGTTGTGGCTGTTGCTGCTGTTGATGAGCTCCTTGGAGACCTTTAATCACGTCTTCCAACAAGTCAGCAATTCTATCTGTCTGTTCTTTAACTCCATACCAAGTTAATTTTGGTGGATCGAAGAAATCAAGATTCTTCTGCATTTTTGTTCTTTCCTGGAGCCATGTTTCTGCGTCAATAATATTTCTCAATATATTCCTGACGTCAGGACGATCTGGTTGTTTCGATTTCGGAGATAAACTCCATTTCGAAATTTGTTCTTTGGCAAATTTGATAGTTTGCGTAAGATTATGCAATGCCTGAGGTAGTAGTTCAGCATTTTGAGCTCTTGTGAAGACAGAAGAAAAGGCATCTTCCAATAATTTATATCTGTAACGTAATGTAGTGATATTATAAGTCTTCTGAGACAAGAACCATCTGTTTGTAACCTTTGCTGCTGTTTCAAGAAGCTTCCTTTCTTTTTGTGTCGTATAATTCGGGTTCGACATCAAAACTTCTGTTGTTTGAAGGAGAAGCTGTTCCATTGAGTTGATAGTCTTCTGTAATTCGATTCTATCATCTTCTTGCTTAACAATTTTCCTTCCTGTGAGCAATAATTGAGCTCTCCAAGGTTGGAACAATTTACTCTTAGGGTTTTGGAACCTCCAACGTCCATCTTTGAGTTGTCTGAACGTTGTGTTCTCTCCTGCTTGGTTCCAGATCATGTAATAATTTGATCCAGTTGGGAAATACTCTCCGTTCTGCTTTACCCAGTATTTTTCGTCTGGTTCTAGTACTATCCCTTCAAATGGGAGAGTTTTGTCTGGAGTTTTAACTGTCATGTTGTAAATCTTGAGAGACGTGTAATTTAATGGCGGCAATTGATATTCTGAGCTTAATTCTGCGGAGAGCATTGCAGCAGCTGATGCAAGCATTTCATCTTTGGACATAGAAGTGTATACTTTTGCAGCTTTGAAAGTTCTCTTGATAATTGACTGAAAAGTAGGGATTCTTGAGCTTCCGCCAAGCAAATACACTTTGTCCGGTATCTTCTTAATGCGCTGAGCTGTTTGTTTGATTCTATCAAGTAAAGGTGAAATAACTTCCAAAACATTGTCAAGAGTTACTTGATAACGGAAATCTCCATTCTCGTCAATGCTATCTATCATTCCGGATACTGTATCCATAATGGTTAGTTTTTCTTTAATCTTTTTGGCTTCCATCAATAAAATTTGTTCAATTTTAGGAGTAATTGTATGATTGTATTTTTTAGCAAGTATATCGGCAATTGCGACATCGATATCGCGACCACCGATCGTATCATCGAAAGAATACTCTTTTTCAACTGAATATGAAGTTGTGCCTTTTTTATAGTTTTGAATTAATACGAATTGTAGGTTAGATGCTCCAAAGAATACAAACAAAACTTTTTCTCTCTTAAGGCCCGTTTTTCCAGAATTATGAAGGAAATACCAATATGCAGCGGCTTTTGTGCAATCAGCGATATTCGGTTTGAACCCATTATCTTTTGTCATAGCTGCTAGCGAATCTCTTTCTTGCTGTGGATAAAATTTCGGAACAACAATAGTTAAATATTCTGATTTAGCTTGGGGAACTAGTTCTGTAACTGTTTGATTGATTCTTCTCAAGGCTCTGTAAATTGGGATTTCCGGTAATAAGCCTGAAATTAAAATTCTTTCATCATAATAAAGAGATGGCTGTCCCCAGAGGCGTCTGTTTTGTGAAAGATCAGTAAGTTCTGTTGTTGGTACTTTTGCCATCAATGTTGAAGCATAATGGATTGTGCTGTTAGGATTTTTCTTTGCAAGATTTAAGTTGTTGAAATGGAATTCAAATTTATCGATATCTGATTCATTTATTATGTCTGGAACTGTTCCATCTTTTGGAATAATTGTTAAAACTGTAGGGTATGAAGTTTCACTATCTGCTCCGTGTAGAACTTCGAATGTCTGTCCTTGGCGCAAAATAGATGCTCTAAGCTGTTCAGCACCTACATCTACACCTAAAAGGATTGATGAAGAAAGCGAAAAAAGAAGAAGGAGTATTATTTTTTTTATAAATTCAATTCGGGTCAAATTTGAGAATAAAATATAAAAAAGGGGTGAGGGAAAAACAATCCCAAAATCCTCATGGTGTTCAAAGCAATGAATTTAGCTGGAGCGACCGAGCAGGAGCCGACGGTGGATGGTTTGGAGGATTTGCAAGTCATCATGATGATTAGAAAGTTCATGGGTTTTAACTTCTAACGCAGCTTTACAGATCTATAACAATGATAGGTGCTACATCCGAAGACCAACTATTGAAGAGTTCTCTATGTGCAGTATTGCAATTTATAGCCCTGTTCCCGATGAACAATCGCTTGTTGTATTCTTGCACTAATCGAAAGAGATGGAGAAATGGAAGATGATATCATTGTTGTTTAGACCGAAATGTCATGTGAAATTTGACTATGTATTTAAATACGATTATCGCAAAATAAAAAGCAATATTTTTCTGAAATTGCATATTGTCAGAAGTGATTCCATCCCAATATGTGGAGCTTATCTTCTCGTTATGCCAAATACCTGGGCCTAGTCATGCATATCTATAAATTTTTTTTGATTAGATTTTGCGCAATTACAGACAATATTTGTCATATGATAGTATGGGAATGTTATATTTCTATATTTATGCAAGAATTTTAAGGGTGCACACGAGAGGATCATGTAAACTTCAGAATTTAGAACCTTATTTTTAGGCATTATCTTGGCTACCTATTTAGGCTCGAAAAGCAAAAAATATCAAAAAATACAACTTGAGTCCATTATGACCCTTTCATGGAGGTAGTTTTTATCCGCTAGTATTTTCCCTTTGAATCTCTTTACAATTCGAAATCAAATTCAAAACTCAGTAGAAGAAAGGAAGAATCGACTTACTACGGTTGTAATACGAATAAATACATATATTTAATTATTTTTATTTACATAATAATTGTTTGAAGCTCATATTCCATCAAATTTTTAAATAAAAACATTAAAATGTTGAAAATGTTCATATATTTTAATAGGGTTTTGGCACTTTATTGAGGAATTACTACATACATAGTCGAACTGAACTTGATATTTTGAAATTTAAATTATTTATCAAAATTAAAATTTAACTTGAAATTTATAATTATTTAGTCATATTTTGCATAATTCTAAGTAGATTTTGTAAAAAATCAAGAAAGAAAAATTTTAACGTGCTTTATTTTTTCTTTTTTATAATAATACATATTATTATATCATTAACATATTCATAATGTTTCACCCTTTCAAAAATATAATCCTCCTCCTCTCAAATAAACGTACATACGGGTGGCCTCTTTTTTCAAAAAATTAAAATTCGAAATTTTGGGCTCAAATATTAGAGATTTTTTCAACCTTCAACGATATATGTTGTCTATATCAGACCTCCTTTCTTTTTGATACAAAAAAAAAAAAAAAAAAAAGGTAGTGGGGCTTCCAGGCACTTCGTGCCCTCTAGCCCCCCGTCACTTTTCTGTCACTTTTCAGGAAAAAACATTTTTATTATTATATATAAATGAATTTTACAAAACCACCGTTACCCTTCTTTGGAAATAAGAGTAGATGTAAAGATATTATATTGAGAGAACTTAAGAAACTACCGAATGGTCTAACATTTGTAGACTTGTTCGGTGGAAGTTTCTATATATCTCATTTGTGCCATACAATATTTCCTGACTCAAAGATTATATGCAATGACTTCGACAACTATATGAACCGTCTCAAACATATACCAGACACAAACAAAATATTGAAAGAGTTAAAAGAAAAGATACCTATAGGTAAGATGGAACGTATACCATTAGATAAGAAAAATACTGTCAGAGAGGTTTTGAAAAAGGCAGAGTATATTGACTGGGATAGTATATCTGCTAGACTATTATATAGTGGTGCTATAAGAGTTCATGACATTGAAACACTTATGTCAAAAGTTTTATATTCTAACTATAAAATGTTTTCAAAGAGGACATAGAAAAATATATGAGGGTATAGAGTTTGTGAGATGTCATTGGACAGAGTTGTATGAAAAATATAAAGACAAGGAAAATGTTTTCTTTATAGTGACCCGCCGTTCTTTAACACATGGGATTTTCAATACCAAGTAGATGGACTTTGAGAGACTCTTTAGAAACTTTTAGACGTTTTACATAACCATCCATGCTTTTACTTTACATCCGATAAAAGTGGTTTGGAAAGTTCATGAGATGGTTAGAGGACATACATGACTATGAGTTTAGATACGATAAGATAGAATATGAGAGAGGTCCTATAAACTGGAGAAAGTGTCATAACAAAGAAATTTTACTAGTAAGTAAATGTGGTTGAAATAGGACTACTTGTTTTAGGTTTTTCCATTGTGTCATTTACTTATTTTGACGTGGCAGAAAGATATAGAGAATATGAAGATGAACCAATGCCTGCAAATGTTCAGCATATGTACTCGTAAGAGATATTTTTATCTAATATTAAATGGACGCACAGAACTTAGCGAATGCACAGCAACCTGGACAACCAAACCCAGAGAATATTCCAAATGAAGTTAGAATACAAACTGCAATGGCAAACTATGGTCAAGTGCCAACAGATGTACAAATGCAAACTGCCATGTCAAATGACGCTGCGTTAGGCTTACCACCATGGTATGCAAATATGAGATGGAAAGAGTTTTATACAAACCCTGAAGTGGGATATAAACAACTTTATGCAGATGACGCGAACACAGGAGTTGACCCAGATAATTTTTCTACCAGAGGAGAAACAGAATGTATGAGCTCCAGTTAAAGAATGCTATGGAACTCAACAGGAAACGTAAGAGACTAGGCGACATTAGATTTTTACATATAGTAAAATGGGTTTCTTTGGAAGAATAGGAAACTTTTTCGAAATGTTGGAAGAGGTATATGGAATGGAATAAAATCTGTCGGAAGAGGAATTTGGAACGGAGTCAAAAATATTGGTAAAAGAGTAGGTCAGTTCGTTGGTATTATACCTAAAGACCCTGAACCAGAAGAACAAGCTCCTGTTATACAACAGCCTGAACCTGCACCACAGTCTAGTTGGCAACCAAATCCAACACCTCAACCGTATTAAAAGATTATATTTTACCGTTCGATAGTAGTTGTATATGAAACTAAGTTCTAAGTAAAACGCATGGTATAATGGAACTATTCTCTTTCTTCCATCTGTTGTAAACCATACTTGAAAGTCTGAAATACTTCCACTTGGTGGTTCGTATAACTTTGTAGGTTTTTCGTAAAAGTCATTTGCCAAGCATAAAAAAGAGTTTTGTGCACCAGAAAATGAAGCATGAACTATAATAGCATCTGAGTCGAAAACATTTTCATATGTTCCATTAGGGTTTTCGACTTCATAAAAGTTCGGGTGTACTGGATATTCTGCAGGCTGATTTAACATCCTCAAAAATCTATACCATGCCAAGTTGTTATATTTTGTAGAAATATAAACGTCTTCTCCAAGGTCTTCTATTCTATTGAATTTAACAGTTGCATTTTTCCTGTCATATATAATATCGAGATGGTACTCTCCTTCGTCAATGTTGTACTGTTTTGCATATTCGAGATAGATATCGTTTATTTTTTCTTGAAAAGCTTGAAGAGTTGTTTCTAAGTTTACAAGCAAATTCACTTGTAAAAGTTTTCCCTGTTCAAATTTCTCATACGTACGTTTTTCTTTGTTATAGTATCGAACTTCAAAAGCGACCGTAAATGGGAAACCATGTATGGCTTCTGAAATGAACTTCATTCTACGAAAGCCAATAGCTTTTGTGACGGATGGGTCTCTTAACCATCTTAACGGGTAGTCAAAACGATAGCCTTCATGCTTTACGGTCTCTGTCTCAAACTTTTGACCGACATTCGTAAAAAGTTCATCTAATGGTTTAGTTGTAGCAACTCTTGAATTTTCTTTTTCTATTGAAAGCATATTTTATCTAGAATAAAAATGTCGAAAGAAACAGCGTCTATGAGAGAAATACAACACAACCGACAACTCATTTTGCAAGCTCTAAATAAGAACACAACAAACTTTTCAAACTATTCTAAGATATCTGAGTCATTGAAAGAAGGAAACTTAAAACTGACGATAAACCCAATGACAGATGAGTTTCTATTTCAAGACAGTAAGAACCATACTGTCTGTGTAAATCCAACAAAAGGAACTTTAAACGAGAAACCTATAAAAGAACTTCTTTTGAAAGCAGATGTTGACAACAAAGCTGACAAAGAGTATGTCATTGAAAAAGTTCAAGAAGAACATGACAGAGCAGATGCAACATATGCAACAAAAGAACATACTCATCCTGAACTAGCAGACAAAACATATGTTGACAATAAAATGTCAAGTGAAGTGACAAGAGCTGAAAACGAATATTCTAAAAAGACTCATACACATACCATTGCAAATATTACAAACTTACAAGAAACCTTAAACAGGAAAAGTGACGTTGGACATACACATACCATTGCAAATATTACAAACTTACAAGAAACCTTAAACAGGAAAAGTGCCGTTGGACATACACATACCATTGCAAATATTACAAACTTACAAGAAACCTTAAACAGGAAAAGTGCCGTTGGACATACACATACATCTTCTGAAATAACAGACTTAAACGTTAGCCTTGAAAAGAAGGCAGATAAGAACCATACACACGATTTCTTCGCAACTGTTGGTATAGAAAATATTGCAGGAACGGTTGAAGAACCTGATGGAACTGGTGGGGATGTATTAAATTGGAAACCTCCTAACTTTCCACAAGGTTTAACATCGGAGGATGACATAACGACGATGAAATACACTAGATGTAGAAATGTCTATGTCATGGAGGATGAAAACAATGTTAAATTCACTGCTCAAGATTTATATGACAACAAAGCTGACAAAACATATGTTAACGATGAGTTAGATAAAAAAGCTGACAAAACATATGTTAACGATGAGTTAGATAAGAAAGCTGACAAAACAGAGCTTCAAACGTTAAAGACAGAAATACTTCAAACACTATATCCTATAGGTTCTATTTACACGTCAATGAACTCTACCAGACCAGAAGTAGTACTTGGTTGGAACTTGGACTCAAATAGTCGACAGGTTTTTGTATTGTGCAAACTCTTCAAAGGAAACAGGTGGGAGTAAAACGATTTCAGGTGAAAACCTACCTGCACACAGTCACTACATAGATTTAAGTACATCTCAAGCAGGTTGGCATAAGCATAGATTTTGGGATTGGTCAGAATGAAAAAGGTAAAGGATATGATGTTAAAGACGACGTTAAGTTTGCTATAAATTGTTACTGGAGTGACACTCAGGGAGAAGGAAACCATACACATCGCGTTTCAGGATATACAAACAACGGGACAAAGTAAAGACTACATGCCACCTTACATGACAGTTTACGCATGGTATAGAATTGCTTAGTCGTCATTTTCAACTTCTTTAGCATATTCGTCAGGAGTTGTCTTATATTTGTTAGGAACTGTCTTTGAAAGTATACCACCTTGAACTTTGACAAGTTTGAAACGAGGTCTGACAATAGTAGTTTTATCTTCTGCTTGCAGGTCTGTACATTTTGCCATGTTTGCCTAAAACTTCATAATATTCTCTTGTATACTTTCTTCTATTTTTACGAACACGAATGTGAGTACCTGTCGAGTTCCCATTGTTGTCATAGTCAATAGTATTTTCATATGGGTCGCGTTTAGGTATTTCTATTTTTACTTTGTCACCTTTCTTAAGTTTGAAGCCTGGCATTCTTTCTTGTTTGTCTCTTTTGACTAAACTATTAAATATATAGTCTTTCTCTAAGTCAGGGTTGTTTTTCATTTCTTCGGGGGAGTGGTTTCCCAAACCTTTTTGTTTACGGCTATTGTAAATATTTAAAACTTGTCTCATCTTTGCCATGGAGAAGTGTCTATATTTGTCGTCATATGACATTTCATTTCTACCTCACCACCTTGTGGTTGGTTTAAGTCTCTTAAGATTTTTATACAACTGTCAATGACACCAAGAGCAGAATGGTTTTGGTCGACAATGAAATATTGGTTTACATTTTTTGAACGCAGATAGTTTTTAATATCGTCTGATTTGAAAGAACTTTCACAGTCAGATGTCAGTTTTGTTGGATGGTATTTGTCAACGAATATTGTCAAAGCAGTTTTCACATCTAAAATATTTTTGGACTGAATGGTATGGCTTCACAGTATCTTGTGTTTTGACCGACAAATATTAGCCAGTATGGTGGTCCATCTTCTCTATACCTCGGAATGTTTTCCAAGATATCCATAAACCAAGCATTTGGTGTTGAACTAAAGATTTTTATCATGAGTGCTTTCTTTGTTGCCTTAGAAACATAGGGGTCCTTGTTTGGATTCGTCATTTTTTACCCATAAGAAATGGGTTTATTTGGCGCATTAGCAGGAGTTGCATCCAGATTTTTGCCCGCAGTGGGAACAATAGCCAGAGGTGTATTTGGAGTTGGAAGGAAGATTTTGAGTACATTAGGTATACTTAAAGAGAAAGCACAACCTATTATACAAACTGTACAGAAAGGTTGGGATGTAGCACGAGATGCAGCAAATCTTATTCCAAATCCTGAAACAAGAGGAAAAGTTCAAGGATGGATGGACAATGTAGGAAGACAAGCAGGAAACTACTATAACAAAGCAAATGACTACTATAACCAAGCAGGCACTATATGGACCAAGGTGAAAGATTCTTTAACAGAGGATATAACCATGCACAACAGTGGGTAAACAACAACCAACCGCAACCGCCTCAAACGTGGGGAATGTAAATTTTTTTACTGAGATGAAATGAACAATACAGCATTGAGACAAATGGGTTCAAGATGGATTTGTCGGCTTCCAGCAGTTACACAACCACGTGTTTGTCAAGTTCTTCCTATACCTCAGGAAGTTTTAGACCGACTTAAAAAACCTAAACAACCAGTTGAAAACAAACCAAACTAAAATTTTTTACTGAGATGAAATGACCGAAGAAGTTGAAACGGTAGATTTGACACCACAAACAAAAAGTTCAGAACCATTGTCAAAACCTGTCAAAGAACTTACAGATGAAGAGAAAAATTCAATAATAGAAAGTGCCAGGTCTGGAAATACAAACCCTAACTACAAAGTCACTTTTCATAGAAATGGAACGGCTAGTATCTCAAAAAAGAAACAGACTCTCACAAATAAAATATTGAAGTCTGAAGGAGCTTTCGAGACAACAGATGGAAAAGTTTACTTCACTGACCAACAGTTCATTATAGAACATCTCATTGACTTAGAGTCGAAATATTCTAAACTTTACAACAAACACAAAAAGTTGAAAGGAAAACAAAAACAAATGGCATATGATATTTATGAAGATGTTGACGACACAACATCCTGCAAGTGAGGTAAAGTCAGAGGAACCGAAAAGTGACGAAAAACCGATAGAAGAAGAAAAACCAAAAACTGAAGATAAACCAAAACCAAAGTTTAGTTTCAATACTAAACCAAGTCAACCTTCATTAGCTGGTATGGGTTGGCGTCAAAGACTTATGGCAGCAGGCGGTTATGTTAAGTAAAGAAAAAAATATTTTTTTATTTTTATAAAAATGCCCCCATATAGAATGGATAGAAAATCTGCTAGAATAAAAGCAGAGTTGCAAAGATATGGTTGGAGAGTTTCGAAGAAGTTTAAATATAGGAAGGGAAAGCCAATAAAAGTCTATGACAAATTGTCTGGTCTTCGCTACGAAATGGACCTAGAAACAGCACGTGCAAATTATCCAAACAGACTAGAGAGGTTAGAAGAAGAACGTCTTATGGACATGCCTTTCGATGTTAGTGAACCTCAAGTTGAAGGACACGACGGCTTTGCCAGATTCTACTGGAAACATGACGAACAATTGCATCCTTTGAGAAGGAAAAAAGGTAGTGCAGAGAATGGTCATGCTCCCATGGAAAGAACAAGATATGCATATGAGAAGTATCGTGAAGTTAGAAGTCAAATTACATCTGGTCGAACCTTTACAGTAAACTTTGACGAAGGAAAGAACAAAGAAGGCTTCATGGGAGTACTTGCTGCCATACAAGACGGAAATAAGAAAGGATACAATCTCAGACTAACCGTAACAGATTTAGATGGTCACATTTACTATGCGCATGGCAATGAACAAACAGCCGCACAACTTCTTGACGCTTTCAAGACTACAAAGAGAGAACAAATGGTTGACTCCGACTCAGACATTTTGAATGCAATTGAAGGAATTGCAAGTGTCAAGTTCGAATGGTACCAACCTAACCCTCAAGCAGTCAGACAACATGCTGGATACTTCCCCTTCATAAATAAGTCTGACATTGACTTGACAAGGTATGGAATTTACAATTCAATTGAAACAATTGTCAATGAACCTTGTATTCTTACATGTCTCAGGAACTCTGGTCTTGTTTCAGAAGAGAAGATGAAGTATCTTGAGTCATGTGTGAAGACAAGGTACATTCTCAGAGGTCAATTGGCTAAAATTGCACCGTTGGCAAATGTGAATATCCGAGTCAACATTCCGACTGAGAAAGGTTCTTCACATGACGACTATGTTGTTGACAAAGACTTACCATGGTTGAAGATTGTAATTGTCCACAACCACTTCATGTTGAACGAAAGTCTTACAAACCCATTGTTCGGAAAAGGCAAGTGCAACATTGTCAGAGCTGTTAACATTCTTTTCGAGAAAGGTTTGTTGGAACCAATTCCAGATGACAAGCTGACAGAAAGTTTTGTACCAAAAGACGAAACAAACTTTTCACTGTTAGCAAGACCAAAAGTTGTTCCAGACAAAGTTCTAGTACAAAAGAAGTACACAGTTCCAAAAGGAGTTGGATTGTTCGGATACCAACCTGAACCAGAAGAACTTCCAATGAGGTTGCAAGAACTTCAAGATGCTATAAACAAACTTCCATTGAGACATCCAATTGACGTCAAATTGTATTGGAGAGCATCTGAGTTAGGTCAGAAGGTTTTATATGAAACAGGTTGCTTCGACGATGTTTATGAGATAACAGGAGAAGTTTCTCAGAAGATAAGAGACTCACTTGAATTTCCACAAACTGGACCGATTGGATGCGACAAGTTCGACTCAGATGAAAAAATATACTATGTCGACCTTAACGCTGCGTACATGAGGTTCGTCCAATATATCCCGACTGGAATTCCAAACGAAGATGGTGAGTTCCCAGGAAGGAACTATACAGTTGGAAAAGTCATACAACAACTGTATGATATTAGGAAAGCTTCAAACCCCAAACTTGCAATGACACTCAAATTGCTTATGAATTCGACATGGGGATATTCCATTAAAACCTCAAGAGATGAAGAGTAAACATTATGAGAAGGTCGACAACTTTGTTGAAAGGTTTTCTCCTTTTGTTTTGAAATACGAATTTACCGAAGGTGAAAGTGGCTTAGTAACCACATTAAAACCTATTGTCGAACATTGGTCTTACCCTCAGTTCGCAAAAGCAGTCCTTGACGAGTACAACAAATTCTTCTCCGAAGTCAAATCCAAAGTCAAGGTTTACTATGAGAACATCGACGCACTCATGACGAACGAAGAAGGATACAACAAACTCATTGAAATGGGAATGGTCGGTGAAAAGATGGGTCAATTCAAATTGGACAAAATTTTCACCGAAGTTCATGTCCTCTCCAAGCGTAAGTACTGGGGTGTTAAAGAAGACGGCACAGAAATAAAACATTGCATGAAATAAAAAATTTTTATATTCCTTCCTAGCTAATTTCCGTTTAATTTCATGGTCGCCCTCGGAGTCTTTGAATCGGACAGGTCGAGTTACACCATTCTTGGTCTCAAACTCATATATAACCTGTTTGTCTGTATTTTCGTCGACTATGGCACGAGACACGAACATTGACCAAACGGACAAAAAGTGTCATTTCGGATGGTCCGCAGCCAATCGCATTCGAGCACTTCGAAGAAGCCTTACGTTCCAAGGGAGAGGGTGTCTGGTGCAAGGCAGAGGTCATGAGACTCTACGAGCAGTACATCCTCAATGCCTGGGAGGACAAATCGTCCTTGGATTGGCAATTCTACCAACTCCTCTGGGACGACCTCCTACGCAACTGGGATGACGAAAGAGTTCAATTCAGAGGTCAGGAACTAATTTTGCAAATGACCATTAATTTAAGCCGCTTACGCAACTAAAAACTTAAATTTACTTGGGGTTTCCCCCTAAAATAAAATTTTTTTACTCTTAGAACCACTCGAGGTTCTCCTTACGGTTGTTGAGCTTGTCACCGTCAATGTGTCTGACCTTCGTCTTCTTGTTTGGATTTGGAACCCATTGCATACCGACAAGCCTTCCCATGGAAATTTACCGTAATTTCGAAGGGTAAGGGTCAAGTGTCCCAAGTTGTTGAGGACTGGGGTAAGAACCTTGCCTGTCGCCTTGTTGCGGATTTTGTATGGGTAGGGTTGGGAAATTTCGTAAGCGTCATCGGCAACAAGGGTTGCCCAAACTTCCTCTTCTTCGTGTTTCTCTTCTTCTTCCTCTTCTTCTTCTTCCTCTTCTTTCGAAATTCCTTCTTCAATTTGGTACTCACGAATTACGGTGTTGATGTTCTGTCCTTTCCGAGTACCTTCCAGATGGCATCTATCTCTTCGAAGAAACGGTAGATGAGTCTGGCAAGGTCTCGGTTCTCTCTCGCGTAAATGCGCAAGGTTTCCGTCAAATCATTCAGGACTTTCTCATTGGAAGCTTGGTTCATGAGGAACTCACCTTTAAGTCCCTTCATCTCTTCCATAAGACTACTTTGGAGAGTCTTAACGGTGTTTGTCAGATGAGCTTTCAAATTCAAAATTTGAATTTGAACTGGGCGCTTGTCTGGCAACATTGAAAGGACATCTGCCATTGTGTTCGGCTTCGGTGCTTGTTCGGACATCGAAAAAATGAAGTGGTTTGAGAATGACGGTTTTACTTCAAAAAGCTTGTTATGACGGTTAAGTCATACAACAAGTTTAAAATAATATCTTGTTCTTCTTCTGAACGTTTGTTGTCTCTTCCGATAAAAGTTTCGAACATGAGAACCAAAAAACGTTTTTTGAGATTGCGGAAGAGTTCAGGCAAACGTTCATATTCTGGATATGTTGGGAGCAGTTCGAAACATCTGAGCTGACTTTCGGACAAAATTGGGACAATGTCAGAAAATTCATCTTTGGTCGGACTGCTTGAAGGTAAGTCCCTTACATGTAAGTAGCTCTGGTAAAGTCTTCTCATTTCTGCTAACTTTTGGAGTATAGCTTCGTAGTTTAGAAGTTTTAATTTTAATTGTCTTATTCCACTCTTTACTTCTAAACGGTAAGTATCCATGAGGTCAAGAGTAGCTTTGGTAGCTTTAAGTGGAGCTATCTGTTCCTTGACTTGTGCAATTTTGGTTGCAATTGTGGTTTGAGCTCCTTCAAGTTCGCCGTCTATGTCGTTCTCAAACCTTCAACCATGGCTTGAAACTCTTCATCGGTCCATTGAGATTGGTGTGGGACGAATTTAACTTGCTTCATTCAAAAAATGAAAAAAATGTTTTTACTCAAAGCGTGCCATGTATATGGCTATAAGAAACTTACCAGAAGGCTTCTTCTTCACATGAGTCTTTGGCAACTTGAGTGTTGGTGTTGGAGTTGGGTCTGGAATTTCAATTCTCTCTCGAGCGCAACAACAGATGTCAGAATAACATTCCCCACTGTCTTTCTTGCCACCATAAATTGTGTATTGACCGAACTTGCATTTGCAGGAAGACCGGTCAATACAAGGTTCACAGTTGAATATGTGTACACATACCTGTTGAGTACGAGTGTGAGTAAAAACATAAAAAAGTAAGTTAAAATGAGATGTTTACTGTAAAGGTACGATGTCGCCTTCTGTGTTTATGAAAAACGCCCGACCCGAGAAGTGTAAGAGTCCTCTGAGAATTTGGGCAATTCGTACAGTTGGGTTCTCTCTGTTTGGAAGTAGTATCCAAGGACGCTTGGCAAAGAACTTCAAGAGGACTTCTTTCTTCACTCTTTTATGTCGTCGAAAGGAGTGTTTTCTGGTATTTGCAGGACAATTCCAGTGTCAATTTCAATTTTAAGCGCACTTCTTCCAGACACCCAGCCTGCAATGGTCTTGTTGACTTCAGATGGCTCAGGTAGTCCTAACTAGCATTTATCTCTATAAGGTAGATTGCCTCATCTGCTGGGTCTATGTCGGTCATTGTTTCAAGACGAGTCTTTTACTTTTTCAAGACAAGTTTTTACTTTTTCAAGACAAGTCTTTTACTTTTTCAAGACAAGTCTTTTACTTTTTCAAGACAAGTCTACTTTTTCAAGACAAGTCTTTTACTTTTTCAAGACAAGACCCGTTATTTTTCAAGAAATTTTTTGGTGTAAAGTTCTCAAATTTGAGAACAGTGGTCTTGATTTCAGACGATACCCGTACTTTTTCAAGACAAGTCTTTTACTTTTTCAAGACAAGTCTTTTACTTTTTCAAGACAAGTCTTTTACTTTTTCAAGACAAGTCTTTTACTTTTTCAAGACAAGTCTTTTACTTTTTCAAGACAAGTCTTTTATTGTTTCAAGACAAGTCTTTTACTTTTTCAAGACAAGTCTTTTATTGTTTCAAGACAATGTCCGACGTACCACCAACCGAGCCCATATCCCAACCAGAGGAACCTAAAGCACCAGCCCCTGCACCTCAGCAACCTCAGTTCCAACAAGTACCTCAGTTCCAGCAAGTCCCTCCACCAAATTACTACCAATTTCCACCTCAAGGTTACTACCAATTTCCACTACAAGGCTTCCCGAACTACCCTCCTCAGCCTATGCCTTATTGCCCTAACCCTTGGATGTTCATGTCAAACCCTCCACCCCAATTCCAATTCCAATCTCAATCCAAGAGAGACCAAGAGTTCGAAGAAGGTCTGAACCGTTTACGCAAAGAGTATGCCACAGCCCCTATGGAAGATGACAGGCTTTCAGTCTCTTCCCTAAGGTCGACCGATTCGACTCGTACCACAGATTCGGTTCGTGACCGTGAAGACTACCTCAAGCAGTCTGAGAGACTCTTCATCCTACAACCATTTACAGTTGGAGCTCTCAAGAACATGCGCAATTACGAAGGTCAGACACCAGCTGGAGACCGCAAAACAGACGTACTCGCAAGAGCAGTCCAACTGGTCAAGACAAAGACTGAGATAGTCGACTTCATTCTTGCAGCTTGCCCATACAAGTAAAAAAATAAACAATTACGAGTTAAACTTTTTACTCTTTCTTTTCTGGGTTGTTTAGAGCTGGTTTCTCTTGTAGGAACCTTTCGTACTCTTCCATGGTCATGTAATTGCGAATTTGGTACGCAATTCCAGGTTCGTTGTTTTTGAACCTTACGTATGTAACGCTTCCATCTTCCTCAGGGAAGTAAGCTGCTAACATCTGACCAAGTTTTCTCGGTGACTCGGAGCTCATTAAAAATGTCACTTTTTAAACGTTAAGTTTTTAGTCTTATTTTACCCTTTGTTTACCCTTTGTTTACCCTTTGTTTGTCAATGTAGTATTGGAGTGCAATTTCTCCAAATTCTCTGTGTCGGAGTTCTTCAGCATTTTCCAAGGTGTACCTGGAGAACTCAAAGAAGTTGTCAAGAAGATACTGCCATGCTGCTCTTCTGAGTTCGTCGGTATTTTGGAAGTGTTGCACCTTCGAGTCTTCGGACATGAAAAAATGACACTTTTTCTATTAAACCGTTTTGGCATTTCTCATGAGTGAGTATAGTTCTGCCGAACCATTGGAAGAGAAGAAGTACTCTTGCTGGCAAAAGACAAAAATAGTTGCCTTAGTTGTCATTGCAATTGTACTCGTAATTGAATTCATTGTACTTCTCTTCACGTACATAAAACTCAAGGACGGCATATGCTTTAAGAAGCTACCATCTTACTAAGACTAAACACTTAGATTTTTCAAGCTTGACTTTTTACAATTTGAATTTTACACCCAAAAATATATTTTAGGGTAGAAGGTTAGATCTAACCTCTTTTCTACCCCGTTTTCTACCCTCTTGAATTTGTCATGAGTTTTCCCGAAATAAAAAATAAAGTTGGTTTTTTTAAAAAAATATTTTTTTATTTTTATTGTAAGAACATGTTAGCAACAACAGCACCAAACTCGTTAGTCATGAACCCAACTTCAATGTTAGTAGAGATGAAAAGCTTCATTCCTTCTTCATATACTTTCGAAACAGAAATCCAGAAGATAAAGCAAGAACTTCTCCAAGGAGATCTAAACTGTAGTGCGAAAGATGAAACAAATGAACAGTATCTTTATGAAATGCAGGATATTATTGACCATCTACCTAAACTTCCTGAAATACAACAACAAAAACTCACTATTCCAGAATTCGATGAAATAGAAGTCAAAGCAACTGACTCAGTAGAAATAAAGAAGTTCATACGAAAGGTTAACTATGAGTTTCTTGGATTTCATTGCAACCACAAAGTCATGGACAAAGATTGCGATATGGTATATAAGAACATCTCTGACATATATAAATCTGGGGAGTTTAAGACCTACGACAACTTTGTTTCGTTAGTTGCAAAATGTGTATGGCAGATAAGAGATAAAGATAGAAGAGGTAAGATATGGAATGAACAGATAAAACCCGCAACTTTTGAGTTAAAGAGAGCAATTGACGCCTTAGTCATACTAGCAGGTAAGGTTTCAGAATATAACGCAAAAATGAACCCACAATGTTCTAAATGTAAAGCAGCAATGAGGAAATATAACTACTCCGTCAAAGAGATAGAACGTATGAGAAACGACTATGCTGACTTAAAGAGGGAGGCAGAGAAACCAACAGAAGATAAAATGGACATGTTGACATTTCTGAACAAAAACTATCCAACAGCAGAAGATTTCCTTCTGTCTGACGTCAAGAAGAAATATAAAGAAACTTTCGGCATTGTGAAAACATTCGATATCCTTCGTGAAGAAATAGAAGCTACAAAACTGTTTAGAATTTCACGAATTCACAATGTTTACCATGTAAAACGCTTATAAAATAACTGGGGTAGAAAAGAGGTTAGAAAACGGGGTAGATATACCCTTCTACCCTAAAATATATTTTTGCTGAAAAAAATGACCAAATTTCATGAAATTTCTCTAGACCGACTTTTACAGGGGTAGCCAAAACTCATGAAAATCGTAAAAAATAAGAGAGTATTTTGACAACTTCAAACAAGTAGGGTAGATGCACTCTTTATTTTTCAAGCTTGACTTTTTACAATTTGAACTTTGTTCGCGTAGATGTGAATTCTGAAAGAAGTATGAGGGTCTTGTATGACTTTGTACTTCTCCCATAGTTCATGTCTGTCAAACTTACCTGCCATGGACTCTTTCATAAGTTCCATGAAATCGTCTTCGGACAATCCAGGGAAAAGTATGATGTCAGTAAGTATTCTTTTAACATCCTTACTTAAACTCTTTGCTGTCTGTACACAAATGACAACTGAGATGTTAAAGTGCCTAAGTTTCTTAAGAATTCGACACATGTCTTGTTCTCTGTTCTTTAACAAAGGATGAGAAGCAAAGTCATCTAAGATAAGAAGACACCTATGAGGGTACGTTTTCCAATCGTACGATTGCAATTTCTTCGAAATGTATTCTATCTCTTTCTGTTTGTTTCTGAAGTGTTTCTTCTCTAATATTCTCTGCATTTCCTCATTTGGGTCTTTAAACTTCGAATTGACATACTCATTTATAGCATTGTACTTCAAAACTCTTCTTTGGTACTTCTTTATCCAATCCAACAACTCAGAGTCTTTTATACATACTAACTTAGACTTTTTTATAATATCTTTGAACGAATTTACGGTTTGGTCAAATTGACCAGAAGTACTACAAATGACTACTAACTCATAGAATGGGTTCTTCTCATCTAGTTCTTGTTGTTGTGCAGCCATTTTAAGATAAGTGAAAGTCTTACCCGACCCAGGTGGTGCGATTAGACCTGTTATACCCATTCTGAGCAAATAAGAACTTGTCATGTATGGGTTTTATCTGAGCATTTTCTAACTTCCTCTTGTTCTTCTTCAAACATTCTCAAATTTCTTGTCAATGTCAGCAAACTTTTTTTCTAACATATATTTTAAAAAATTAAAATTTTTATCTTTTAGAAAATGTCTATGATTTCGCTATCTATATTCGAGACAAGCTTTTTGACAGCAAAACATCTGTCGACCATAAAATCTTACATAGTGTAAACAAGAAAGGTGAATTTGTTCTAAAGTTCTGTTTCTGGAATATGAACAAAACCATAAAACATTACAAAGAGCAGTCTTAAAATTTGTCAATGACAGACTTGTTGACAGAGATGACGCCGATGGAAAGATGAAGTCCAACAAAAGTTCTTAGAATGCAAAGAAGGCACATGCGCTGTTCTTGAAGATGAAATAGAAAACAGAATAGAAGAGCTATTAAAAGGACAAAGAACTTTTACATAAATATGGTTCTGAGAAATTTGACATAACTCCACCAGAGAAGAAGAAGAAGAAGAGAGAAAAGAAAGAAAAGAAAGTAGAAGAAGAGAAGAAAGAGCCAGAGCCAGAGCCAGAGAAAAAGAATTTTGACATGTAAAATAAAATTTTATTTTTAGAACATTTCTGGGTCAATGTCAATGTTCTTCCTCTTTAGGAGCAAAACACTGGTTTAGACTCTAAAATCTTTTTACCCAATTTACCTTGAACTTCAACTATCTTAGACTCATAATATCATAGTCGTCTGCTTTCTTTGGTTCATAAGGTATAACAAGTTTGTATGCTTTTACCTTCTTCGAGTTTTGAGAACTTTCTGTCAAAATTTTCTTTGACTGCTAACAAACCTTCTATGTCTAAGTCTTCAAATTTCGCACCATTTTTAGTCACAATAGCAAACTTAACTGGTTCGATGTTCCAAACTTTGTCACAATGTAGACTTTTCAAAATGGTAGAAGTAAACATTCAAATAAGCGAATGGGTCTAGTTCTTCTTTGACTTCTGTCATGTACTTGTTGACTGAGATGAATTTCATCATCTTTTCTATCGGATAAAAAAATATTTTTTTTAAAATTTACTCATAAAAATTTTTCTTTGTATATACGCCGTTCTGTATGTCTAAAAGATTTTTGACATTTGCCAAGAATGTACGTTTAGAAGCTGCCATATAACCATATTCTTGACAATATTGTTTATATGAATCGTACAATGACCTTTCATCTAAACACTCAAAGTTAGTCTCATCTATAAACAGTTCATATACACTCTTGTTTGCTTCTAACAACGTTTGTCTTTCTTCGGTATGTGGAATTTGTCTTGGATTGAAGTTAGAAATATCTAATGTCATGAAATATGAGAACAAGTGGTTGTAAAAGTTAGGTGTCAAAGTTTCTGCTAAGTCGTCAAAATATTCTGTATCTTGCATATGAGAATCTGACGTTCTGACAACTACATATCTTCTGTCAGAACTTTCTAACTTCATCGGAACAGCGTTGTTTGAAACCATGATGAAATTTGCAACATTTTCACAAACTCTTTGGTCTTTATATTTTCTTTCAACAACTCCAACTTTGTCTGTTATAAGACTCTTCAAAGCATCTGAGTTTAAAACCTTTGTTGTATCTATACTTTGAAGTTCGTTACATACTATAAGTTTCATATTCTCTATTGAAGAGTTAAATTTACCGCAGATGTTTTCTAAGTTTGTCATATTCGGATTCGAATAGCCCTCTAACAGTTTGCACAAAATATCTGTAAAGAAAGTGTTCTTACCAGTTCCTTGTTTTCCAATTACAATGAGAGCAGTTTCATTTTTAGCACTTGGATGTTGTAAGATGTTTGCAAACCAACATAAGATATACTCATAGACTCTTTCGTTTCCATTGCATATAATTTCTTTGACATGGTCTAACCAAGCTTCTATAATATTTTCTTTCCATTCTACTTGTTCATATTTATATCCAGTGAAGATAGAATAGAAGTTTGGAGATGGTGTATAAATTTATACCACGAACTGAAAAATCTTCTAACTTGACAATAAGATATCCCAAGCATCTAACATCTTCATACCAACTTGTACGACTTTATTTTCTTAAGTTTCTGTCTACATTCTTGTTCAGACACTATTGTGCTCTTGGTTTGTTAAAGACAACATCCCATTCTTTCATGACATAACATTCTGGGCAGAGTCAACATAAATGACTAAACGTTTCAAATTCTCGACTGCTTTGTTATAGTCTCTAAATGGACACATATTTCTGAACGCTTGGAAGTCATAAAAATCTGAAACGTCTATTCTGTACATTTTTATAAAAATAAAAAAAATATTTTTTTTATTCTTGACTTTGTTGTTGCATTTGTTCCATTTGTTGTTCTTGAGCTATTTGTTGTTGAAGTTGTTTGTAGTACATACTTTCACCAGTTGCATCTTCCAATTCGAAACTTTCTGCCGTCATTGACAATACATAGGACATAAAAGTTTTACAGGAACAAAGTTTGCGTCAACTAAGGTTAAGTTTATGTTTGCTAAAGTGTTTGAGTTTACTAAAGCTGAAAACTCTGCATTCGAATGAACAATAGGCAAACCAGCAGAGAAAGTGTTGTTTATACGCATGAGTATCTTTTGGTCATAGTAGTTTCTGTCGACATTCGAATAGCACTTTGAACCTAAGTTTGAAACAATATATAAAATAGGTGTATTAAAGTCAATGGAACAGAAAAACCTTGTATGACACCTTTTTCCTGTTATAGGAAACTGTTGGTAGTAAAAACCAGATATAAGTTTTGTATTATAGCTCATATCGTTTATACTAAACTCAGTCGGACATCCAAACATAATGAAACCTGCTCTAGTTGCAGCACATGTTACATCCGTCCTTAAAGTATTAAATAAGTCAACAAAACCTGTTGGTGGTATATCTCTGAGTAAGTATCTTCAAAGAAGTATTTTTTACCATTCACAACAACAACAAAGTCTTCTGGTGTCAAAAGAGCAAAACAGGCTTTAGTCGTCATCGTGTTTAAGGTCAGTTTACAATATCGTCCTTGAGGACTTTGTAAGTTTGTTGTTATAGAATTATATGACTCAGGGTTTTTAGTCGTAATAGTAAAACCACTATGTCTTCTGCCATTTACATATATTTAAAAGTTTTTCTGAAAGTGGAGAAGAACTTCATCTAAACTTTCACATGGCGTTTCTTGAAGTTCTCTGTCTAAGAATTCAAATATTTTGTAAAGACATAGAACTTTCCTTTGTCTACACGAACAAACAAAACAGGGTCTTTCATATCGTTCAAAAGTGTGTAAAGTCCTTTACATGAAATAAAGTCTATATTGTTTTTCTTCAAACATCTTTCAAGAAGTTTGACATTTTTACTTAGCAACTAAATTTTAATGAAATGTTTGGTCGTCAAATATTTTTATGACGTCTGGGAAACTATATTTTAAGTTCAACGTTTCACCTCCTTTCATAACGTATATCTTGTCAATGACATTGTATGAAACACCACAGCAAGCAATGTCGGGTTCTATTTCTTTGATGTTTATATCGTCTGCCTCTGTCAAAAGTTTCAATAGTTCTTTCAAAATTTCATGAGGTGCGATGACATATGAGTTCACTTTTACAGGGTTGTGTTCGACCAAGTTTAACATTATACCCAAAGCTTGACAAATCTTCTCCTGAGTTTTAAGTTTGTCTTTAAGTTGTTGGTAGTTGTCGAATATCTGCAACAGAACTTAAGTCTCTGCTAACTTCAGGATATGTTGGTTGTTCTTTTACAGGAACTATTGTTATACCATCTTCGTCTTCGTATGGTTTCCCCACTTCAACATCTCTTTCTTTGACATTGACAACAACACTTTGACTGTTTGTTTGAGTTGGTGAATTTAACTTCACATCTGCCACCGCCATTAAACCTTTTGAAACACTTACGCTTCTATTTTTCGGAAATGACATTTTACTTAGAATAAAAAGATGGACGTATTCGAGTATCTCTTCGAATTGAAGCAGAACAAAGTTTACACACACAAACAATACAAATACATTGACAGAATAGTTCTTTATACAAACAATGGTAAATGTTATAGAATAGCAATATTTGCTGAACCAAAATATTTCCATAAAGCAAAGAAAGTTGGTATAACTGAAATGGTGAAAGTTCTTGAAGCAGACAAAAATATAACAACAAAACTTACAGATATTTCTAAAGGTAAGTTTATAATACAATTTTATGTCAAAACTGGCGTACTGTCAATATTTGACGGAGAGAAGTCAGTTCAAGAACAACTTACTGACCTGCTGCCAAAATCTGCTCGATGGAAGCTGTCGTTATGCCAATCTGAGGAGCCCCAGCAGGTTTCATCGAACGAATCTTCAAAAGAGCATCTTCCGTGAAAAGTGCTATTGGTTTTGTAAACTTCTTTGCTCTCAATTCATCTGGACCGTCTCTGTCACCAGTATATTGTATTTGAACTGTACCAACAGTTGAAATACCACCCATAAAGTCTTCTGAGTCAGCAAATGGAATGCCAAGCCAAAAGTTTGAACGGTCTCCATTTGTATATTGAGTTTTTTGACCTCCTGTATGAGTCCATACTTTCACATATGGCATAATAGAACTTTGCATTTCAGGGTTTATGGTTGTTGTGAAGTTGTTGTTAA
Organism: Trichomonas vaginalis G3; assembly: GCF_026262505.1. Taxonomy (NCBI): domain Eukaryota; phylum Parabasalia; order Trichomonadida; family Trichomonadidae; genus Trichomonas; species Trichomonas vaginalis. The sequence continues at coordinate 18,978,484 of NC_067206.1, read as the reverse complement.
AGTTCATAGCATCTAATGTCAAGTTGTATGACTCATATCCTCAACTGTAGAATATTCTTCTCTTGGATAATATTTGCCATCTATGTTTATATGATATTTAATACCAGGGTTGTAGAAGCAAGAATAGTCATTTATAGTTCGTCTGAACAGTACAACATAGTATCTGCATGTTTCATTGCAGTTGTTAAAGCAATATCTGTTCTTGCACCTGGGTCAGCACTTTGGTTTCCAACTTCACCTGCAAAGTCTTTGACAGATATTTGGTGTATAGGGAACATAAGTGGAACTGCAATATATTTGGCAGCTAAAGCATTTGAAATATCTGGGTCCAACATATAGACTGCAAGTCTGCTTTCTATTCTCTTGCATTCAAACTTTTCGCATGTGAACTTAACTGGGTCCCAAGCATCTCCAGCAGCATTGAAATAATAGTTTACTTCAGTGTTGAGGTTTGAGAAACCAAAGTCTAAGTCAACTTTGTTTTTGCAAAAGTCGGCGAATGACATTTTATTTGTTCCCACTACTTCTGTAAGAGTGAATGGGTCTTGTGTTGGTGCAATGACTAAGTTATTTTTGCTTGGAGTAAGTTCGATAGAAATTTTTCCTGCCCAGTTTGGCAAGTATCTTAAAAACCTGAAGATGAGGAAAGATGACAAAGGAACTCTAAGTTTCAGTTTTACTTTGGTTACTGCTGCTGCAGTTTGTCCAGAAAGGTTAACATAAACTCCTGGAACGTTAGGGTCAAGTCTTCTTATTTTCTCAATAGTTGCATACTGGTCTGTTTGTTCTCTAGCTTGTGGTTGTACTGAGTTTCTCAAAGCGAACCATTCATAGTTTGCCCATGTTACTGTTTGAACTAAGTCAGAGTTAGAATATATCTTATATCCCATGAAAACTTCTGGAGCATATTGGTATCCGACATAGAAAATTCCATTGCAACCTTTCTTGTCAGACAACTTGGCAGAAGGTTTTATTTCAATGTCTTGTTCCACGTATAAGAAAGAGTTGTCAATAGAAATTATATGAAACCTGTCGCAAGCAATATCTACTGTTGTTGAAGAACCTTCTCCAAACTCACCTACGTTTCCATAAGAAACAGCAGTTGTATATTCGTAAGTTCCAGGAACTATTTCTGACCTTCTAATGGCATTGTCGCATTCGTTATACCATTCGGAAACATTTCCATTCATAGCATCCAAAACTGTTGGCGTTATATTCTGAGCGGCGTACATTTCATATGAGTAAAAATATAGAATAGTTGGATTTATATGTCATAATAGAACCCACGTGGACCAAGCTTTACTTTCTTCCTGACTGAGTTTTTAACTCTTCTTTTTCCTTCATTGCCCTCTGCTTGAAGTTGTTGCATCTTTGCCTCATGTTCATCTAGTATGTTGCAAATTTCCCATGTCCTTTTTGCCTTTTGGCTCTGGTCGCCCATCTCAGGTAACCTATATCCTAGAAAGAGTTTGTCATAGTCTGTATTTGAGTCTTCGCGTATTGTTTGCATGACTCTTTCCTGAGTTTCCGGTTCAAGCTCTTCAAACAGTGCCTGTCCATATGGAATATGCTCGTTTCCAAATATATGTTTTTGTAGCCATTCTGGTTTTCTTTCCATGTTACCAACTATATCTTTTGTGAATGGGAAAGCTTTTACCCAATCTTTCAGTCTTGCGTCGTTTATTTCTGTAGTTGGTTTTATTTTGTCAAGGAACATGTTTTTCAATACTAACATTTCATTTGGTACTGTCCATTTGAGTTTTCTTAAATATTCATCCCTTCTCGGTTCATTGTCTGCAAAGTAAGTTTTTATGACATTTGTAAACTTTCGTTTGCAAGGTCATGTACAATAGGTTCTCTTCCTTCTGTCTCCCTAACTTTCTTTCTAAACTCTTCACCAAATATACCATCTCTATGGTTCTGTGTAGTTCTTTGAGATAAATGTTCTAGAACGTCAGGTGTTATATTTCCATCAGCCATGTTCATTTCATACTGGTTCAAAATATCTGCATCTTTCATATCTTTCAATGGCATTAAAGCCGCGCTGAAAATACCAGCTATATCTGGTTCACCATTGACTTCCATTGCGTCTACAACTTCTTGGAATTGTGGTTGTAAGTTTATGAACCACCTATCCGGGTTAGCTTTATGACCCCATCTCATTGTAGTTCCATCGTCTGCAGAAACAAAAGTAGGTTTGTTTCCATCTTGGCTAGGTTCTGAATGAACTTTAAACAATGTTTCATTTCTATATGTTTTCTTGAAATTTAACCTTTTATCTTCACCGAGTTCATCCGAAGATTGAACGTTAAATGCTCGTAAGTAAAAAGGGTTGTTGTATTTGTGTACATTTTTTTTCAGTTCTTCCATTCTATGCTGAATATTTTCATCTGGTGTTGGAGTCTTTTGTATGTCGGCAAACATTTTTCGATATTCTTCTACTATGTCAGCCGAATTTTTTTTAGACTCCTGGAAATATTCCATATTCTCCGCATACTCTTGTTGAGGGTCAAGATTTTTCGGCTGTTCCAAATCTTCATCTAGTTCTGTGAAGTTAGTTTCCAAAGGAAGGACTTGTTCGTTTCCTTCAGGCTCTTCTAGCTGTTGTTGCTGAACTATTTCTTCCATGTCTGGTTGTATCTGAACTAGTTCTTCCTGTGGAGTTTCTTGTACCTCATCTGCTGGCATTTCATATATTCCGAGACCGTTTTCAACAATTTCCCTATCTACGTCATCCGCATTCATAAGCTTTTGTTCTTTCGTTCCGTCTCTATTTTTTACGCGTTTCATGACGAAAGTTGAATTGTCATTTAGCTCTGACATCAAATATCTCGGAGTAAATTCATCCATGTCATTTGGATGATATGCTATTAAATCATATCCCTTAGCGAGCTTGTATTTTCCAGGTTTGAGATTATATCCGTTTTGGTGCTGAGCCATAAAGCTAAATAGGTTCGGGTCAGTATTTCCATCCTTGAACTTTCTAATAGCTTCTTTATATCTGTCACTAAAGTCAACAGTATCTGGGAAACCACACTCTTCTTTAAGCATTTTTAAGAATTCTTGGTTTCCTTGTTCTGTTTGTGGTTGTTGTTGTGCAGGGTTTTGAACTGTTGGTTGCTGTGCTGGTTGTGGAGGTGGTTGTTGTGCTGGTTGTTGTTGTGGTGCTGGTTGTTGTGTTGGTTGTTGTTGTTGTGCTGGTTGTTGTTGTTGTTGTGTTGGTTTTGGTGCATGCCTGTGTCTGTGTCCATGTGACGATGTAAATGTTCTAGGTAGTCCTGGTGCAGGTGCTTCTCTTGGAGGGTTTGGTGGTATATAAGTTCCACCAGCTGGCACATATGTTCCATCTGCAGCGTAATGTCCTACCTGACTTTTCGTTCTTAAGAAAGCATTTACTAGGTCTGTTTTGGTCTGTTGTAACTCTTTTTCTTGACTTTTCACAACAGTTGCTCTAACGGCGTCATAGGCACTTTGAACTGCCTGTCTCGTTGCTGCATCTGTTATTTTCGTCATATTTTGTGCTACTTCTTTTAACTCTTTGTCGAAACCTTCAGACTTCAGTTTCTTTCCAGATGAGAAGTCGTTCACTTGTTTCACCTTACTATGAAGAGCTTCGAAAGCGTTCTTAAAGTCAGCATTTGTTAAAGCTTCATTTGAACTGTCTTCATCCGCTTGTATTTTTGTCCTTATTGACCCTATGAGTTGGGCTGCTTTAGCGTTGGCTTGGGCATCTAACCAGTCATTGTTAGCTTTTATATATTCTGCGCTTTTCATTGCCTTTTGCATGGCTGCGTCGTTATTTTTACTTTCTTGTGCTAAGTTTTCATACTGTACGGTTTGGTTTTGCAACTGTAAAAGTTTTTCTGCCTTTACATTTGCTTCAACTTCTTTTTTATACTCATCGCTATCCATATATGTCTTCAGGGCTTTTTGTTTTATTTCTTCATCTTTCAGTACTTTATATTGAGTAGTATGGTTTTTCAAATTTATGACATCTTGTTCCATTTTTGCTACTTCTGTTGCTTTTTCTGACACTTTTTTCGCATATTCCTCTGTACTTAGTTCTTTCAGTTGTTCTTCTTTCTTCTTTTTCTCTACGTTTAACTCATTGAGTTTCTTTGTGTGTCTGTCATATTCTAGTTTCTTTTCGTTTTCACTTATTTGCTTCTGTATGTCTATGTTTGACTTTTTGACATCTGTTATTTGATTTTTGAGTGAACTCAAATTCATTTGACTTTGAGGGTTATATGCTGTTCCGTCTGCAGCTCCACCATAGCCTGCCATTTTCGCTAAAAGTGCCGCTCTTAAACCTCCACTCTGTGCACCAACAACTCGGTTTAAAAGCATAGGATTGCTTGACATTTGTTGCAACATAGTGGGGTCATTCAGCATTTGTTGTTGCAACTGTTGTTGTGGTGTTAGTCTTACTATTGGATGTTTCAATGCTCTCTTCCTCTTATGTATATTCTTACGTAGCTTACGTGGCATTTTAAGTAAAGTTAAAAAGCGGTTTTTGACAGATGTTTATATGACACTTTTTGTTCAGCACAAAAAACTACTCGGTCAAAGTGTTGTCAGTTTGGTCATTTACACTCATTACGAAGAAGTCTTGACAAAACATTTTACGAAGAAGTCTTGACAAAACATTTACGAAGAAATCTTGACAAAACATTTACGAAGAAGTCTTGACAAAACATTTACGAAGAAGTCTTGACAAAACATTTACGAAGAAGTCTTGACAAAACATTTACGAAGAAGAAGTCTTGACAAAACATTTACGAAGAAGAAGTCTTGACAAAACATTTACGATGAAATCATGACAAAACATGAAAACATATATAATTTGTGAAAAGCTCCTGGAAGACCCGTATATATAAGAACTTCATTTATGTGGGCTAGAGGGCGCAACGCGCCTGGAAGCTCACCCCAAGAAAAAAAAAACTTCATTATATCAATCATCCTCAGGGCTAGAAGGCACGAAGTGCCTGGAAGCCCCACTACCTTTTTTTTTTTTTTTTTTTTTTTTTTTGATACTTAACATTGTTCCTAAATCTTAGCCGTTAAGACTGTTCTGAAAATATTTTTTTTTCGAAAAAATTCGAAAAAAATTCTTAAAATTCAAAAATCCCTTAATTCCTGAGGATTTTGGGAAAAAGTTTTTACATGAACATGTGTATATTATATGAAGTATATTGATAAGGTAAAAATCAAATTTTATTGCATATTCATCGAGAAAATAAACTAACGAATCCCTCAAAATTGAGAGGGTAATCCTCGTCCTCTCAAATAAACGTACATACGGGTGCACCCTTAATTTTTTGAATGAAAAATTTCCGAAATTTTTTAGAAACGGGTTGATATCAAAAATGAATTTAGCAAATTATCTCGGACTTTTCAGAGAATTGAGCCTGAGCTCAATTCTCTGAAATAGTCCGATGGTAATTACTAGTCTTCATCTGCCTTCAATGATTAGCTTGATTTTATGGGAACCTTAAAATCAAGCATTGAAAAGTCAGTGAAGGTTCAATTTAATATTTTCTGAGCAAATAAATTTTAAACCGATGCTTCATGCAACAGAGCTTACTGATGAAGATATTTCGGCTATTCCACAAGATAAGCTGGTCAAAATCCTTAATGCCCAAATTGATGGTGCCAGGAGTGAGCTTCAGTCTTTGTATTCATCATTAGAAGAAGAAAAATTATCAGTAACAGAGTTAGAATATAAACACAGAGAATTATAAGCAATATTAAATGACGAGAAAAAGAAATTGCAATTTAAAGAGAAAAATAAACAAACAGTCAATAAACAATTAATAGATCTTCGTGGAAAGATATCAGAACAGGAGTCTAAAATAAAGCACTTCAAAGGAGGATCTGAAGGTGATACTATAAAAGATTCAGAAATAGAAAAATTACAAAGTCAATTAGAAAAAGAATCAGGAAACGTACTTAAATACCAAGCTCTTATCGAAAAACGTCGAAATGAACTGGCCGTAATTGATTCTCAGTTTGCAAATGAACTCGATGCAATACAATATGAAATTAAAGTTACAAACGATGAAAAGAATAAAATAATAGATCTAATCGAGTTACATATGCAAAGACTTTCGTTAATGAAACAAAGAAACGAAGCATGTCTTAAATCCGTTGTTTCACACTCTTTGGATTCTCAACTGACAACTACATTGGAAGAATTTGCCAATTAATTATTTTCCAGCATTTTATCACACGAATATTAATGTAATTTACATTAACTTCCATCCGATCGGATCTTTTTGGCCAAAAACTCTAGTTAGATACTATATTTATATAGCATGCATATGTAGAAGGCTGAGTTTGGCATGAGATAATCAAAAACAAGAAGCAATTAAGTATTTTATCATAAATCAAAATAATACAGTAGATTTGATACAATTTACAATAATTGTATAAAATTTAAGCTTATTATATCCTGAACTTAATACGTACAGTTCAGGATCCCATACAATAACTACAATTATAGCATTACGCGCTTAAACTTCTAATTTGAAGATAAATTATACTAAAAACTTGATTTATACTCTTTTTATTAGAATCTCTTTCTTATTTAGCTTGCAGTTATTCAAATTTTAATTCATTTGTTTCAAGATTGCAATGTCCCATTGAAATCTTGCTTGATAAAATAGATATGTATGCTAGGGGCATATAAATACCCATGATATTTTTAAATTTTTTAATGTCTAATCAAGATATTCACTCAAATAAATACGGTGATTTGCGAAGAATTTATAAATACTACATCGATGTAGTTATATAAGCTAAAAACGGAAAATGAAGAAGAATTAAACTCAATTTACAAAATTATCAAACCAGAATTGGTTGATCCAAAGAAATATCTCTCAATAAATATTGTAAGAGACAATTTATGTAGCTGCATGGTCTGGTTATCAAGGTGTAGAATGTTGTCCATGGAATACAACTTTTTTCCAAGCGGACATCGTGCGCAAAAGCTTGCATTTGCGCATCTCAGGAAGCTCTGTGGCAACTTCGGTGGTAGTACGACTGATAAGGAACGTTCTTCTCCAATTAATGAGACATCCTCCGCCTGCTTTGGAGAATAGATCCGAGGACCACTCTTCGAATTGTGAGTTATCGCTGTTATTTAACAACCAAAGTTCTCTAGGGTTATTTTGAAGGGGCGTAACCAATCTGTTATCGCATTTGTAGTCACTGATGGCTTGGCCTAGCTTGCTTTGGTCGTTTTTCAGATAATAGGCTTTATCAATAATCAGATAGGAGTAATACAAGCGGCCAAGAGTAGCCCTATCACGGGTAGCGAACTCGTAGCTAGTCAAAACAACGTTTACATTGCTTCCCTTGGCGAGATATGAATTTGCTTTTTGTTTTCTCTCTTCAGGGATTCTTGTATACTGTATGACGTTGAATGCGAGTAACCATTTGTTAAATTCGCTATACAAGTTAGATAATCTTGTCAGAAGACCACAAATTAAATGAGGTCCGTAATCCTTTCGATTTTCCATCAGTCAGGTAAGTAACGCGATACTTTGGATTGTCTTACGCTGAGATTTGCTTGCAGTTGAAGTAAATTCATCTTAGTCAGCAAAGAATTCGGGATCTGGCCTTCGCCAATGAAGAATGTGGCTCTAAATGCATTCAATGCTGTGAGTTTTTGCTTGAGTATGCGGTGTAAATATTGCAACAAAGAAACAGAGTTATCAATATGAATTGGCTTATCTTTCGTTGGAATTGGCAGTATTAAATCTAGCAAATAAAAATACTTAGAATTCAGAAATCACTAGTTGATATCGGTAAAATGAAAAAAAAAGTTAAACTCTATAAAATGAAAATTATTGGCCAGTTACAGTCTTCAGCCACCTAGCTGTCGGTTCTGCTCAGGGCCCTCTGTGCGGGTTCATGTGGGGAGGAATATGGAGCACCATGCCACCCATAGCCGTAAACCCGCAAAATTGGTGTGATTGGGCCAAACCGATAATTCCTTTCAATCATGTCTGTCACTTTTTTATGGTTTCATTTTCCAATCAATCAAGTGGGATAAAAAAAAAAAAAAAAAAAAAAAAGGGAGTGGGGCTTCCAGGCACTTCGTGCCTTCTAGCCCTGAAGATGTTTAGTATAAATGAAGTCTTAGAGGACAAACATGACTATGAGTTTTGATATGACAAGATAGAATATGAGAGAGGTCCTATAAACCGGAGAAAGTGTTATATAAACATCTGTCATATTACTCAGAATATTATACAGAATTCAATAAAAATATATTTTAGGTGAAGAGGTGAGATTTCACCTGTTTTTTCACCTCATTTTTCACCTCTTGAATTTTCATGAATTTCATCGTAAAGACTTTGTCAAGATTTCATCGTAAAGACTTTGTCAAGATTTCATCGTAAAGACTTTGTCAAGATTTCATCGTAAAGACTTTGTCAAGATTTCATCGTAAAGACTTTGTCAAAACTTCATCGTAAAGACTTTGTCAAAACTTCATCGTAAAGACTTTGTCAAAACTTCATCGTAAAGACTTTGTCAAGATTTCTTCGTAAAGACTTTGTCAAGATTTCTTCGTAAAGACTTTGTCAAAACTTCATCGTAATGAGCGTAAATCAGACAAAAATATATTTTAGGGTAGAAGGGTATATCTACCCCGTTTTCTACCCTCTTTTCTACCCCATATGTACTTACTGAAAAAGTATGTGTTCCATCTGTCATTTTACTCAGAATTTTACACCAAAAATAATGTTTAGGTGAAGAGGTGAGATTTCACCTGTTTTTTCACCTCTTTTCTCACCTCTTGAATTTTCATGAAATTTACACCAAAAATATACTACTAGGGTCATTTACGAAGAAATCTCAACAAAGTCTTTACGAAGAAATCTCAACAAAACATAGACAAGAAAGTTCATGAGAAATTAGATGAAGAAGTCTTAACAAAGTCTTTACGAAGAAATTCATGAAAATTCAAGAGGTGAGAAATGAGGTGAAAAAAGAGGTGAAATCTCACCTCTTCACCTAAAATATATTTTTGGTGTAAAATTCATGAAAATTCAAGAGGGTAGAAATGAGGGTAGAAAAGAGGTTAGATATACCCTTCTACCCTAAAATATATTTTTGGGTCATTTACACTCATTTACGAAGAAATCTCAACAAAGTCTTTACGAAGAAGTCACAATAAAACATCTGTCACTTTTCGGGTAAAAACATTTTTTATTATATATATAAAATGAATTTTACAAAACCACCGTTACCCTTCTTTGGAAATAAGAGTAGATGTAAAGATATTCTATTGAGAGAACTTAAGAAACTACCGAATGGTCTAACATTTGTAGATTTGTTCGGTGGAAGTTTCTATATATCTCATTTGTGCCATACCGTATTCCCAGACTCAAAGATTATATGCAATGACTTCGACAACTATATGAACCGTCTCAAACATATACCAGACACAAAACAAAATATTGAAAGAGTTAAAAGAAAAGATACCTATAGGTAAGATGGAACGTATACCATTAGATAAGAAAAATACTGTCAGAGAGGTTTTGAAAAAGGCAGAGTATATTGACTGGGATAGTATATCTTCTAGACTATTATATAGTGGTTCTATAAGAGTTCATGACATTGAAACACTTATGTCAAACGTTTTATATCTTAACTATACAAAGGTTTTCAAAGAGAACATAGAAAAATATACTGAGGGTATAGAGTTTGTGAGATGTCATTGGACAGAGTTGTATGAAAAATATAAAAACAAGGAAAATGTTTTCTTTATAGTAGACCCGCCGTTCTATAACACATACGATTTTCAATACCAAGTAGACTGGACTTTGAGAGACTCTTTAGAAACTTTAGACGTTTTACATAACCATCCATGCTTTTACTTTACATCCGATAAAAGTGGTTTGGAAAGTGTCATGAGATGGTTAGAGGACATACATGACTATGAGTTTAGATACGATAAGATAGAATATGAGAGAGGTCCTATAAACCGGAAAAAGTGTCACAACAAAGAAATTTTACTAGTAAGTAAATGTGGTTTGAAATAGGACTACTTGTTTTAGGTTTTTTCCATTGTGTCATTTACTTATTTGACGTGGCAGAAAAGTACAGAGAATATGAAGATGAACCAATGCCTGCAAATGTTCGGTATATGTACTCGTAAGAGATATTTTTATCTAATATTAAATGGACGCACAGAACTTAGCGAATGCACAGCAACCTGGACAACCAAACCCAGAGAATATTCCAAATGAAGTTAGAATACAAACTGCAATGGCAAACTATGGTCAAGTGCCAACAGATGTACAAATGCAAACTGCCATGTCAAATGACGCTGCGTTAGGCTTACCACCATGGTATGCAAATATGAGATGGAAAGAGTTTTATACAAACCCTGAAGTGGGATATAACAACTCTATGCAGATGACGCGAACACAGGAGTTGACCCAGAGTATGTTTTCTACCAGAGGAGAAATAGAATGTATGAGCTCCAGTTAAAGAATGCTATGGAACTCAGAAGGAAACGTAAGAGACTAGGTGGACATTAGATTTTTACATATAGTAAAATGGGTTTCTTTGGAAGAATAGGAAACTTCTTTCGAAATGTTGGAAGAGGTATATGGAATGGAATAAAAACCGTCGGAAGAGGAATTTGGAACGGAGTCAAAAATATTGGCAAAAGAGTAGGTCAGTTCGTTGGTATTATACCTAAAGACCCTGAACCAGAAGAGCAAGCTCCTGTTATACAACAGCCTGAACCTGCACCACAGTCTAGTTGGCAACCAAATCCAACACCTCAACCGTATTAAAAAATCATATTTTTACCGTTCGATAGTAGTTGTATATGAAACTAAGTTCTAAGTAAAACGCGTGGTATAATGGAATTATTCTCTTTCTTCCATCTGTAGTAAACCATACTTGAAAGTCTGAAATACTTCCACTTGGTGGTTCATATAGCTTTGTAGGTTTTCGTAAAAGTCATTTGCCAAGCATAAAAAAGAGTTTTGTGCACCAGAAAATGAAGCATGAACTATAATAGCATCTGAGTCGAAAACATTTTCATATGTTCCATTAGGGTTTTCGACTTCATAATAGTCCGGGTGTACTGGATACCATGCAGGCTGATTTAACATCCTCAAAAATCTATGCCATGCCAAGTTGTTATATTTTGTAGAAATATAAACGTTTTCTCCAAGGTCTTCTATTTTATTGATTTTAACAGTTGCATTTTTCCTGTCATAAATAATATCGAGATGGTACTCTCCCTCGTCAATGTTATACTGTTTTGCATATTCGAGATAGATATCGTTTATTTTTTCTTGAAAAGCTTGAAGAGTTGTTTCTAAGTTTACAAGCAAATTCACTTGTAAAAGTTTTCCCTGTTCAAATTTCTCATACGTACGTTTTTCTTTGTTATAGTATCGAACTTCAAAACGACCGTAAATGGGAAACCATGTATGGCTTCTGAAATGAACTTCATTCTACGAAAGCCAATAGCTTTTGTGACGGATGGGTCTCTTAACCATCTTAACGGGTAGTCAAACGATAGCCTTCATGCTTTACGGTCTCTGTCTCAAACTTTTGACCGACATTCGTAAAAAGTTCATCTAATGGTTTAGTTGTAGCAACTCTTGAATTTTCTTTTTCTATTGAAAGCATATTTTATCTAGAATAAAAATGTCGAAAGAAACAGCGTCTATGAGAGAAATACAACACAACCGACAACTCATTGTGCAAGCTCTAAATAAGAACACAACAAACTTTTCAAACTATTCTAAGATATCTGAGTCATTGAAAGAAGGAAACTTAAAACTGACGATAAACCCATTGACAGACGAGTTTCTGTTTCAAGACAGTAAGAACCATACTGTTTGTATAAATCCAACAAAAAGAACTTTAAACGAGAAACCTATAGATGAACTTCTTTTGAAAGCAGATATTGACAACAAAGCTGACAAAGAGTATGTCATTGAAAAAGTTCAAGAAGAACATGACAGAGCAGATGCAACATATGCAACAAAAGAGGATGTTGAAAAGAAAGCTGACAAAGAGTATGTTGACGATGAGTTAGCATATCTGGCTAGTGGGTTAGTGAAGAAGGCAGATAAGGAATATGTGGATGAAAAAGACAATGAAATTATAAAAAGGGTTGAATGGTACCATGAACGGACATCGAAGATTTTAGAAGGTAAAGCCAATACAGGATGGGTTTCAGGGTGTTTAGACCTTAAAGCCGACAAAGAAACTGTAGATATGTTGGCACAAACGGTTTCAAGTCATACCAGAGGTTTAATGGAAGATGGACAACAGTTGAAAGAGCTTGAGAAAGGTGTTACAGAGTTAAGGAATACAAAAGCAGACTCGACATGGATAAAAGGATATGTAGATGCAACAAAAGAACGTATTTTCGCATGGACAGAAGGAACATACCCACAAAAATATCATAGACATAGCATCTCTGACGTAAATGAACTTGAAGAAAAGTTATATAAAAAAGCTGACAAAACAGAGCTTCAAACGTTAAAGACAGAAATACTTCAAACACTATATCCTATAGGTTCTATTTACACGTCAATGAACTCTACCAGACCAGAAGTAGTACTTGGTCTCGGAACTTGGACTCAAATAGTCGACAGGTTTTTGTATTGTGCAAACTCTTCAAAGGAAACAGGTGGGAGTAAAACGATTTCAGGTGAAAACCTACCTGCACACAGTCACTACGTAGATTTAAGTACATCTCAAGCAGGTTGGCATAAGCATAAATTTTGGGATTGGCACGCCTTGAAAAAAGGTAAAGGATATGATGTTAAAGACGACGTTCAGTTTGCTATAAATTGTTACTGGAGTGACACTCAGGGAGATGGAAACCATACACATCGCGTTACAGGATATACACAAACAACGGGACAGAGTAAAGACTACATGCCACCTTACATGACAGTTTACGCATGGTATAGAAATGCTTAGTCGTCATTTTCAACTTCTTTAGCATATTCGTCAGGAGTTGTCTTATATTTGTTAGGAACTGTCTTTGAAAGTATACCACCTTGAACCTTAACAAGTTTGAAACGAGGTCTGACAATAGTAGTTTTATCTTCTGCTTGCAGTCTGTACATTTTGCCATGTTTGCCTAAAACTTCATAATATTCTCTTGTATACTTTCTTCTATTTTTACGAACACGAACGTGAGTACCTGTCGAGTTCCCATTGTTGTCATAGTCAATAGTATTTTCATATGGGTCGCGTTTAGGTATTTCTATTTTTACTTTGTCACCTTTCTGAAGTTTGAAGCCCGGCATTCTTTCTTGTTTGTCTCTTTTGACTAAACTATTAAATATATAGTCTTTCTCTAAGTCGGGGTTGTTTTTCATTTCTTCGGGGGAGTGGTTTCCCAAACCTTTTTGTTTACGGCTATTGTAAATATTTAAAACTTGTCTCATCTTTGCCATGGAGAAATGTCTATATTTGTCGTCATATGACATTTCATTTGCTTCACCACCTTGTGGTTGGTTTAAGTCTCTTAAGATTTTTATACAACCGTCAATGACACCAAGAGCAGAATGGTTTTGGTCGACAATGAAATATTGGTTTACATTTTTTGAACGCAGATAGTTTTTTACATCATCTGATTTGAAAGAACTTTCACAGTCAGATGTCAGTTTTGTTGGATGGTATTTGTCAACGAATATTGTCAAAGCTGCTAAGATATCTAAAATATTTTTGGACTGTAATGGTATGGCTTCACAGTATCTTGTGTTTTGACCGACAAATATTAACCAGTATGGTGGTCCATCTTCTCTATACCTCGGAATGTTTTCCAAGATATCCATAAACCAAGCATTTGGTGTTGAACTAAAGATTTTTATCATGAGTGCTTTCTTTGTCGCTTTAGAAACATAGGGGTCCTTGTTTGGATTCGTCATTTTTTACCCTGTAAGAAATGGGTTTATTTGGCGCATTAGCAGGAGTCGCATCTAGATTTTTACCCGCAGTGGGAACAATAGCCAGAGGTGCATTTGGAGTTGGAAGGAAGATTTTGAGTACATTAGGTATACTGAAAGACAAAGCTCAGCCTATTATACAAACTGTACAGAAAGGTTGGGATGCAGCACGAGATGCAACAAATCTTATTCCAAATCCTGAAACAAGAGGAAAAGTTCAAGGATGGATGGACAATGTAGGAAGACAAGCAGGAAACTATTATAACAAAGCAAATGCCTACTATAACCAAGCAGGGCATTATATGGACCAAGGTGAAAGATTCTTTAACAGAGGATATAACCATGCACAACAGTGGGTAAACAACAACCAACCGCAACCGCCTCAAACTTGGGGAATGTAAAGTTTTTTACTGAGATGAAATGAACAATACAGCATTGAGACAAATGGGCTCAAGATGGATTTGTCGGCTTCCAGCAGTTACACAACGTGTTTGTCAAGTTCTTCCTATACCTCAGGAAGTTTTAGACCGACTTAAAAAACAACAACAACCAGTTGAAAACAAACCAAACTAAAATTTTTTACTGAGATGAAATGACCGAAGAAGTTGAAACGGTAGATTTGACACCACAAACAAAAAGTTCAGAACCATTGTCAAAACCTGTCAAAGAACTTACAGATGAAGAAGAAAAATTCAATAATAGAAAGTGCCAGGTCTGGAAATACAAACCCTAACTACAAAGTCACTTTTCATAGAAATGGAACGGCTAGTATCTCAAAAAAGAAACAGACTCTCACAAATAAAATATTGAAGTCTGAAGGAGCTTTCGAGACAACAGATGGAAAAGTTTACTTCACCGATCAACAGTTCATTATAGAACATCTCATTGACTTAGAGTCGAAATATTCTAAACTTTACAACAAACACAAAAAGTTGAAAGGAAAACAAAAACAAATGGCATATGATATTTATGAAGATGTTGACGACACAACCATACCTGCAAGTGAGGTAAAGTCAGAGGAACCGAAAAGTGACGAAAAACCGATAGAAGAAGAAAAACCAAAAACTGAAGATAAACCAAAACCAAAGTTTAGTTTCCAAACTAAACCAACTCAACCTTCATTAGCTGGTATGGGTTGGCGTCAAAGACTTCTGGTAGCGGGTGGTTACGTAAAGTAAAAGAAAAAAATATTTTTAAAACAGTATATTTTTTTATTTTTATTTGAACTGTACGCTGAGTTTGTTGGAAAAGACCGTTGGGAAACTTGTTTGTTAGACGATGAAATATGAAATGGCATACCATTTAAAACAACATATTTTAAAAAAAATATTTTTTTATTTTATTTGAAATGTACGCTGAGTTTGTTGGAAAGGACCGTTGGGAAACTTGTTTGTTAGATGAGAAATATGAAATTCACTGTTGTGAGTCATTTGAAGTCAGAAACAAAAAGACAAAAAGAGTTTTAAGCGAATGTGAGCGAAATGACGGATATGCTAGGATGAGGATTGGTGGAAAACACTATTTTAAACATGTTGTCATTGCAACTCATTTTATACCGAATCCTAACAATTTACCTTTTGTAGACCATATAAACCATATAAGAAACGACAATAGACTTGAAAACTTACGTTGGGTCACTCGTTCTGAAAACAATAAGAACAAAAGCAAATTTAGAGATATTGTATTCGAATTTGTCGACGAACTAGAAGATGAAACAATTGAAATTACAGACTATGGTAAGCATACGCTTGAGTTTTACTACTATAGCGAAGAACAAGACTCTTTCTACTTTTATACCGGCGTAAACTATAGAAAATTACAAGTATGTTTTACTAAGGAAGGCTATGCTTATGTAAACGCTAGAGATACAGATGGAAAAAACGTTCATATACTTCTTAACAAATTCAAGAAGCTATATGGCATACCATTTTAAAACGTTTTTAAAACAGTATATTTTTACATATATAAAATGCTTCAGGTTGAAAAACAAAGAACAAAAGTAGCAGATACAAAACCGTTAGACTATATCTTTACAAATGCCGGTAGAAATATTTCAGATGAAGAAATTTTATCTCGAATTGTCATTCATATACAACTACGGAAAAGTGCTGAAAAAGTATTGAAAAATATATTTTAGGTGAAGTGGTGAGATCTCACCTGTTTTTTCACCTCTTTTCTCACCCGTTGAATTTTCATGAATTTCCTTAAGATAGAAAAAAATAAAACTAACTTTATTTTTTTTTAAGTTTGGTCATCCTTCACTGTATGACAAATATACTATATTTTACTTAAAAATATGCAAGCGGCTCATAGCTCAGTGGTATGGGCTACCTCGCTACAGGCGTCGAAGACCTCGGTTCAAATCCCGATTCGCGCAAGTTTTTTCCTTTTATGCAGTGAAATTTCATGTACATAGGTTACTTTGGTGTTAGACCCTAGTGAAGAAAATAGAACGATATAAGTTTACATTTGTAAGGTTACTTTGGTGTTAGACCCTAGTGAAGAAAATAGAACGATAGGAGTTTACATTTGTAAAGTTGGACGATAAAAATCTCTGCTACTAGCAGTACTGCTACTGTCAGTAAAAGTACTGCTACTGTCAGTAAAAGTACTGCTACTGTCAGTAAAAGTACTGCTACTGTCAGAAAAAGTACTGCTACTGTCAGTAAAAGTACTGCTACTGTCAGTAAAAGTACTGCTAGTTGCAGTAAAAAGGAAAATTTGAGAGGTTTTCGACGATAAAGTACTGCTACTGTCAGTAAAAGTACTGCTACTGTCAGTAAAAGTACTGCTACTGTCAGAAAAAGTACTGCTACTGTCAGTAAAAGTACTGCTACTGTCAGTAGCAGTACTGCTACTGTCAGAAAAAGTACTGCTACTGTCAGAAAAAGTACTGCTACTGTCAGTAAAAGTACTGCTACTGTCAGTAGCAGTACTGCTAGGAGCAGAGATTTTTATCGTTGTGGTCCGACGGTTAAGCCACAAACGAATGTCCGACGTCCCACCAAAAAATATTTTTTTATTTTTATTGTAAGAACAGAAATGTCAGTCGAAGCAAAAACGTTCACTAACAAATCTAATGGCGAAACATTCACAAAAGGCACTTACAACGGTATTGAAGTCTTACGTAGAGACAAGGATGGTTATATAAATGCAACAAAGATGTGTCAGCAGTTTAGGAAAGACTTTAGAAGGTTGTTGGAAAATAAGTCCTGGGAAGAGTATTTTAAGGCATTTTGTGAAGAATATACCAACCCGCGGAATTCCGCGGGTTGCTTTTTATACACAGTTCATGCAGGAATTCCCGATGAAATCAAACAGGTTAGAGGAACGTATGTAGACCCAAGACTTACAAACTATATAGCAATGTGGGCTTCTCCAAAATATTGCATAGCAGTTGGAAAAATTTTGGACTCCATAGACAAGAAAGTTCATGAGAAATTAGATGAAGAAGAACTTGAAGATACAGTAGAGAATGCAAAACCTTTGTTCGAAGAAGAAGTTAGAAAAATGCGTTTAAAACAAATAGAACATGAACGTGAGATATGTTCTGGTTATAGAGACTCTCCATACGAACTAGACCAATGGGAACAAGAAGATTTAAAGAGAGAATTTAGAGAATATGAACTCGCTAAAGTTTCATTAGAAGCTGCAGAAGAGAGGTTAAAAGGTTGGGGTCCTTTTGTACAAAAATATTGTGAGTAAATGAACCATTTCTTTTTATTGAATTCGGCAAAAATATATTTTAGGTTAGATGGTTTTTAGGTGTCACCAGGTCACCAGGTAATTTAAACTTCTCTGAAAAAGTGTGACAACATGACATTTTGACAACAACACAGGAGATAGATTTCTTCGTAAATGTTTTGTATAAAAAGCAACCCGCGGAATTCCGGCGGTTGGTATATTCTTCACGAAATGCTTGTTTTGTTGAGACTTTCATCGTATATGTTTTGTATAAAAAGCAACCCGCGGAATTCCGGCGGGTGGTATATTCTTCACGAAATGCTTGTTTTGTTGAGACTTCATCGTATATGTTTTGTATAAAAAAAGCACCTGCCGGAATTCCGGCGGGTGGTATATTCTTCACGAAATGCTTGTTTTGTTGAGACTTCATCGTACATGTTTTGTGTAATAAAAAGCACCCGCGGAATTCCGGCGGTGTGGTATATTCTTCACGAAATCTTGTTCTTGAGGTCGAGCCATTTTTGACTCCACCTGTTCTTCAACCAAAGCTCATTTTTTTCGGCAAAAATATATTTTAGGTGAAGTGGTGAGATCTCACCTCTTTTTTCACCTCTTTTCTCACCCGTTATTTTCCATGAATTTTCCCGAAATTAAAAAAGTTAGTTTTTTAAAAAAATATTTTTTATTTTTATTGTAAGAACATGTTAGCAACAACAGCACCAAACTCGTTAGTCATGAACCCAACATCTATGTTAGTAGAGATGAAAAAGCTTCATTCCTTCTTCATATACTTTCGAAACAGAAATCCAGAAGATAAAGCAGAACTTCTCCAAGGAGATTTAGACTGTAGTGCGAAAGATGAAACAAATGAAGATATCTTTATGAAATGCAGGATATTATTGACCATCTACCTAAACTTTCCTGAAATACAACAACAAAAGCCTTACTATTCCAGAATTCGTAAATAGAAGTCAAAGCAAACTGGACTCAGTAGAAATAAAAGAAGTTCATACGTAAGGTAACTATGAGTTTCTTGGATTTCATTGCAACCACAAAGTCATGGACAAAGACTGCGAATGGTATATAAAAACATCTCGACATATACAATCTGAAGAATTTAAGCTACGACAACTTTGTTTCGTTAGTTGCAAAATGTGTATGGCAGATAAGAGATAAAGATAAAAGAGGTAAATATGGAACGAACAGATAAAACCAGCAACTTTTGAGTTAAGAAAAACCATTGACGCCTTAGTTGTACTTGCAGGTTTTATTTCAATGTACCAATGGCTAAAATGAACCCACAATGTTCAAAATGTAAAGCAGCAATGAGAGAAATATAACTACTCCGTCAAAGAATAGAACGTGATGCGAAACGACTATGCAGATTTAAAGAAAGAAGTAGAGAAACCAGCAGAAGATAAAATGGACATGTTGACATTTCTAAACAAAAACTATCCAACAGCTGACGATTTCCTTCTTATCTTGATGTCAAGAAGAAATATAAAGAAACATTCGCATTTGTGAAACTTTTTGACATACTGACAGAAGAGAATAGAAGCTACAAAACTGTTTAGGATTTCAAATATACATCGTACCAATTCATGTAAAACGCTTGTGAAAAAGAGGTGAGAAAACAGGTGAGAAAACAGGTAGATCTCACCACTTCACCTAAAAATATATTTTTGCTGAGTAAATGACCAAATTTCATTATATAAACTGTTATGAGTGACGAAGAGAACTTTTACACTTCGTGAAAAAAAATCCCTGAAGTCTCAACAAAACATATACGAAGAAGTCTATTTCCTGACTGTTGTCAAAATGTCATGTTGTCACACTTTTTCAGAGAAGTTCATTTGACCGAGGGACCGAGGGACCTGGTTAGATCTAAATATATTTTTGCTGAAAAAAATGACCAAATTTCATGAATTTCCTCATATGTTTGCTACCCCGACTTTTTTCGGCCTTGCATAAAACTCATGAAAATCGTGAAAAAATGACCAAATTTCATGAATTTCCTCATATGTTTGCGACCCTCGGAAAACCGAGGGTCGAGATTCCGTACGAAAATCGCAAAAAAACTCTATGAAAATCGTGAAAAATTGCGAGTAGGGGAAAAATCCTGGTCGCACAAACTCATGAAAATCGTAAAAAATTGCGACCCCGATTTTATTCGGGGTCACCTAAAACTCATGAAAATCGTAAAAAATTGCGAGTACGTTAAAAACCGTAGTCGCCAAAAACTCATGAAAATCGTGAAAAAATGACCAAATTTCATGATATAACTGTATTTTTTTGACGAAGAGAACTTTTGCACTTCGTGAAAAAAACTCTATGAAATCATATCTTTTATACAAGATAGAAAAAATTAAAATTAACGTTAGTTTATTTTTTTTTTATTTTTTATTTTGTATGTAGAACAGAATATGACAAGCCACTGAGTTTTGAAAACAGTTAAAAAGATAGACAATTGAGACCAAAGATGGTTAGAATAGTGTGATTTAAGTTAAAGATACTCAAAAGAAATACAAAAAATATTCTTTGTCAGACATTTTAACACTATCTGGAGGAAAGAAAAGCACGACGACTGGTTAAAAATGCTTCACTCAGGAAAATTTTGACAGAGAAATCCTGAGCTGATGATATCGGTAAGATTCTATGGAACAAAGAACATATCTTATAGACAAAAGTCTATACCAGTAGTTTTGTTCTGGATTGACCCAGTTGTTGATATAATTTCATAACATATGGTTCATTCGATACTGAACGTGCAGTAGAAGGCTTACTTTACATCGTCAGAAACCGAAGGACTTCAATACAAAAGAGATATAGATAGAAGAACTTTATATTAAGCTCAAAGATATGACAGTATAGTCAATAGTTATCAAAAGGTTGCGTTGTTAACGATATGAGAGCTGCTGAAACAAATACTCTGAATTAGTAAATTTGTATGGTGCTCCCACTAGAGGTAAAGAAACGTTTGAAGTAGTGAAGTAGTCGACAAAGCTTATAAAATTATTGATCGAAGTGCTGATAGAGAATACATGTAAAGCGTTATATGTTCTGTCTTTTTAGACAAGATAGAAATTAACGCTATTTAAGTTTTTATTTGTATTTTTTTATTTTGTTATGTAAAACAGAATGTGCAACAACAGAGACACACACAACAGGTTATAGTCCATGAAGCTATAAATTGAAGATATGAGTGGGTTTTCAGTTTAACAAACAACTCCGTCTCATTTCGTTCGGTCAAAGACGAATGTACAAATGCAAAGTATTTTAAACGCTCTTCGTTCTGACACAAGCAAGCATATCATTGCGTTTGAAACCAGACAGCAACAAAAGAAACTTTGAGAAATTTCCTCATATGCTTTGCTACCCTCCGGAAAACCGAGGTAGAAGAGTCCCGACGAAAATCGCAAGAATTGGCTCCGGTTTGAGAGTTGGTAGTACATAGACTTCTTGTAATGCTGTTGCAATGTGGGGCTTCACCTCGTTACGCTTGTATATTTTCATGATGTTAGATGAAAATTTTCATACACAGAACTTGAAGAGCTCGATTGAGACAAGTTTGAAGCAAAAGACAAAAACATTACAGAAAAGAATACCACGTTCGTACCAAAAGGAAAGGGATAAGAATAAGATATGATTTACCTGAAAGATGGAAAATGAAAGAGACAGAGATATGGTTATGTTGCATTTAGTCAGAAGAAACAACAAAAGCTTTTACGACCTGGCTAGATTTACAAAATCTGACAGAAATTGGTTCTATCGCGAAAAGCTTACCGATTTTCAATGACACCGAATGAAGATGTTAAACAGATAGTTCAAGATACGTTTACCTCAAACACACTATTGATATGAAAGGTTGTACAATACTTACCTTCAAAAAAGATTTGCCGCTACTGAAAGAAAAAAAATAACAGAGTATTTTGTGACAACTTCAACAAGCAAGTTAATGAACCATTTATTTTTCAAGCTTGACTTCAGATTGGCTCAGGTAAGCTCTAGATGTTAAATGCTTGTCAAATCCTTTCTGCATTCGCGAGTCCTTCCATCGACATTCCAGAGTCCTTCGCAATGCCGACCATTTCGCGAAGTCTTCTTCTTGCATGTCGAGTCCTCCTTCCTACTGCGAAAAAAATTTCCGACACTGGAAAAAATTTCTTTTGTTGTCCGTCCGAAAACCATTTCAATTTTTCGAAAATTGAGAACTTTTTTGCGAACTCAAAAAAGTGTTTTCCTTCCAACAGAAAAAATAATCTTTCCCGACACTGGAAAAAAATTTCCTTCGACATTCTCGAGTCCTTCCTTCCGACAGAAAAGTTCTTCTTCGAACGGACACACAACGACATGTCCGAGTACCACCAACCGAGTCCATTCCCAAAAGCCAGAAGAACCGAAAGCTGCAGACCACAACGACTAAAGACTCAACACTTACATTTTTTACGCTTGACTTTTTACAATTTGAACTTTGTTTCGCGTAGATGTAATTCTGAAAGAAGTATGAGGGTCTTGTATTTGACTTGACTTCTTCCATAGTTCATGTCTGGTCAAACTTTACCTGCCATGACTCTTTCATAAGTTCCATGAAATCGTCTTCGGACAATTCCAGGAAAAAGTATGTCTATATCAGTAAGTATTTCTTTCTAACTCCTTACTATAACTCTTGGCTGTCTGTACACAAATGACAACTGAGACTGTTAAAGTGTTCTGAGCTTCTTGAGAATTCGACACATGCTTTCTCTGTTCTTTACAAGATGAGAACAAAGTCATCGTCTAAGATAAGAACATCTGTAGGGTAAGTCTCCAATTCGTAGGATTGCAATTTCTTCGAATGTATTCTATCTCTTTCTTGTTTGTTTCTGAAGTGTTTCTTCTCTAATATTCTCATGCATTTCCTCATTTGGGTCTTTAAACTTAGAATTGACATAGCTCATTTTAGGCATTATCTCAAAACTCTCTTTGGTACTTTCTTTATCCAATCTAACAAACTCAGTATCCTTGATACATACTAACTTTTAGACTTTTTTATAATATTCTTTTGAACGAATTGACGGTTTTGGTCAAATTGACCAGAAAGTACTCAAATGACTACTAACTCATTAAAAATGGGTTCTTCTCATTCTAGTTCTTGTTGTTTGCAAGCCATTTTAAGATAAGTGAAAGTCTTACCCGACCAGGGTGTGCGATTAGACCTGTTATATACCATTCTGAGCAAATAAGAATTGTCATTGTATGGGTTTTATCTGAGCATTTCTTCTAACTTTCTCTGTTCTTAGTTTAAAACATTCTGCAAATTTTTGTCAATGTCAGCAGACTTTTTTTCTACATATTTTTTGAAATATTTAAAATTTTATACTTTTTTGAAAATGTCTAGCGATTTGCTATCTATATTGTCGAGACAAACTTTTCGACAGCAAAACATCTGCGACCATAAAATCTTACATTAGTGTAACAAGAAAGGGGAATTTGTTCTAAAGTCTGTTTCTGGGAATATGACAAGAACCAATAAAACATTAAGCAGAGAAGTCTTTTAAGTTTGTCAATGACAGACTTGTTACAGAGATGAACGCCGATGAAAGATGAAGTCCAACAAAAGTTCTTTAGAATGCAAAGAAGACACATGCGCTGTTTTTGAGATGAAATAGAAAACAGAATAGAAGAGCTATTAAAGGACAAAGACCTTTTACAAAAATTATGGTTCTGACAAGTTTGACATAACTCCACCAGAGAAGAAGAAGAAGAGAAGAAAAAGAAGAAATAGAAAGTAGAAGTAAGAGAAGAAAGAGCCAGAGCCAGAGCCAGAGAAGAAAGTAAATTTTGACATGTAAAAATAAAATTTTATTTTTTAGAAGATTTCTGGGTCAATGGTCAATGTTCCTTCCTCGTTTAGCGAGAAATACATGTGCGGTTTAGAACTCTAAAATCTTTTTACGGCCAATGTTACCTTGATAAGCTTCAACTACTAGACTCAATGATTCATTGAGTCAGTTGCCTTTCTTTGGTTCATGAAGGTATAACAAGTTTGTTGCTTGACCTTCTTTTATAGTTTTTGATTAACATTTGTGTCAAATATTTTTCTTTTGACTGCTAAACATATCGCTTCTTAGTCTAAGTTCTTCAATTTTCGCTACTCATTTTTAGTCAAATAGCAAACTGTTAACGGTTGGATTTCCATAACTTTGTAATAATGACTTTCATATAATGGCTAGAATAAACATTCAAATAGCATGGGTCTAGTTTTCTTTAAGTACTCTGACATTTTATTGTTGAACTGTAATTGATTTCGATCATCTTTCTATCGGATAAAAACAATATTTTTTTTTAAAATTACGTCATACAAATCTTTTCTTTGTATATAGCCTGTCTGACAGTCTAAGAACGATTTTTGACATCTGCCAAGAATGTTACGTTTTAGAGCATGTCCATATTAACCATATTCTTGACAATCATTGTTTATATGATCGTAGCAATGACCTTTCATTTAAGACATCAAAGTTATCTCATCTATTAAACAGTTCATATACACTTTTGTGCTTCTATACAATCGTTTGTCTTTCTTCGGTTATATGGAATGTTGGTCTTGATATGAAGTTACTGAAATATCTAATATGTCATGAAATAGTGAACAAGTGTTGTAAAAAGTTAGGTGTCAAAGTTTTACTGCTAATCAGTCAAAAATTCCTGTGATCTTGCATATGAGAATCTGACGTTTCTGAAACTACATATGCTTCTGTCAGAAAACTTTCTAACTGTCAATACGGAAGCAGCAGTTTTTTTAAACCAAATAAAATGTTGCAACATTTTCACCAAACCTTCTGGTCTTTTATTATTTTCTTGTCACTCAACTCCAAACTTTGTTGTTATAGGACTCTTCAAAGATCTGAGTAACTTTTGTGATCTGATACTTTGAAGTTCAGTTTACATACTATAAGTTTCATATTCTCAATTGAAGAGATTAAAATTTACGCAGTGTTTCTTAGTTTTTCATATTGGTTCGAATAGCCCTCTAACAGTTTGCACAAAATATCTGTAAAGAATGGTGTTCTTAACCAGTTCCTTGTTTTCCAATTATAATAGAGCAGGTGTCATTTTAGCACTTGGATGTTGTAGATGTTTTGCCAAACCAACAATCCTTCTAGTATTGGAAACTTCTTTCGAAATGCTGGAAGAGGTATATGGAATGGAATAAAAACCGTAGGAAGAGGAATTTGGAACGGAGTCAAAAATATTGGTAAAAGAGTAGGTCAGTTTGTTGGTATTTATACCTAAAGACCCTGAACCAGAAGAACAAGCTCCTGTTATACAACAGCCTGAACCTGCACCACAGTCTAGTTGGCAACCAAATCCAACACCTCAACCGTATTAAAAAATTATATTTTTAACCGTTCGATAGTAGTTGTATATGAAACTAAGTTCTAAGTAAAACGCATGGTATAATGGAATTATTCTTTTTCTTCCATCTGTAGTAAACCATACTTGAAAGTCTGAAATACTTCCACTTGGTGGTTCGTATAACTTTGTAGGTTTTTCGTAAAAGTCATTTGCCAAGCATAAGAAAGAGTTTTGGGCGCCAGAAAATGAAGCATGAACTATAATAGCAGCTGGGTCGAAAACATCTTTAAATAAATATGGTTCATCTCTTGCATATCGACTGTAAATATTTGCTAAAGGAAGTTCGACTTTCTGATTTAACATTCTTTGCAAATAATACCATGACATTGCAGTGAATTCTGTATATATTTGTTCGTCTTTCTTTGGATTGTCTTCGTAGATTTGAAATGACACTTGTGAATTTTGTTTGTCATATACAATTCTCACATAAAGTGTGCTCTCGGTATTTGCATATTCATCAGCATATTTTGCATAACATGAATTTATTTTATCTTCTATATTTTTTAACGCAGTCTGTAGAGAAGATGAAAGGTCAACTTGTATTAGCTCAATTTCTTCCCACATTTTTCGTTTCCCTTCAGATATATAATCTTATATGAAACCTTACAATAAATGGAAAACTTTTATCTTCTACAGACACAAACTTCATTCTACGAAAGCCAATAGCTTTTGTGACAGATGGGTCTCTTAGCCATCTTAATGGGTAGTCAAAACGATAGCCTTCATGCTTTACGGTTCTCTGTCTCAAACTTTTGACCGACATTAGTAAAAAATTCATCTAATGGTTTAGTTGTAGCAACTCTTGAATTTCTTTTTCTATTGGAAGCATATTTTATCTAGAATAAAAATGTCGAAAAAACAGCGTCTTATGAGAGAAATACAACACAACCGACAACTCATTTTGCAAGCTCTAAATAAGAACACAACAAACTTTTCAAACTATTCTAAGATATCTGAGTCATTGAAAGAAGGAAACTTAAAACTGACGATAAACCCAATGACAGACGAGTTTCTGTTTCAAGACAGTAAGAACCATACTGTTTGTATAAATCCAACAAAAAGAACTTTAAACGAGAAACCTATAGATGAACTTCTTTTGAAGCAGATATTGACAACAAAGCTGACAAAGAGTATGTAGATGCAACAAGAGACTTATATTCTCGCATGGACAGATAGAACATACCCACAAAAACATCATACACATAACATCTATGACGTAGATGAACTACCAGAAAAGTTAGATGACAAAGCGGATAAAACATATTGTTGACAATAAAATGTCAAGTGAAGTGACAAGAGCTGACAAAGAATATTCTAAAAAGACTCATACACATACCATATCTGATATTACAAACTTACAAGAAACCTTAAACAAGAAAAGTGACGTTGGACATACACACGATTTCTTCGCAACTGTTGGTATAGAAAATATTGAAGGAACGGTTGAAGAAACTGGGGATGTATTAAATTGGAAACCTCCTAACTTTCCACAAGGTTTAACATCGGATTAAGACATTAGATGTGGAAATGTCTATGTCATGGAGGATGAAAACAAAGTTAAATTCACTGCTCAAGATTTATATGATAAAAAAAGCTGACAAAACAGAGCTTCAAACGTTAAAGACAGAAATACTTCAAACAGTATATCCTATAGGTTCTATTTACACGTCAATGAACTCTACCAGACCAGAAGTAGTACTTGGTTTTGGAACTTGGACTCAAATAGTCGACAGGTTTTTGTATTGTGCAAACTCTTCAAAGGAAACAGGTGGAAGTAAAACGATTTCAGGTGAAAATTTACCTGCGCACAGTCACTACATAATTTAAGTACATCTGAAGCAGGTTGGCATAAGCATAGATTTTGGGATTGGTCAGGAATGACAAAAGGTAAAGGATATGATGTTAAAGAGACGTTAAGTTTGCTATAAATTGTTACTGGAGACACTGAGGGAGAGGAACCATACACATCGCGTTTCAGGGTATACGCAAACAACGGGACAAAGTAAAGACTACATGCCACCTTACATGACAGTTTACGCATGGTATAGAATTGCTTAGTCGTCATTTTCAACTTCTTTAGCATATTCGTCAGGAGTTGTCTTATATTTGTTAGGAACTGTCTTTGAAAGTATACCACCTTGAACTTTGACAAGTTTGAAACGAGGTCTGACAATAGTAGTTTTATCTTCTGCTTGCAGTCTGTACATTTTGCCATGTTTGCCTAAAACTTCATAATATTCTCTTGTATACTTTCTTCTATTTTTACGAACACGAATGTGAGTACCTGTCGAGTTCCCATTGTTGTCATAGTCAATAGTATTTTCATATGGGTCGCGTTTAGGTATTTCTATTTTTACTTTGTCACCTTTCTTAAGTTTGAAGCCTGGCATTCTTTCTTGTTTGTCTCTTTTGACTAAACTATTAAATATATAGTCTTTCTCTAAGTCGGGGTTGTTTTTCATTTCTTCGGGGGAGTGGTTTCCCAAACCTTTTTGTTTACGGCTATTGTAAATATTTAAAACTTGTCTCATCTTTGCCATGGAGAAATGTCTATATTTGTCGTCATATGACATTTCATCTACCTCACCACCTTGTGGTTGTTTAAGTCTCTTAAGATTTTTATACAACTGTCAATGACACCAAGAGCAGAATGGTTTTGGTCGACAATGAAATATTGGTTTACATTTTTTGAACGCAGATAGTTTTTAATATCGTCTGATTTGAAAGAACTTTCACAGTCAGATGTCAGTTTTGTTGGATGGTATTTGTCAACGAATATTGTCAAAGCAGTTTTCACATCTAAAATATTTTTGGACTGTAATGGTATGGCTTCACAGTATCTTGTGTTTTGACCGACAAATATTAGCCAGTATGGTGGTCCATCTTCTCTATACCTCGGAATGTTTTCCAAGATATCCATAAACCAAGCATTTGGTGTTGAACTAAAGATTTTTATCATGAGTGCTTTCTTTGTGCTTTAGAAACATAGGGGTCCTTGTTTGGATTCGTCATTTTTTACCCTATAAGAAATGGGTTTATTTGGCGCATTAGCAGGAGTTGCATCCAGATTTTTGCCCGCAGTGGGAACAATAGCCAGAGGTGTATTTGGAGTTGGAAGGAAGATTTTGAGTACATTAGGTATACTTAAAGAGAAAGCACAACCTATTATACAAACTGTACAGAAAGGTTGGGATGTAGCACGAGATGCAGCAAATCTTATTCCAAATCCTGAAACAAGAGGAAAAGTTCAAGGATGGATGGACAATGTAGGAAGACAAGCAGGAAACTACTATAACAAAGCAAATGACTACTATAACCAAGCAGGGCACTACATGGACCAAGGTGAAAGATTCTTTAACAGAGGATATAACCATGCACAACAATGGGTAAACAATAACCAACCTCAACCGCCTCAAACGTGGGGAATGTAAAGTTTTTTACTGAGATGAAATGAACAACAGCATTGAGACAAATGGGTTAAGATGGATTTGTCGGCTTCCAGCAGTTACACAACCACGTGTTTGTCAAGTTCTTCCTATACCTCAGGAAGTTTTAGACCGACTTAAAAAACCTAAACACACCAGTTGAAAACAAAACAAACTAAAATTTTTACTGAGATGAAATGACCGAAGAAGTTGAAACGGTAGATTGACACCACAAACAAAAAGTTCAGAACCATTCGTCAAAACCTGTCAAAGAACTTACAGATGAAGAGAAAAATTCAATAATAGAAAGTGCCAGGTCTGGAAATAAAAACCCTAACTATAAAGTCACTTTTCATAGAAATGGAACGGCTAGTATCTCAAAAAAGAAACAGACTCTCACAAATAAAATATTGAAGTCTGAAGGAGCTTTCGAGACAACAGATGGAAAAGTTTACTTCACTGACCAACAGTTCATTATAGAACATCTCATTGACTTAGAGTCGAAATATTCTAAACTTTACAACAAACACAAAAAGTTGAAAGGAAAACAAAAACAAATGGCATATGATATTTATGAAGATGTTGACGACACAACCATACCTGCAAGTGAGGTAAAGTCAGAGGAACCGAAAAGTGACGAAAAAACCGATAGAAGAAGGGAAGCACAAACTGAAGAAAAACCAAACCAAAGGTTAGTTTCCAAACTAAACCAAGCAACTTCATTAGCTGGTATGGGTTGGCGTCAAAGACTTATGGCAAGCAGGCGGTTACGTAAAGTAAAGAAAAAAACATTTTTTTATTTTTATAAAAATGCCCCCGTATAGAATGGATAGAAAATCTGCTAGAATAAAAGCAGAGTTAGAAAGATATGGTTGGAGAGTTTCAAAGAAGTTTAAATATAAGGAAGGGAAGACCCATAAAAGTCTATGACAAATTGTCTGGTCTTCGCTATGAAATGGACTTAGAAACAGCACGCGCAAATTATCCAAACAGATTAGAGAGGTTAGAAGAAGAACGTCTTATGGACATGCCTTTCGATGTTAGTGAACCTCAAGTTGAAGGACACGACGGCTTTGCCAGATTCTACTGGAAAACATGACGAACAATTGCATCCTTTGAGAAGGAAAAAAAGGAAAAGGTGAAGACAAACATGCTCCCATGGAAAGAACAAGATATGCATATGAAAAGTACCGTGAAGTTAGAAGTCAAATTACATCTGGTCGAACCTTTACAGTAAACTTTGACGAAGGAAAGAACAAAGAAGGCTTCATGGGTGTACTTGCTGCCATACAAGATGGAAATAAGAAAGGATACAATCTCAGATTGACCATAACAGATTTGGATGGTCACATTTACTATGCACATGGCAATGTCACAACAGCTGCAATGCTTCTTGACGCTTTCAAGACTACAAAGAGAGAACAAATGGTTGACTCCGACTCAGACATTTTGAATGCAATTGAAGGAATTGCAAGTGTAAAATTTGAATGGTACCAACCGAACCCTCAAGCAGTCAGACAACATGCTGGATACTTCCCGTTCATAAATAAGTCTGACATTGACTTGACAAGGTATGGAATTTACAATTCAATTGAAACAATTGTCAATGAACCTTGTATTCTTACATGTCTCAGGAACTCTGGTCTTGTTTCAGAAGAGAAAATGAAGTATCTTGAGTCATGTGTGAAGACAAGGTACATTCTCAGAGGTCAATTGTCAAAAATTGCACCGTTGGCAAATGTCAATATCCGAGTCAACATTCCGACTGAGAAGGTTCTTCACATGACGACTATGTTGTTGACAAAGACTTACCATGGTTGAAGATTGTAATTGTCCACAACCACTTCATGTTGAACGAAAGTCTTACAAACCCATTGT
Organism: Trichomonas vaginalis G3; assembly: GCF_026262505.1. Lineage (NCBI taxonomy): Eukaryota > Parabasalia > Trichomonadida > Trichomonadidae > Trichomonas > Trichomonas vaginalis. The sequence goes on along the minus strand of NC_067206.1, from coordinate 18,948,156 downwards.
TCGGAAAAGGCAAGTGCAACATTGTCAGAGCTGTAAACATTCTTTTCGAGAAAGGTTTGTTGGAACCAATTCCAGATGACAAGCTGACAGAAACTTTTGTACCAAAAGACGAAACAAACTTTTCATTGTTAGCAAGACCAAAAGTTGTTCCAGACAAAGTTCTAGTACAAAAGAAGTACACAATTCCAAAAAGAGTTGGATTGTTCGGATACCAACCTGAACCAGAAGAACTTCCAATGAGGTTGCAAGAACTTCAAGATGCTATAAACAAACTTCCATTGAGACATCCAATTGACGTCAAATTGTATTGGAGAGCATCTGAGTTAGGTCAGAAGGTTTTATATGAAACAGGTTGCTTCGACGATGTTTATGAGATAACAGGAGAAGTTTCTCAGAAGATAAGAGACTCACTTGAATTTCCACAAACTGGACCAATTGGTTGCGACAAGTTCGACTCATATGAAAAGATATACTATGTCGACCTTAACGCTGCATACATGAGGTTTGTCCAATATATCCCGACTGGAATTCCAAACGAAGACGGTGAGTTCCCAGGAAGGAACTATACAGTTGGAAAAGTCATACAACAACTGTATGATATTAGGAAAGCTTCAAACCCCAAACTTGCAATGACACTCAAATTGCTTATGAATTCGACATGGGGATATTCCATAAAGAAACCTCAAGAGATGAAGAGTAAACATTATGAGAAGGTCGACAACTTTGTTGAAAGGTTTTCTCCTTTTGTTTTGAAGTACGAATTCACTCAAGGTCAAAGTGGCTTAGTAACCACATTAAAACCTATTGTCGAACATTGGTCTTACCCTCAGTTCGCAAAGGCAGTCCTTGACAACTACAACAAATTCTTCTCGGAAGTCAAATCCAAAGTGAAGGTTTACTATGAGAACATCGATGCACTCATGACGAACGAAGAAGGCTATAACAAACTCATTGAAATGGGCATGGTCGGTGAAAAGATGGGTCAATTCAAATTGGACAAAATTTTCACCGAAGTTCATGTAATATCGAAAAGGAAGTACTGGGGTGTTAAAGAAGATGGTGAAATAGTTAAACATTGCATGAAATAAAAAATTTTTATTCGAATTTGAATCGGACAGGTCGAGTTACACCATTCTTGGTCTCAAACTCATATATAACCTGTTGTGTCTGTATTTTCGTCGACTATGGCACGAGACACAAACATTGACCAAACGGACAAAAAGTGTCATTTCAGATGGTCACGCAGCCAATCGCATTCGAGCACTTCGAAGAAGCCTTACGTTCCAAGGGAGAGGGTGTCTGGTGCAAGGCAGAGGTCATGAAACTCTACGAGCAGTACATCCTCAATGCCTGGGAGGACAAATCGTCCTTGGATTGGCAATTCTACCAACTCCTCTGGGACGACCTCCTACGCAACTGGATGACGAAAGAGTCCAATTCAGGGGTCAGGAACTACTTGTCCAAATTCTCATTAATTTAAGCTACTTAACTAAATAAACACCTAAATTTACTCGGGGTTTCCCCCTAAAATAAAATTTTTTTACTCTTAGAACCACTCGAGGTTCTCCTTACGGTTGTTGAGCTTGTCACCGTCAATGTGTCTGACCTTCGTCTTCTTGTTTGGATTTGGAACCCATTGCATACCGACAAGCCTTCCCATGGAAATTGTACCGTAATTTCGAAGGGTAAGGGTCAAGTGTCCCAAGTTGTTGAGGACTGGGGTAAGAACCTTGCCTGTCTCCTTGTTGCGGATTTTGTATGGGTAGGGTTGGGAAATTTCATAACTGTCATCGGCAACAAGGGTTGCCCAAACTTCCTCTTCTTCGTGTTTCTCTTCTTCTTCCTCTTCTTCTTCGTGTTTCTCTTCTTCTTCGTGTTTCTCTTCTTCCTCGAAAATTCCTTCTTCAATTTGGTACTCACGAATTACGGTGTTGGAGGTTCTGTCCTTTCCGAGTACCTTCCAGATGGCGTCTATCTCTTCGAAGAAACGGTAGATGAGTCTGGCAAGGTCTCGGTTCTCTCTCGCGTAAATGCGCAAGGTTTCCGTCAAATCATTCAGGACTTTCTCATTGGAAGCTTGGTTCATGAGGAACTCACCTTTAAGTCCCTTCATCTCTTCCATAAGACTACTTTGGAGAGTCTTAACGGTGTTTGTCAGATGAGCTTTCAAATTCAAAATTTGAATTTGAACTGGGCGCTTGTCTGGCAACATTGAAAGGACATCTGCCATTGTGTTCGGCTTCGGTGCTTGTTCGGACATCGAAAAAATGAAGTGGTTTGAGAATGACGGTTTTACTTCAAAAAGCTTGTTATGACGGTTAAGTCATACAACAAGTTTAAAATAATATCTTGTTCTTCTTCTGAACGTTTGTTGTCTCTTCCGATAAAAGTTTGGAACATGAGAACCAAAAAACGTTTTTTGAGATTGCGGAAGAGTTCAGGCAAACGTTCATATTCTGGATATGTTGGGAGCAGTTCGAAACATCTGAGCTGACTTTCGGACAAAATTGGGACAATGTCAGAAAATTCATCTTTGGTCGGATTGCTTGAAGGTAAGTCCCTTACATGTAAGTAGCTCTGGTAAAGTCTTCTCATTTCTGCTAACTTTTGGAGTATAGCTTCGTAGTTTAGAAGTTTTAATTTTAAATGTCTTATTCCACTCTTGACATCTAAACGGTAACTATCCATGAGGTCAAGAGTAGCTTTGGTAGCTTTAAGTGGAGCTATCTGTTCCTTGACTCCTGCAATTTTGGTTGCAATTGTGATTTGAGCTCCTTCAAGTTCGCCGTCTATGTCGTTCTCAACGTCTTCAAGCATGGCTTGAAACTCTTCATCGGTCCATTGAGATTGGTGTGGGACGAATTTAACTTGCTTCATTCAAAAAATGAAAAAAATGTTTTTACTCAAAACGTTAAGGTTGACTGAACTGGTTGGATGTCGCCTTCACAGGTTATGTAGAACGGCTGACCCGAGAAGTGAAGGAGAGACTGAATTGCCAATTTCATATGGGGTAGGGGGTTCTCCTTGTTTGGTATTTTTATCCAAGGACGTTTGTTTAGGAACTTAACAAGAGCTTCTCTTTTGGCGTCCTTTATGCCATCGTAGGCTGTCCCGTCTGGTATTTGAATTGGAATTCCAGTCGAAGTCTCGAGCTGAAGTGTAGACCTTCCAGAAATAGTAGTGAACTTGACCTTGGGCTTCATTACCCTGCGCAAGTACTGCTTAACAACTTCATTTATCTCTATAAGGTAAATTGCCTCGTCAAATCCTTCTGGTATTCCGAGTCCTTCCATCCGACAGGAAAATATTTTCCCGACAACTGGAAAAAAATTTCCCGACGACAGGAAGAACTCTTCCAGTTGTCCGTCCGTAAACCATTCAAATTTTCGAAAATTGAGAACTTTTGGTCGAACTTCAGAAAAAGTTTTTCCTTCCGACAGGAAAGGTTTTTCCTTCCGACAGGAAAGGTTTTTCCTTCCGACAGGAAAGGTTTTTCCTTCCGACAGGAAAGGTTTTTCCTTCCGACGGTTAAGCCACAAACAGATGTCCGACGTCCCACCAACCGAGCCCATATCCCAACCAGAAGAACCGAAAGCTGCAGAACCACAACAGTCTCCTCAGCAACCTCAGTTCCAGCAAGTACCTCCGATTTACTACCAATTTCCACCTCAATGTTACTACCCACCACAAGGCTTCCCGAACTACCCTCCTCCTCAGCCTATGCCTTACTTCCCCAACCCTTGGATGTTCCAGCAAGCTCCACCCCAGCAATTCCAATTCCAATCTCAATCGAAGAGAGACCAAGAGTTCGAAGAAGGTCTGAACCGCTTACGCAAAGATTATGCCACAGCCCCTATGGAAGACGACAGGCTTTCAGTCTCTTCCCTCAAATCGACCGATTCGACTCGTACCACAGATTCGGTTCGTGACCGTGAAGACTACCTCAAGCAGTCTGAGAGACTCTTCATCCTACAGCCATTTACAGTTGGAGCTCTCAAGAACATGCGCAATTACGAAGGTCAGACACCAGCTGGAGACCGCAAAACAGACGTACTCGCAAGAGCAGTCCAACTGGTCAAGACAAAGACTGAGATAGTCGACTTCATTCTTGCAGCTTGCCCATACAAGTAAAAAAAATAAACAATTACGAGTTAAACTTTTTACTCTTTCTTTTCTGAGTTGTTTAGAGCTGGTTTCTCTTGTAGGAACCTTTCGTACTCTTCCATGGTCATGTAATTGCGAATTTGGTACGCAATTCCAGGTTCGTTGTTTTTGAACCTTACGTATGTAACGCTTCCATCCTCCTCAGGGAAGTAAGCTGCTAACATCTGACCAAGTTTTCTCGGTGACTCGGAGCTCATAAAAATGTCACTTTTTAAACGTTAAGTTTTTAGTCTTATTTTACCCTTTGTTTACCCTTTGTTTACCCTTTGTTTGTCAAGGTAGTATTGGAGTGCAATTTCTCCAAATTCTCTGTGTCGGAGTTCTTCAGCATTTTCCAAGGTGTTCCTGGAGAACTCAAAGAAGTTGTCAAGAACATACTGCCATGCTGCTCTTCTGAGTTCGTCGGTATTTTGGAAGTGTTGCACCTTCGAGTCTTCGGACATGAAAAAATAACACTTTTTCTATTAAACCGTTTACAATTTGAATTTTGTTGCTGAATTCAGCAAAAATATAATTTAGGGTAGATGGGTATATCTAACCTCTTTTCTAACCTCTTTTCTACCCTCTTGAATTTTCATGAATTTTATACAGAAAATGCTTGTTTTGAGGTCGAGCCACTTTTGGCTCCACCGTATTCTTTCAACCAAAACTCATGAATTCAGCAAAAATATAATTTAGGGTAGAAGGTTAGATATAACCTCTTTTCTAACCTCTTTTCTACCCTCTTGAATTTGTCATGAGTTTTCCCGAAATAAAAAATAAAGTTGGTTTTTTTAAAAAAATATTTTTTTATTTTTATTGTAAGAACATGTTAGCAACAACAGCACCAAACTCTTTAGTCATGAATCCTACGTCAATGTTAGTAGAGATGAAAAGCTTCATTCCTTCTTCATATACTTTCGAAACAAAAATCCAGAAGATAAAGCAAGAACTTTTAACAAGTACTTTGGACTGTTGTGCGAAAGATGAAACAAATGAACAGTATCTTTATGAAATGCAGGATATTATTGACCATTTACCTAAACTTCCTGAAATCCAACAACAAAAGCTTACTATTCCAGAATTCGATGAAATAGAAGTCAAAGCAACTGACTCAGTAGAAATAAAGAAGTTCATACGAAAGGTTAACTATGAATTCCTTGGATTTCATTGCAACCACAAAGTCATGGACAAAGATTGCGACATGGTATATAAGAACATCTCTGACATATACAAATCTGGGGAGTTTAAGACCTACGACAACTTTGTTTCGTTAGTTGCAAAATGTGTATGGCAGATAAGAGATAAAGATAGAAGAGGTAAGATATGGAATGAACAGATAAAACCCGCAACTTTTGAGTTAAAGAGAGCAATTGACGCCTTAGTCATACTAGCAGGTAAGGTTTCAGAATATAACGCAAAAATGAACCCACAATGTTCTAAATGTAAAGCAGCAATGAGGAAATATAACTACTCCGTCAAAGAGATAGAACGTATGCGAAACGACTATGCTGACTTAAAGAGGGAGGCAGAGAAACCAGCAGAAGATAAAATGGACATGTTGACATTTCTAAACAAAAACTATCCAACAGCTGACGATTTCCTTCTTTCAGATGTCAAGAAGAAGTATAAAGAAACCTTCGGCATTGTTAAAACATTCGATGTACTGACAGAAGAAATAGAAGCTACGAAATTGTTTAGAATTTCACGAATTCACAATGTTTACCATGTAAAACGCTTATAAAATAACTGGGGTAGAAATGAGGTTAGAAAACAGGTTAGATCTAACCTTCTACCCTAAACATTATTTTTGCTGAATTCAGCAACAAAATTCTGAGTAAAATGACAGATGGAACACACACTTTTTTCAGTAAGGACATATGGGGTAGAAATGAGGTTAGAAAACAGGTTAGATCTAACCTTCTACCCTAAAATATATTTTTGCTGAAAAAAATGACCAAATTTCTGAGTAAAATGGCATAAGATTGCTTCCCTCGGAAAACCGAGAGAAGAGATTCCGTATGAAAATCGTGAAGCACAGCGAGTAGGGAAGAAACCCCAGTCGCCTAAAACTCATGAAAATCGTGAAAAATAACAGAGTATTTTGACAACTTCAAACAAGCAGAGTAAATGAACCATTTATTTTTATTGACTTTTTACAATTTGAACTTTGTTTGCGTAGATATGAATTCTGAAAGAAGTATGAGGGTCTTGTATGACTTTGTACTTCTCCCATAGTTCATGTCTGTCAAACTTACCTGCCATGGACTCTTTCATAAGTTCCATGAAATCGTCTTCGGACAATCCAGGGAAAAGTATGATATCAGTAAGTATTCTCTTTACATCCTTACTTAAACTCTTTGCTGTCTGTACACAAATGACAACTGAGATGTTAAAGTGTCTGAGCTTCTTAAGAATTCGACACATGTCTTGTTCTCTGTTCTTTAACAAAGGATGAGAGGCGAAATCATCTAAGATAAGAAGACATCTGTGAGGGTAAGTCTTCCAATCGTAAGATTGCAATTTCTTCGAAATGTATTCTATCTCTTTCTGTTTGTTTCTGAAGTGTTTCTTCTCTAATATTCTCTGCATTTCCTCATTTGGGTCTTTAAACTTAGAATTGACATACTCATTTATAGCATTATACTTCAAAACTCTTCTTTGGTACTTCTTTATCCAATCTAACAACTCAGAGTCTTTTATACATACTAACTTAGACTTTTTTATAATATCTTTGAACGAATTTACGGTTTGGTCAAATTGACCCGAAGTACTACAAATGACTACTAACTCATAGAATGGGTTCTTCTCATCTAGTTCTTGTTGTTGTGCAGCCATTTTAAGATAAGTGAAAGTCTTACCCGACCCAGGTGGTGCGATTAGACCTGTTATACCATTCTGAGCAAATAGGAACTTGTCATGTATGGGTTTTATCTGAGCATTTTCCAACTTCCTCTTGTTCTTGTTTAAAACATTCTCAAATTTCTTGTCAATGTCAGCAAACTTTTTTTCTAACATATTTTTAGAAAAATTAAAATTTTTATCTTTTTGAAAATGTCTAGCGATTTCGCTATCTATATTCGAGACAAACTTTTTGACAGCAAAACATCTGTCGACCATAAAATCTTACATAGTGTAAACAAGAAAGGTGAATTTGTTCTAAAGTTCTGTTTCTGGGAATATGACAAGAACCATAAAACATTAGCAGAGAAGTCTTTAAGTTTGTCAATGACAGACTTGTTGACAGAGATGACGCCTCTGGAGAGATGAAGTCCAACAAAAGTTCTTAGAATGCAAAGAAGACACATGCGCTGTTCTTGAAGATGAAATAGAAAACAGAATAGAAAGAGCTATTAAAGGACAAAGAACTTTTACATAAATATGGTTCTGAGAATTTGACATAACTCCACCAGAAGAAGAAGAAGAAGAGAGAAGAAAGAAAGAAAGTAGAAGAAGAGAGAAAAGCCAACCAGTTCCAGAGAAAAAGAAATTTGACATGTAAAAATAAAATTTTATTTTTAAACATTTCTGGGTCAATGTCAAAAGTTCTCTTCCTCTTTAGGAGCAAACACTGGCTTAGACTCTAAAATCTTTTACCCAATTTACCTTGAACTTCAACTATCTTAGACTCATAATATTCATAGTCGTCTGCTTTCTTTGGTTCATAAGGTATAACAAGTTTGTATGCTTTGCCTTCTTTAAGGTTTGAAAACTTCTGTCAAAATTTTCTTTGACTGCTAACAAACCTTCTATGTCTAAGTCTTCAAATTTCGCACCATTTTTAGTCACAATAGCAAACTTAACTGGTTCGATGTTCCAAACTTTGTCAAATGTAGACTTTTCAAAATGGTAGAAGTAAACATTCAAATAAGCGAATGGGTCTAGTTCTTCTTTGACTTCTGTCATGTACTTGAGACTGAATATATTCTCATCTTTTCTATCGGATAAAAAAATATTTTTTTAAAATTTACTCAGAAAAATTTTTCTTTGTATATACGCCGTTCTGAACATCTAAAAGACTTTTGACATTTGCCAAGAATGTTCGTTTAGACGCTGCCATATAACCATACTCTTGACAATATTGTTTATATGAATCGTACAATGACCTTTCATCTAAACACTCAAAGTTAGTCTCATCTATAAACAGTTCATATACACTCTTGTTTGCTTCTAACAATGTTTGTCTCTCTTCGGTATGTGGAATTTGTCTTGGATTGAACTTGAAATATCTAATGTCATGAAATATGAGAACAAGTGGTTGTAAAAGTAGTGTCAAAGTTTCTGCTAAGTCGTCAAAATATTCTGTATCTTGCATATGAGAATCTGACGTTCTGACAACTACATATCTTCTGTCAGAACTTTCTAACTTCATCGGAACGCATTGTTTGAAACCATAATGAAAGTTTGCAACATTTTCACAAACTCTTTGGTCTTTATATTTTCTTTCAACAACTCCAACTTTGTCTGTTATAAGACTCTTCAAAGCATCTGAGTTCAAAAACTTTTGTTGTATCTATACTTTGAAGTTCTTACAATACTATAAGTTTCATATTCTCTATTGAAGAGTTAAATTTACCGCAGATGTTTTCTAAGTTTGTCATATTCGGTTCGAATAGCCCTCTAACAGTTTGCACAAAATATCTGTAAAGAAAGTGTTCTTACCAGTTCCTTGTTTTCCAATTATAATGAGAGCAGTTTCATTTTAGCACTTGGATGTTGTAAGATGTTTGCAAACCAACATAAGATATACTCATAGACTCTTTCGTTTCCATTGCATATAATTTCTTTGACATGGTCTAACCAAGCTTCTATAATATTTCTTTCCATTCTACTTGTTCGTATTTATATCCAGTGAAGATAGAATAGAAGTTTGGAGAAGGTGTATAAACTTTATACCACGAACTGAAAAATCTTCTAACTTTGACAATAAGATATCCCAAGCATCTAACATCTTCATCCAACTTGTACGACTTTTATTTTCTTAAGTTTCTGTCTACATTCTTGTTCAGACACTATTGTTGCTCTTGGTTTGTTAAAGACAACATCCCATTCTTTCATAACATAACATTCTGGGCAGAGTCAACATAAATGACTAAACGTTTCAAATTCTCGACTGCTTTGTTATAGTCTCTAAATGGACACATATTTCTGAATGCTTGGAAGTCATAAAAATCTGAAACATCTATTCTGTACATTTTATAAAAATAAAAAAAATATTTTTTTTATTCTTGACTTGTTTTCCATTTGTTGCATTTGTTGTTCTTGAGCTATTGTTGTTGAAGTTGTTCTTGTATACAATACTTTCACCAGTTGCATCTTCCAATTCGAAACTTTCTGCCGTCATTGACAAATACATAGGACATAAAAGTTTTACAGGAACAAAGTTTGCGTCAACTAAGGTTAAGTTTATGTTTGCTAAAGTGTTTGAGTTTACTAAAGCTGAAAACTCTGCATTCGAATGAACAATAGGCAAACCAGCAGAGAAAGTGTTGTTTATACGCATGAGTATCTTTTGGTCATAGTAGTTTCTGTCGACATTCGAATAGCACTTTGAACCTAAGTTTGAAACATATATAAAATAGGTGTACTTAAAGTCAATGGAACAGACAAACCTTGTATGACACCTTTTCCTGTTATAGGAAACTGTTGGTAGTAAAAACCAGATATAAGTTTTGTATTATAGCTCATATCGTTTATACTAAACTCAGTCGGACATCCAAACATAATGAAACCTGCTCTAGTTGCAGCACATGTTACATCCGTCCTTAAAGTATTAAATAAGTCAACAAAACCTGTTGGTGGTATATCTGAGTAAGTATCTTCAAAGAAGTATTTTTTACCATTCACAACAACAAAGTCTTCTGGTGTCAAAAGAGCAAAACAGGCTTTAGTCGTCATCGTGTTTAAGGTCAGTTTACAATATCGTCCTTGAGGACTTTGTAAGTTTGTTGTTATAGAATTATATGACTCAGGGTTTTTAGTCGTAATAGTATAAACCACTATGTCTTCTGCCATTTACTTAGCAAGTAAATTTTAATGAAATGTTGTGGTCGTCAAATATTTTTATGACGTCTGGGAAACTATATTTTAAGTTCAACGTTTCACCTCCTTTCATAACGTATATCTTGTCAATGACATTATATGAAACACCACAGCAACTAATGTCGGGTTCTATTTCTTTGATGTTTATATCGTCTGCCTCTGTCAAAAGTTTCAATAGTTCTTTCAAAACTTCATGAGGTGCAATGACATATGAGTTCACTTTTACAGGGTTGTGTTCGACCAAGTTTAACATTATACCAAAGCTTGACAAATCTTCTCCTGAGTTTTAAGTTTGTCTTTAAGTTGTTGGTAGTCGTTTCGAATATCTGCAACAGAACTTAAGTCTCTGCTAACTTCAGGTATGTTGGTTGTTCTTTTACAGGAACTATTGTTATACCATCTTCGTCTTCGTATGGTTTCCCCACTTCAACATCTCTTTCTTTGACATTGACAACAACACTTTGACTGTTGTTTGAGTTGGTGAATTTAACTTCACATCTGCCACCGCCATTAAACCTTTTGAAACACTTACGCTTCTATTTTTCGGAAATGACATTTTACTTAGAATAAAAAGATGGACGTATTCGAGTATCTCTTCGAATTGAAGCAGAACAAAGTTTACACACACAAACAATACAAATACATTGACAGAATAGTTCTTTACACAAACAATGGAAAATGTTATAGAATAGCAGTCTTTGCTGAACCAAAATATTTTCATAAAGCAAAGAAAGTTGGTATAACTGAAATGGTGAAAGTTCTTGAACGTTGACAAAAATATAACAACAAAACTTACGATATTTCTAAAGGTAAGTTTATAATACAATTTATGTCAAAACTGGCGTACTGTCAATATTTGACGGAGAGAAGTCAGTTCAAGAACAACTTACTGACCTGCTGCCAAAATCTGCTCGATGGAAGCTGTCGTTATGCCAATCTGAGGAGCCCCAGCAGGTTTCATCGAACGAATCTTCAAAAGAGCATCTTCCGTGAAAAGTGCTATTGGTTTTGTAAACTTCTTTGCTTTCAATTCATCTGGACCGTCTCTGTCACCAGTATATTGTATTTGAACTGTACCAACAGTTGAAATACCACCCATAAAGTCTTCTGAGTCAGCAAATGGAATGCCAAGCCAAAAGTTTGAACGGTCTCCATTTGTATATTGAGTTTTTTGACCTCCTGTATGAGTCCATACTTTCACATATGGCATAATAGAACTTTGCATTTCAGGGTTAATGGTTGTTGTGAAGTTGTTGTTAAAGTTCATAGCATCTAATGTCAAGTTGTATGACCTCATATCCTCAACTGTAGAATATTCTTCTCTTGGATATATTTGCCATCTATGTTTATATGATATTTAATACCAGGGTTGTAGAAACAAGAATAGTCATTTATAGTTCGTCTGAACAGTACAAACATAGTATCTGCATGTTTCATTGCAGTTGTTAAAGCAATATCTGTTCTTGCACCTGGGTCAGCACTTTGGTTTCCAACTTCACCTGCAAAGTCTTTGACAGATATTTGGTGTATAGGGAACATAAGTGGAACTGCAATATATTTGGCAGCTAAAGCATTTGAAATATCTGGGTCCAACATATAGACTGCAAGTCTGCTTCTATTCTCTTGCATTCAAACTTTTCGCATGTAAACTTAACTGGGTCCCAAGCATCTCCAGCAGCATTGAAATAATAGTTTACTTCAGTGTTGAGGTTTGAGAAACCAAAGTCTAAGTCAACTTTGTTTTTGCAAAAGTCGGCGAATGACATTTTATTTGTTCCACTACTTCTGTAAGAGTGAATGGGTCTTGTGTTGGTGCAATGACTAAGTTATTTTTGCTTGGAGTAAGTTCGATAGAAATTTTTCCTGCCCAGTTTGGCAAGTATCTTAAAACCTGAAGATGAGGAAAGATGACAAAGGAACTCTAAGTTTCAGTTTTACTTTGGTTACTGCTGCTGCAGTTTGTCCAGAAAGGTTAACATAAACTCCTGGAACGTTAGGGTCAAGTCTTCTTATTTTCTCAATAGTTGCATACTGGTCTGTTTGTTCTCTAGCTTGTGGTTGTACTGAGTTTCTCAAAGCGAACCATTCATAGTTTGCCCATGTTACTGTTTGAACTAAGTCAGAGTTAGAATATATCTTATATCCCATGAAAACTTCTGGAGCATATTGGTATCCGACATAGAAAATTCCATTGCAACCTTTCTTGTCAGACAACTTGGCAGAAGGTTTTATTTCAATGTCTTGTTCCACGTATAAGAATGAGTTGTCAATAGAAATAATATGAAACCTGTCGCAAGCAATATCTACTGTTGTTGAAGAACCTTCTCCAAACTCACCTACGTTTCCATAAGAAACAGCAGTTGTATATTCGTAAGTTCCAGGAACTATTTCTGACCTTCTAATGGCATTGTCGCATTCGTTATACCATTCGAAACATTTCCATTCATAGCATCAAAACTGTTGGCGTTATATTCTGAGCGGCGTACATTTCATATGAGTAAAAATATAGAATAGTTGGATTTATATGTCATAATAGAACCCACGTGGACCAAGCTTACTTTCTTCCTGACTGAGTTTTTAACTCTTCTTTTTCCTTCATTGCCCTCTGCTTGAAGTTGTTGCATCTTTGCATTATGTTCATCTAGTATGTTGCAAATTTCCCATGTCCTTTTTGCCTTTGGCTCTGGTCGCCCATCTCAGGTAACCTATATCTAGAAAGAGTTTGTCATAGTTTGTATTTGAGTCGTCGCGTATTGTTTGCATGACTCTCTGTCCTGAGTTTCTGGTTCAAGCTCTTCAAACAGTGCCTGTCCATATGGAATAAGCTCGTTTCCAAATATATGTTTTTGTAAGCCATTCTGGTTTTCTTTCCATGTTACCAACTATATCTTTTGTGAATGGGAAAGCTTTTACCCAATCTTTCAGTCTTGCGTCGTTTATTTCTGTAGTTGGTTTTATTTTGTCAAGGAACATGTTTTTCAATACTAACATTTCATTTGGTACTGTCCATTTGAGTTTTCTTAAATATTCATCCCTTCTCAGTTCATTGTCTGCAAAGTAAGTTTTTTATGACATTTTGCAAACTTTCGTTTGCAAGGTCATGTACAATAGGTTCTCTTCCTTCGCTCTCCCTAACTTTCTTTCTAAACTCTTCACCAAAATATACCATCTCTATGGTTCTGTGTAGTTCTTTGAGATAAATGTTCTAGAACGTCAGGTGTTATATTCCATCAGCCATGTTCATTTCATACTGGTTCAAAATATCTGCATCTTTCATATCTTTCAATGGCATTAAAGCCGCGCTGAAAATACCAGCTATATCTGGTTCACCATTCACTTCCATTGCGTCTACAACTTCTTGGAATTGAGGTTGTAAGTTTATGAACCACCTATCTGGATTAGCTTTATGACCCCATCTCATTGTAGTTCCATCGTCTGCAGAAACAAAAGTAGGTTTGTTTCCATCTTGGCTAGGTTCTGAATGAACTTTAAACAATGTTTCATTTCTAATGTTTTCTTGAAATTTAACCTTTTATTTTCACCGAGTTCATCCGAAGATTGAACGTTAAATGCTCGTAAGTAAAAAGGGTTGTTGTATTTGTGTACATTTTCTTTCAGTGCTTCCATTCTATGCTGAATATTTTCATCTGGTGCTGGAGTCTTTTGTATGTCGGCAAACATTTTTCGATATTCTTCTACTATGTCAGCCGAATTTTTTTTAGACTCTTGGAAATATTCCATATTCTCCGCATACTCTTGTTGAGGGTCAAGTTTTTCGGCTGTTCCAAATCTTCATCTAGTTCTGTGAGGTTAGTTTCCAAAGGAGCGGACTTGTTCGTTTCCTTCAGGCTCTTCTAGCTGTTGTTGCTGAACTATTTCTTCCATGTCTGGTTGTATCTGAACTTCTTCCTGTGGAGTTTCTTGTACCTCATCTGCTGGCATTTCATATATTCCGAGACCGTTTTTAACAAGTTCCCTATTTAAGTCATCTGCATTCATAAGCCTTTCTTCTTTCGTTCCGTCTCTATTTTTTACGCGTTTCATGAAGATAGTTGAATCATCATTTATCTCTGACATAAAATATCTCGGAGTAAATTCAGTCATGTCATTTGGACGATATGCTATTAAATCATATCCCTTAGCGAGCTTGTATTTTCCAGGTTTGAAATTATATCCGATTTTATGCTGAGCCATAAAGCTAAATAGGTTCGGGTCAGTATTTTCTTCCTTGAACTTTCTAATAGCTTCTTTATATCTGTCACTAAAGTCAATAGTATCTGGGTAACCATATTTTTCTTTAGCATTTTTAAGAATTCTTGGTTTCCTTGTTCTCTACTTCTTTTATGTCCTTGCTCTGTTTGTGGTTGTGGTGCAGTGTTTGAACTGTTGGTTGTGGTGCAGTGTTTTGAACTGTTGGTTGTGGTGCAGTGTTTTGAACTGTTGTTGTTGTGCAGTGTTTTGAACTGTTGTTGTTGTGTTGGTTTTGGTGCATGCCTGTGTCTGTGTCCATGTGTGACGATGTAAATGTTTTAGGTAGTCCTGGTGCAGGTGCTTCTCTTGGAGGGTTTGGTGGTATATAGGTTCCACTAGCTAGTATATAAGTTCCACCAGCTGGTATATAAGTTCCACCAGCTGGCACATATGTTCCATCTGCAGCATAGTGTCCTACCTGACTTTTCGTTCTTAAGAAAGCATTTACTAGGTCTGTTTTTGGTCTGTTGTAACTCTTTTTCTTGACTTTCCACAACAGTTGCTCTAACGGCGTCATAGGCACTTTGAACTGCCTGTCTCGTTGCTGCATCTGTTATTTTCGTCATATTTTGTGCTACTTCTTTTAACTCTTTGTCGAAACCTTCAGACTTCAGTTTCTTTCCAGATGAGAAGTCGTTCACTTGTTTCACCTTACTATGAAGAGCTTCGAAAGCGTTCTTAAAGTCAGCATTTGTTAAAGCTTCATTTGAACTATCTTCATCCGCTTGTATTTTTGTCCTTATTGACCCTATGAGTTGGGCTGCTTTAGCATTGGCTTGGGCATCTAACCAGTCATTGTTAGCTTTTATATATTCTGCGCTTTTCATTGCCTTTTGCATGGCTGCGTCGTTATTTTTACTTTCTTGTGCTAAGTTTTCATACTGTACGGTTTGGTTTTGCAACTGTAAAAGTTTTTCTGCCTTTACAGTTGCTTCAACTTCTTTTTTATACTCATCGCTATCCATATATGTCTTCAGGGCTTTTTGTTTTATCTCTTCATCTTTCAGTACTTTATATCGAGTAGTATGGTTTTTCAAATTTACAACATCTTGTTCCATTTTTGCTACTTCTGCTGCTTTTTCTGACACTTTTTTCGCATATTCCTCTGTACTTAGTTCTTTCAGTTGTTCTTCTTTCTTCTTTTTCTCAACGTTTAACTCATTGAGTTTCTTTGTGTGTCTGTCATATTCTAGTTTCTTTTCGTTTTCACTTATTTGTTTCTGTATGTCTATGTTTGACTTTTTGACATCTGTTATTTGATTTTTGAGTGAACTCAAATTCATTTGACTTTGAGGGTTATATGCTGTTCCGTCTGCAGCTCCACCATAGCCTGCCATTTTCGCTAAAAGTGCCGCTCTTAAACCTCCACTCTGTGCACCAACAACTCGGTTTAAAAGCATAGGATTGCTTGACATTTGTTGCAACATAGTGGGGTCATTCATCATTTGTTGTTGCAACTGTTGTTGTGGTGTCAGTTTTACTATTGGATGTTTCAATGCTCTCTTCCTCTTACGTATATTCTTACGTAGCTTACGTGGCATTTTAAGTGAAGTTAAAAAGCGGTTTTTGACAGATGTTTATATGACACTTTTTGTTCAGCACAAAAAACTACTCGGTCAAAGTGTTGTCAGTTTTGTAAAATAACCGTCCTATCTCATTCTATAAGGGGGAAAGTCTTCTCAAAGTATACTTCCTTGGAACGCCTGTAACTTTTCCTGTAGCGACGATAGACCCTTACTTGTTCGGACAAAGTTATACTATTTTGAGTGCTCTACAAAAAAGTCAACGGAGACGACTCTCAAAACCGTTGTGTAAAAAGTTTTACCGTTGGACAAAAAAGTATGTATAGAAAACAAAAAACGTTTATAGTTCATTCAATATTTGAGATGGAACGGTTTGCCAACGGAGACTTTTCAATAAAATAAAAAAATAGAGGGGGTTACCGTTGACGAAAACGGTTTATTTTAAACTTTTCTATGAGTAGTCCGAAAAAAACAGTTCATTTTTATCTAATGGAAGACCACAGTAGTAGCATGACTGACAATTCTTTACAAAAGCTCTTTAAAGGTCAAACACTTATATCTTCATACTTTACTAGTATGTCCAAAGAGGTTACACAGGTTTCAGTCCAATCAGACTCCAATCAGACACAAATTGAAGCTCAAATTCAACCAAAAGAAACTGCCGAAGTCGAACAAACTACAGAAGCTCAAGTTGTTTCAGTCCAATCAGACTCCAATCAGACACAAATTGAAGCTCAAATTCAACCAAAAGAAACTGCCGAAGTCGAACAAACTACAGAAGCTCAAGTTGTTTCAGTCCAATCAGACTCCAATCAGACACAAATTGAAGCTCAAATTCAACCAAAAACTTACACTCCTACAGAACCAGAAGGTGTCTTCTCATTCTCAACAACAGAAGCAAGATATAGAAGACTCATTGCAGATTATCCAAACAATTTGTCCTTAACAGACAACAATGACTATGATAGATATTTCAAAAGTATAATAAAACCAGTCGAAACATTAGAAAACAAAGTTCAAAACCCGACAGTAATGGTTGACTTTTTCTTGTCGAATTTGCCTTATGTTTCAACTATGATATCTCTTCAAGCAATTGACGAATTCATTCTTTGCTGTGAACCAAACTTAAGAGAACAGCTATATGAAACACTCAAAGACTTTCGCCCTTATCCTTTAACTTACAATTGGAAAGAAGATGAAAACAAACACGGTTCTTTCTCCTGGAATCTTTCCATTGTTGCTCCAGCTGGTGTAGCTGCACATCCATTCGAAATATATCCAAAATTGCATTACGAAAACAATATGCATATTATCACAACAGCCGCTTTAGATATTCCTGAACGGATACCAGATGGAGAAGAAGTTTCAATAATATCTGTTCAAGCAAACCGAGTTGCAATGCCACTTACAGTATGCAATTTCACTCACTCAAGCAGACAATTCTATCAAAATCTTGAGTTCGTTTTTACTGGCACAGCCAAAATGCTTCTCAAAAAACCAGAACAAACCAAAATAACCATCTTCTTATCTGGTTATTGTGAAGATGAAGACAATTCGGACGAAGAAGAAGAAGAGGAGGAAACAAGCGAAGACTCAGACGATATCCAGTTCATTTCCATCCATAAAAAACATTAAAGCAAACATTTCAGAATAAAAATTTTAATTTTAATCTAAACAAAAATTTCTTATGGGCTAGAAGGCACGAAGTGCCTGGAAGCCCCACTTCCTTTTTTTTTTTTTTTTTTTTTTTTTTTTTATTTAACTTATGAGACTAGGGGTATTTTTGATATTAGAGATTTTAGTTCAAAAAGGACATAATAATTTTATTTAACTAGTATTTTGAATATTTATATAGATAAATAGTATATATATGTAAAGTTAGAATTGAATCTGATTATATTTATAAATTCTTTTATAAATCATAAAAGATTCGAAGAAAAATTGATAGAACGAAAGCTATTTGATTGTTAGGGTTTCTTTTAGAGGGTATAATACAATTCAGATGTATCAACAACAGATTGTTGATGCATATGTTTCATCTTTTCTTTGAATCACAAAAGATTCGAAGAAAAGTTGAAACAAAGACAGACATAACAATGATATGTCTACCTTTGAACTGTATATGACAGTTCATATGCATCAAAAACAGATTGTTGATGCATATGTTTCATCTTTTCTTTGAAGCACAAAAGATTCGAAGAAGAGTTGAAACAAAGACAGACATTCTTTTGTCATGGCTTTCTTTCAAAGCATATATTGCGTACAAATGTACCAATCTCAAACGTTTGGTACTTTTAGATCAACTTTTCTTTGAATCACAAAAGATTCGAAGAAAAGTTGAAACAAAGACAGACATAACAATGATATGTCTACCTTTGAACTGTATATGACAGTTCATATGCATCAAAAACAGATTGTTGATGCATATGTTTCATCTTTTCTTTGAAGCACAAAAGATTCGAAGAAGAGTTGAAACAAAGACAGACATTCTTTTGTCATGGCTTTCTTTCAAAGCATATATTGCGTACAAATGTACCAATCTCAAACGTTTGGTACTTTTAGATCAACTTTTCTTTGAATCACAAAAGATTCGAAGAAAAGTTGAAACAAAAACAATCATTATATAATAATGGCTGTCTTTGATGCAACTTTGAGAAGAATCACAAATGATTCTTCACAAAGTTGCATTATGAGCAACATTCGCTTGTTATTGTTGTCAATACAAGTGAATGTTGCACACAAAGACAATCATTATATAATAATGAGTGTCTTTGATGCAACTTTGAGAAGAATCACAAATGATTCTTCTCAAAGTTGCATTATGAGCAACATTCGCTTGTTATTGTTGTCAATACAAGTGAATGTTGCACACAAAGACAATCATTATATAATAATGAGTGTCTTTGATACAACTTTAAGAAGAATCACAAATGATTCTTCACAAAGTTGCTCATGACAACAATAACTTGTTATTGTTGTCAATACAAGTGAATGTTGCACACAAAGACAACCATTGTCTATCAATGGCTGTCTTTTTTTCAATTTTTCTTCGAATCCTTTATGATTTCAAGACAAGTTGATACATATCTACTAATTCTTTGAGACTTGTACAATTCTAACCAATATATGCTTTTAAAGAAAGCCATCACAAAACAATGGCTTTCTTTCTATCCACTTTTCTTTGAATCTTCTTTGATTTAAAGAAAAGATGAAACATATGCATCAACAATCTGTTTTGAGCATATGAACTGTCATATACAGTTCAAGGTAGACATATCATTGTTATATCTGTCTTGGTTTCAAATTTTCTTTGAATTTTTTGTGATTCAAAAAAAGTTGATACATATGTACCAATCGTTTGAGATTAGTACATTTGTACGTCATATATACCCTTCAAAATTTCTTCAGATGTTAACTGATTCAATAAATTAATTTATTATCAATTTCAAACTACTCATCACATTCAATATAGCACAATAATGATAATTAGATAAATTCTTTATTTCCATATCCAATTATTTAGCAAATACAACACATATACAAGTCATTACGGTTAAAACAGTAACTTTATCATTTTTATATCTCATTCGATTTATTTTATCTAATGTTGAAATCATTTTCACAAACTCATATTATACTTTTAATATTCTTTTTAAAATCTAAATAATTTAGTCTAAAACGTTATAATAAAATTTGTAATTTTCGAAAATTGAAACTCGTCGTTTCAATTTTCGAAAATTAGGATTCTCGAAATTAATACAAACACTTTTTAAAAAGCTTTGTATTCAAATTTCGAGAATTTTTTTTTAATTTATCTTGCTCCTTTTCTCTATAATTTTAATAATAACTAATTCTACATGACTTTCCTATTGTGTATTTTATATTTATTTTACTATTAAAAAACCGTTAACTAACGTACTTTTTTGGTGAATAACATTTTACTTTTTTTTTATTAATTACTATCTCCTATAATCTATTTAAATTCATTTAATCATATTTGATTTACAAAAATTCATTTATTTTTGGTGTGATATGTCCTATCATTCTACTCCCTTTTTTTCTCATCATCATTTTTCAATTAACTTACTAGTATCACGAACAATTTGCACTGTTGATATGATCTACCAAACTTCGGTCTTAATTCAAAAAGTACAAATTTTATTTTAAAAACAAACGTGTGGTTCCTAATTGGATATCTCGTTTACGATACTTTACTAAGAACACATTACATTAGAATCAAGCTCTAAGAATTCTAATAGAAAATTATTTAGAATTTTGCATTCAAACTTGACCCTATCATTTGAAGTTAAATTTATTAATGGTTTTACAAATAAACAATTTATACTCGATAAACCTACCTTTTTATCATGATTCGTTTTTTCTTCAAATTACACTTCAAGAGATCATTTTTATGCTATTCATCCATATTCAAAATGATTTATTAGGAAGTGTATGATTTATCTATTATGATATTATTTAAATATATATATTAGATAGCTCAATATAATTGATTTATTATGCTCGAAACGAAATTTTTAACCTTATTCTATCGTTGACCCACCTCTGTTCTCTCTCTCAATTTTCAAAAGTCATTAATTTTGCATTACTTTATTTAAAATATAATTAACATTTGATAAAAACATTTATTATAATGCCATTTTGGATCAATCTTATGATATTTCAAATCTTTTAAAATACACTCATTCATAACAAATAGTTGCCCTAGACATGTGCGTAACCTCTGTGTACGATATTCCAACACCTTACGACCTGTATGCAAGTTTTTAATTATTGAATAAAAAAACAACAACATACCGTACTTCGAGTATAAAACATGTATACCCTAATAAAAACAAAAATTAGGACATATTTGATTTATGATTTCTTTTCACAAATCGAAATTTTGATCTCTCAATTTTAAACATTTTTCAAAAAAAAACTTATAAATATATTTCTTATTGTATAAAAAAAAAGGAAGTGGGGCTTCCAGGCGCGTTGCGCCCTCTAGCCCCGAAGATGTTTAGTATAAATGAAGTTCTTATATACGGGTCTTCCAGGAGCTTTTCACAAAATATATATGTTTTCATGTTTTGTCACTTTTCTGTCACTTTTCAGGTAAAAACATTTTTATTATTATATATAAATGAATTTTACAAAACCACCGTTACCGTTCTTTGGAAATAAGAGTAGATGTAAAGATATTCTATTGAGAGAACTTAAGAAACTACCGAATGGTCTAACATTTGTAGATTTGTTCGGTGGAAGTTTCTATATATCCCATTTGTGCCATACCGTATTCCCTGACTCAAAGATTATATGCAATGACTTCGACAACTATATGAACCGTCTCAAACATATACCAGACACAAACAATATATTGAAAGAGTTAAAAGAAAAGATACCTATAGGTAAGATGGAAAGTATACCATTAGATAAGAAAAATATTGTGAGAGAGGTTTTGAAAAAAGCAGAATATATAGACTGGGATAGTATATCTGCTAGACTATTATATAGTGGTTCTATAAGAGTTCATGACATTGAAACACTTATGTCAAAAGTTTTATATCTTAACTATACAAATGTTTTCAAAAAGAACATAGAAAAATATATTGAGGGTATAGAGTTTGTGAGATGTCGTTGGACAGAGTTGTATGAAAAATATAAAGACAAGGAAAATGTTTTCTTTATAGTGGACCCGCCGTTCTATAACACATGGGATTTTCAATACCAAGTAGACTGGACTTTGAGAGACTCTTTAGAAACTTTAGACGTTATACATAACCATCCATGCTTTTACTTTACATCCGATAAAAGTGGTTTGGAAACCGTTATGAGATGGTTAGAGGACATACATGACTATGAGTTTATATATGACAAGATAGAATATGAGAGAGGTCCTATAAACTGGAGAAAGTGTCACAATAAAGAAATTTTATTAGTAAGTAAATGTGGTTTGAAATAGGACTACTTGTTTTAGGTTTTTTCCATTGTGTCATTTATTTATTTGACGTGGCAGAAAAGTACAGAGAATATGAAGATGAACCAATGCCTGCAAATGTTCAG
Organism: Trichomonas vaginalis G3; assembly: GCF_026262505.1. Taxonomy (NCBI): domain Eukaryota; phylum Parabasalia; order Trichomonadida; family Trichomonadidae; genus Trichomonas; species Trichomonas vaginalis. The sequence goes on along the minus strand of NC_067206.1, from coordinate 18,926,134 downwards.
CATATGTACTCGTAAGAGATATTTTTATCTAATATTAAATGGACGCACAGAACTTAGCGAATGCACAGCAACCTGGACAACCAAACCCAGAGAATATTCCAAATGAAGTTAGAATACAAACTGCAATGGCAAACTATGGTCAAGTGCCAACAGATGTACAAATGCAAACTGCCATGTCAAATGACGCTGCGTTAGGTTTGCCACCATGGTATGCAAATATGAGATGGAAAGAGTTTTATACAAACCCTGAAGTGGGATATAAACAACTTTATGCAGATGACGCGAACACAGGAGTTGACCCAGAATATGTTTTCTACCAGAGGAGAAATAGAATGTATGAGCTCCAGTTAAAGAATGCTATGGAACTCAACAGGAAACGTAAAGACTAGGTGGACATTAGATTTTTACATATAGTAAAATGGGTTTCTTCAGTAGTATTGGAAACTTCTTCAGAAGAGTTGGAAGAGGTATATGGAATGGAATAAAATCTGTCGGAAAAGGAATTTGGAACGGTGTCAAAAATATTGGTAAAAGAGTAGGTCAGTTTGTTGGTATTATACCTAAAGACCCTGAACCAGAAGAACAAGCTCCTGTTATACAACAGCCTGAACCTGCACCACAGTCTAGTTGGCAACCAAATCCAACACCTCAACCGTATTAAAAAATTATATTTTTACCGTTCGATAGTAGTTGTATATGAAACTAAGTTCTAAGTAAAACGCATGGTATAATGGAATTATTCTCTTTCTTCCATCTGTAGTAAACCATACTTGAAAGTCTGAAATACTTCCACTCGGTGGTTCATATAACTTTGTAGGTTTTTCGTAAAAGTCATTTGCCAAGCATAAAAAAGAGTTTTGTGCGCCAGAAAATGAAGCATGAACTATAATAGCATCTTGGTCGAAAACATTTTCATATGTTCCATTAGGGTTTTCGACTTCATAAAAGTTCGGGTGTACTGGATATTCTGCAGGCTGATTTAACATCCTCATAAATCTATACCATGCCAAGTTGTTATATTTTGTAGAAATATAAACGTTTTCTCCAAGGTCTTCTATTCTATTGATTTTAACAGTTGCATTTTTCCTGTCATATATAATATCGAGATGGTACTCTCCTTCGTCAATGTTATACTGGTTTGCATATTCGAGATAGATATCGTTTATTTTTTCTTGAAAAGCTTGAAGAGTTGTTTCTAAGTTTACAAGCAAACTAACTTGTAAAAGTTTTCCCTGTTCAAATTTCTCATACGTACGTTTTTCTTTGTTATAGTATCGAACTACAAAACCGACCGTAAATGGGAAACCATGTATGGCTTCTGAAATGAACTTCATTCTACGAAAGCCAATAGCTTTTGTGACAGATGGGTCTCTTAACCATCTTAATGGGTAGTCAAAACGATAGCCTTCATGCTTTACGGTCTCTGTCTCAAACTTTTGACCTACATTAGTAAAAAGTTCATCTAATGGTTTAGTTGTAGCAACTCTTGAATTTTCTTTTCTATTGAAAGCATATTTTATCTAGAATAAAAATGTCAAATGAAACAGCGTCTATGAGAGAAATACAACACAACCGACAACTCATTATACAAGCTCTAAATAAGAACACAACAAACTTTTCAAACTATTCTAAGATATCTGAGTCATTGAAAGAAGGAAACTTAAAACTGACATTAAACCCAATGACAGATGAGTTTCTATTTCAAGACAAGAAGAACAATACTGTCTGTATAAATCCAACAAAAGGAACTTTAAACGAGAAACCTATAAATGAACTTCTTTTGAAAGCAGATGTTGACAACAAAGCTGACAAAGAATATGTAGACGATGCAATAGCAAAAGAAGAAGAAAGAGCTAACAATGCTTATGCAACAAAAGAACATACTCATCCTGAACTAGCAGACAAAACATATGTTGACAATAAAATGTCAAGTGAAGTGACAAGAGCTGAAAACGAATATTCTAAAAAGACTCATACACATTCTATATCTGATATTACAAACTTACAAGAAACCTTAGAGACAAAAGCAAATAAGACTCATACACATACCATTGCAAATATTACAAACTTACAAGAAACCTTAAACAGTAAAAGTAACGTTGGACATACACATTCTATATCTGAAATAACAGACTTAAACGTTAGCCTTGAAAAGAAAGCAGATAAAACATATGTCAACAGTGAGTTAGAGAAGAAGGTGGATAAGGGATGTGTGGCTAGTGTGTTAGTGAAGAAGGCGGATAAGGAATATGTGGATGAAAAAGATAATGAAATTAAAGAAAGGGTTGAATGGTATCATGAATGGACATCGAAGATTTTAAAAACTAAAGCTGATACAGGATGGGTTTCAGGATGTTTAGACTTTAAAGCGGATAAAACATATGTTAACGATGAGTTAGAGAAGAAAGCGGATAAGGAATATGTTAACGATGAGTTAGAGAAGAAAGCAGATAAAACATATGTCAATGAAATATACCAAAGTTTAGTTGGAACAAAAAATATTGAAACTATTGTTGGTGACTTTTCTATCTATGAAGAAAACAAATATTTTAGATGGGAGTTTGTACAGTCCTTAAAAAATGGTATACGGTATAAACTCATTCCGAAAAATAACAATGAAATGTATGTAAGCTATAAAAATAATGATGGTACACAAGTTAAAGTTCCATTAGACAACAACTGCTACTTAAACTTATATGGAGACGAACAAAAGAAATATTTAAGTGTTTATGAAATGACAGATATGACATTGCCTGACCCAGCTCCAGCACCATATTATTATGACTATGGAGATGACGACAGAACACCACATGTAGATGAACAAAAGCAAACATTATATTTAGAATATTATAGATATAAAAGATATAATGCAATAGAAAAAACGAGAATAGTATACTATTATGAAGATGACAGAAATAAATATTATAGTCAAGATTTTACCTACCCTGAAAACATAAGATTAGAGATTGGGACAAAGTTGCAATTCGGCACTTTTTGTAAAAAAAATGGGGTCATACTCATAATGAATAGAGACTTATAGCCAAGTCTTGATATCATGCAGGGAGAATATACATTGATAAGCAATTATATTTTATAGTAGTAGTATTCAGAAATTCTTACAATTTACAATACAATTTTCAAAAATGGATAAAGACTTATAGCCAAGTCTTGATATCATGCAGGGAGAATATACATTGATAAGCAATTATATTTTATAGTAGTAGTATTCAGAAATTCTTACAATTTACAATACAATTTTCAAAAATGGATAAAGACCAATAGCCAAGTCTTGATATCATGCAGGGAGACTCTCTACAAATACAAAAAATTGATTATCATAAGGAAATACAAATTTATCAATTTTCATGTGAAAATTACATAAATTTGTTCTCCCATAAATAGCAATAATACTTTGAATGTTATATTAAGTAATATAGCTTCAGGTAAATAAGCTTACACTTCAAAAATATACTGTTTATTCATTAATTTTAAAAAAAGTCCAAATTATCTAATCTTGCTTACTCTTCCTTTAAACTTCTTTGTGCCAAATTTAATATTGTCTTCAAAGATGGAATAAGGACATTAGGTTCAATCCTTCGGCTTTCGACAATTTCCAAAATGTGTTGAATTAATTTCAAACATTCATCGTGTTTTGAAGCTCTTTGCTCAACAATCTGATTACCTGCCCTTGTAAGAATTCTTACTGCTCTATCTTCATTCAAAACATTAGCGACTTGAACCTTAATAATCGCATTTGGAATCACAACAGTGATGAGAGTTATGACGATATAAAAAAATATTTTATTATACTCATTCGAAATTAAAAATAATAAAATTTATATATATTAATTTCATTAAATCAAGGTTAAAAATCTCACCGGAAAAATAACCTCAGTGTGATAAATTTATCACCGGAAAAATTTACAATAAGGTTAATACCGAAAATATCGAAAAATAAACATTTAAGGTTAATTTAAGAGTATGCACTTTTGTCACCTACTCCATAAGATTATATTATAAAAAATATTCTGACACAAACCAGAAGAAACCTGAAATAGTTGCACTATATTTTAAGCTCAAAAGAGACAATCCTATAATGTCTCATATGTTTGATTTAATGAACCCAGTAGGTTCTATTTATACATCTATGGAAGCAAGTGGTCCTCAAGTAATGTTTGGTGTTGGTGCATGGGAACAAATAGTCGACAGGTTTTTGTATTGTGCAAACTCTTCAAAGGAAACAGGTGGAAGCAAAAAGATATCTGTCGACAACTTGCCACCACATAGTCATTCTGGTACAACAAGTTCTAATGGAAACCATAGTCATAGGGTTTGCAAACAAGGATATAACACTGTTTCTCAGACTTCAATGCAAATTCAAGTTATGTCAAGATCTCATTTTCCAAACGACCCAGTAGACTGGAATGGAATGTGGACAGATACAACTGGAAACCACCAACATACTTTTACAACAACATCTACAGGAAATGGAACAGACTACATGCCACCTTACATGACAGTTTACGCATGGTATAGAATTGCTTAGTCGTCATTTTCAACTTCTTTAGCATATTCGTCAGGAGTTGTCTTATATTTGTTAGGAACTGTCTTTGAAAGTATACCACCTTGAACTTTGACAAGTTGGAAACGAGGTCTGACAATAGTAGTTTTATCTTCTGCTTGCAGTCTGTACATTTTGCCATGTTTGCCTAAAACTTCATAATATTCTCTTGTATACTTTCTTCTATTTTTACGAACACGAACGTGAGTACCTGTCGGGTTCCCATTGTTGTCATAGTCAATAGTATTTTCATATGGGTCGCGTTTAGGTATTTCTATTTTTACTTTGTCACCTTTCTGAAGTTTGAAGCCCGGCATTCTTTCTTGTTTGTCTCTTTTGACTAAATTGTTAAATATATAGTCTTTCTCTAAGTCAGGGTTGTTTTTCATTTCTTCGGGGAGTGGTTTCCCAAACCTTTTTGTTTACGGCTATTGTAAATATTTAAAACTTGTCTCATCTTTGCCATGGAGAAGTGTCTATACTTGTCGTCATATGACATTTCATTTGCTTCACCACCTTGTGGTTGGTTTAAGTCTCTTAACATTTTTATACAACCGTCAATGACACCAAGAGCAGAATGGTTTTGGTCGACAATGAAATATTGGTTTACATTTTTTGAACGCAGATAGTTTTTAATATCGTCTGATTTGAAAGAACTTTCATAGTCAGATGTCAGTTTTGTTGGATGGTATTTGTCAACGAATATTGTCAAAGCAGTTTTCACATCTAAAATATTTTTGGACCATAATGGTATGGCTTCACAGTATCTTGTGTTTTGACCGACAAATATTAGCCAGTATGGTGGTCCATCTGTTCTAACTCTCGGAATGTTTTCCAAGATATCCATAAACCAAGCATTTGGTGTTGAACTAAAGATTTTTACCATGAGTGCTTTCTTTGTTGCCTTAGAAACATAGGGTCCTTGTTTGAATTCGTCATTTTTTAACCCATAAGAAATGGGTTTATTTGGCGCATTAGCAGGAGTTGCATCCAGATTTTTGCCCGCAGTGGGAACAATAGCCAGAGGTGTATTTGGAGTTGGAAGGAAGATTTTGAGTACATTAGGTATACTTAAAGAGAAAGCACAACCTATTATACAAACTGTACAGAAAGGTTGGGATGTAGCACGAGATGCAACAAATCTTATTCCAAATCCTGAAACAAGAGGAAAAGTTCAAGGATGGATGGACAATGTAGGAAGACAAGCAGGAAACTATTATAACAAAGCAAATGACTACTATAACCAAGCAGGACACTATATGGACCAAGGTGAAAGATTCTTTAACAGAGGATATAACCATGCACAACAGTGGGTAAACAATAACCAACCTCAACCGCCTCAAACGTGGGAATGTAAATTTTTTTACTGAGATGAAATGAACAATACAGCATTGAGACAAATGGGTTCAAGATGGATTTGTCGGCTTCCAGCAGTTACACAACGTGTTTGTCAAGTTCTTCCTATACCTCAGGAAGTTTTAGACCGACTTAAAAAACCTAAACAACCAGTTGAAAACAAACCAAACTAAAATTTTTTACTGAGATGAAATGACCGAAGAAGTTGAAACGGTAGATTTGACACCACAAACAAAAAGTTCAGAACCATTGTCAAAACCTTTCAAAGAACTTACAGATGAAGAGAAAAATTCAATAATAGAAAGTGCCAGGTCTGGAAATACAAACCCTAACTACAAAGTCACTTTTCATAAAAATGGAACGGCAAGTATCTCAAAAAAGAAACAGACTCTCACAAATAAAATATTGAAGTCTGAAGGAGCTTTCGAGACAACAGATGGAAAAGTTTACTTCACTGACCAACAGTTCATTATAGAACATCTCATTGACTTAGAGTCGAAATATTCTAAACTTTACAACAAACACAAAAAGTTGAAAGGAAAACAAAAACAAATGGCATATGATATTTATGAAGATGTTGACGACACAACTGTTCCTGCAAGTGAAGTAAAGTCAGAGGAACCGAAAAGTGACGAAAAACCGATAGAAGAAGAGAAACCAAAAACTGAAGATAAACCAAAACCAAAGTTTAGTTTCCAAACTAAACCAAGTCAACCTTCATTAGCTGGTATGGGTTGGCGTCAAAGACTTATGGCAGCAGGCGGTTATGTTAAGTAAAGAAAAAAAATATTTTTTTATTTTTATAAAAATGCCCCCATATAGAATGGATAGAAAATCTGCTAGAATAAAAGCAGAGTTGCAAAGATATGGTTGGAGAGTTTCGAAGAATTTTAAATATAGGAAGGGAAGACCCATAAAAGTCTATGACAAATTGTCTGGTCTTCGCTACGAAATGGATTTGGAAACAGCACGTGCAAATTATCCAAACAGACTAGAGAGGTTAGAAGAAGAACGTCTTATGGACATGCCTTTCGATGTTAGTGAACCTCAAGTTGAAGGACACGACGGCTTTGCCAGATTCTACTGGAAACATGACGAACAATTGCATCCTTTGAGAAGGAAAAAAGGAAAAGGTGAAGACACACATGCTCCCATGGAAAGAACAAGATATTCATATGAAAAGTATCGTGAAGTTAGAAGTCAAATTACATCTGGTCGAACCTTTACAGTAAACTTTGACGAAGGAAAGAACAAAGAAGGCTTCATGGGTGTACTTGCTGCAATTCAAGACGGAAATAAGAAAGGACACAATCTCAGATTGACCATAACAGATTTGGATGGTCACATTTACTATGCACATGGCAATGAACAAACAGCCGCACAACTTCTTGACGCTTTCAAGACTACAAAGAGAGAACAAATGGTTGACTCCGACTCAGACATTTTGAATGCAATTGAAGGAATTGCAAGTGTCAAGTTCGAATGGTACCAACCTAACCCTCAAGCAGTCAGACAACATGCTGGATACTTCCCGTTCATAAATAAGTCTGACATTGACTTGACAAGGTATGGAATTTACAATTCAATTGAAATAATTGTCAATGAACCTTGTATTCTTACATGTCTCAGGAACTCTGGTCTTGTTACAGATGAGAAGATGAAGTATCTTGAGTCATGTGTGAAGACAAGGTACATTCTCAGAGGTCAATTGGCAAAAATTGCACCGTTGGCAAATGTCAATATCCGAGTTAACATACCTACAGCTAAAGGTTCTTCACATGACGACTATGTTGTTGACAAAGACTTACCATGGTTGAAGATTGTAATTTTCAACAACCACTTCATGTTGAACGAAAGTCTTACAAACCCATTGTTCGGAAAAGGCAAGTGCAACATTGTCAGAGCTGTAAACATTCTTTTCGAGAAAGGTTTGTTGGAACCAATTCCAGATGACAAGCTGACAGAAACTTTTGTACCAAAAGACGAAACAAACTTTTCATTGTTAGCAAGACCAAAAGTTGTTCCAGACAAAGTTCTAGCACAAAAGAAGTACACAGTTCCAAAAGGAGTTGGATTGTTCGGATACCAACCTGAACCAGAAGAACTTCCAATGAGGTTGCAAGAACTTCAAGATGCTATAAACAAACTTCCATTGAGACATCCAATTGACGTCAAATTGTATTGGAGAGCTTCTGAGTTAGGTCAGAAGGTTTTATATGAAACAGGTTGCTTCGACGATGTTTATGAGATAACAGGAGAAGTTTCTCAGAAGATAAGAGACTCACTTGAATTTCCACAAACTGGACCAATTGGTTGCGACAAGTTCGACTCAGATGAAAAGATATACTATGTCGACCTTAACGCTGCATACATGAGGTTTGTCCAATATATTCCGACTGGAATTCCAAACGAAGATGGTGAGTTCCCGGGAAGGAACTATACAGTTGGAAAAGTCATACAACAACTGTATGATATTAGGGAAGCTTCAAACCCCAAACTTGCAATGACACTCAAATTGCTTATGAATTCGACATGGGGATATTCCATTAAGAAACCTCAAGAGATGAAGAGTAAACATTATGAGAAGGTCGACAACTTTGTTGAAAGGTTTTCTCCTTTTGTTTTGAAGTACGAATTCACTCAAGGTCAAAGTGGCTTAGTAACCACATTAAAACCTATTGTCGAACATTGGTCTTACCCTCAGTTCGCAAAAGCAGTCCTTGACAACTACAACAAATTCTTCTCCGAAGTCAAATCCAAAGTGAAGGTTTACTATGAGAACATTGACGCACTCATGACGAACGAAGAAGGATACAACAAACTCATTGAAATGGGAATGGTCGGTGAAAAGATGGGCTGTTTTAAGCTAGATAAGGTATTTTCCGAAGTTCATGTCCTCTCCAAGCGTAAGTACTGGGGCATACTTGAAGACGGCACAGAAATAAAACATTGCATGAAGTAAAAACGTTTTTCAAAAAAGTGACATTTTTTAAATTTTATTTGAAATGTACGCTGAGTTTGTTGGAGAAGACCGTTGGGAAACTTGTTTGTTAGATGAGAAATAAAACATTGCATGAAGTAAAAAATTTTTAAAACAATATATTTTTACATATATTAAATGCTTCAGGTTGAAAAACAAAGAACAAAAGTAGCAGATACAAAACCGTTAGACTATATCTTTACAAATGCTGGTAGGACTATTTCAGATGAAGAAATTTCATCCGGAGCATACAGGTTTGACTATCCAATTCGTTGGCTTCAAAGTCCTTCAGATGCAAAGGCAATAGGATTTAGAAGAGTTTTGTTTTCAAATAGAACTAACGCATTTATGTTCGCAGTATATTTTCATGGGCAGTATAAAGGTTCTGATGGTCTAATAGACAAATTTGACGAAATGAGAATCTTTACGGTTCGTTCAGACGAAAGTCTTGAGAAAACTCTAAATGACTTTCAAACTCAAATGAACAAATATTATTGGGAATTTCAAGAAAAATACGACTCTTTACTAAATGGAACATACTATCTGAAACTAGAATATGACAAGATGAACTCCACCGTTTCATTTCAAAAGATTGAAATTAACCCTCCAAGAGATACAGAGTTTTTATTTTGGAAAGTAGACAAACGTTCTTGGGCACAATTTCTTCGGTTACTAAACCAGAACGAACCATTACCACCAGATGGTCCATTTAAATTTATACTTCCACCAGCAGATTTGACAGTTTATAGAAACGTATTTGACCCTCAAAATGTTATGTGTCATGCAAGTTTCAGTTCAAGCAACAATAGTTTTCTATGTATTGGTAAGGACTTTTATGACTTTGCTTCTAAATTCTACGAACCACCTAGTAACAGTTTCTCTGACTTTCAAGTTTGGTTCACAACAAATGGTGTGCAACATATAATACCATTGTACTATGACTTTTATCTCGAATTGTCTTTCATATATAACTACGGAAAAGTGCTGAAAAAGTATTGAAAAATAAAGTTTAGGGTAGATGGTTAGATCTAACCTCATTTCTACCCTCATTTCTACCCTCTTTTTTCACCTGTTTTTTCACCTGTTTTTTCACCCGTTGAATTTTGTATAAAAACCAACCGTCTGTATTCTGGCGGTTGCTATATTCTTCACAAAATGCTTGTTTTGAGGTCGAGCCACTTTTGGCTCCACCGTATTCTTTCTACCATCGTAGAAAACACACAAAACTCTTGAATTTTGTTGCTGAATTCAATAAAAATATATTTTAGGGTAGATGGTTAGATCTAACCTCATTTCTAACCTCATTTCTACCCTCATTTCTACCATCGTAGAAAACACACAAAACTCTTGAATTTTGACACTTTCACAAAAAACATAAAAAATAAAGTTAGTTTTTTTAAAAAAATATTTTTTATTTTTATTGTAAGAACATGTTAGCAACAACTTCACCAAACTCGTTAGTCATGAACCCAACATCTATGTTAGTAGAAATGAAAAGCTTCATTCCTTCTTCATATACTTTCGAAACAGAAATCCAGAAGATAAAGCAGGAACTTCTCCAAGGAGATTTAGGCTGTAGTGCGAAAGATGAAACAAATGAAGAATATCTTTATGAAATGCAGGATATTATTGACCATCTACCTAAACTTCCTGAAATACAACAACAAAAGCTTACTATTCCAGAATTTGAAGAAATTGAAGTCAAAGCAACTGACTCAGTAGAAATAAAGAAGTTCATACGTAAGGTTAACTATGAGTTTCTTGGATTTCATTGCAACCACAAAGTCATGGACAAAGACTGCGATATGGTATATAAGAATGTTTCTGACATATATAAATCTGAAGAATTTAAGACCTACGACAACTTTGTTTCGTTAGTTGCTGAATGTGTATGGCAGATAAGAGATAAAGATAGAAGAGGTAAAATATGGAACGGACAAATAAAACCCGCAACTTTTGAGTTAAAGAAAACCATTGACGCCTTAGTTGTTTTAGCAGGTAAGGTTTCAGAATATAACGCAAAAATGAACCCACAATGTTCAAAATGTAAAGCAGCAATAAGGAAATATAACTATTCTGTCAAAGAGATAGAACGTATGCGAAACGACTATGCTGATTTAAAGAAAGAAGCAGAGAAACCAGCAGAAGATAAAATGGACATGTTGACATTTCTGAACAAAAACTATCCAACTGCTGACGATTTCCTTCTTTCAGATGTCAAGAAGAAATATAAAGATACATTCAATATTGTGAAAACTTTTGACATACTGACAGAAGAAATAGAAGCCACAAAATTGTTTAGAATTTCACGAATTCACAATGTTTACCATGTAAAACGCTTATAAAACTTTATGGTAGAAATGAGGGTAGAAATGAGGTTAGATCTAACCATCTACCCTAAAATATATTTTTATTGAATTCTGTATAAAATTCTGAGTAAAATGACATATGGAACACATACTTTTTCAGTAAGGACATATGGGGTAGAAATGAGGGTAGAAAAGAGGTTAGATCTCACCTCTTCACCTAAAATATATTTTTGTCTGATTTACGCTCATTACGATGAAATCATGACAAAACATATACGAAGAAGTTTATTTCCTGTGTTGTTGTCAAAATGTCATGTTGTCACCATTTTCAAAAAGATGTTAGTTGACCGAGTGACCGAGTGACCTGGTGACACCTAAAAACCATCTACCCTAAAATATATTTTTGCCGAATTCTGTATAAAATTCTGAGTAAAATGACATATGGAACACATACTTTTTCAGTAAGGACATATGGGGTAGAAATGAGGGTAGAAATGAGGTTAGATCTAACCATCTACCCTAAAATATATTTTTGCCGAAAAAAATGACCAAATTTCATGATATAACTGTATTTTTTTGACGAAGAGAACTTTGACACTTCGTAAAAAAAATCCCTGAAATCGTGAAAAAATGACCAAAAAATCATGAATTTCCTCATATGCTTGCTTCCCTCGAAAAACCGAGGATAGAGATTCCGTACGAAAATCGCAAGAATTTGCGACCCAGACTTTTTTCGGGGTCGCCTAAAACTCATGAAAATCGTAAAAAAACTCTATGAAAATCGTGAAAAAATGACCAAATTTCATTATATAACTGTTATTTTTTTACGAAGTGAACTTTGACACTTCGTAAAAAAAATCCCTGAAATCATATCTTTTATACAAGATAGAAAAAATAAAGTTAGTTTTTTATAAAATATTTTTTTTTATTTTGTATGTAAGAACAGAAAATGACAAACATTGAGTTTGAAACAGTTAAAAAGATAGACAATGACACCAAAATAGTTAGAATAGGTGATTTAAACGTAAGATACTCAAAGAAATACAACAAATATTCTTTGTCAGACATTCTAACACTATCTGGAAAGAAAGCACACGACTGGGTTAGAATTGCTTCTACTCAGAAAATTTTGACAAGAAATCCTGAGCTTATGATATCGGTAAGATTCTATGGAACTACAGCATATCTTATAGACAAAAGTCTTATACCAATAGTTTTGTTATGGTTAGACCCAGTTGTTGGATATAACTTCATAACATATGGTTCATTCGATACGGAACGTTGCAGTGAAGGCTTACTTTACATCGTTCAGAAACCGAAGGACTTCAATACAAAGAGATATAAGATAGGAAGAACATATAATATAACTCAAAGATATGACAATACAGTCAATAGAGTCAAGGTTGTGTTTGTGAATGATATGAGAGCTGCAGAAACAGAACTACTTGAAAAGTTTGAGAAATGTATGGTGCTCCATAAAAGGTAAAGAAACGTTTGAAGTAGATGAGATAGATAGTGCTATAAAATTATTTGACGAAGTTGCTGAAAAATACATGTAAAGCGTTTATTTTTGGTCTTTTGTGAAAGTCAGAAAATAACGCTAATTTTTTATAAAATATTTTTTTATTTTGTATGTAAAGACAGATATGTCAACAACAGAGAACACAACAACTGCTATCGTTCATGAAGCCATAAATGAAGAATACGAGTACATACAGTATAACAAACAGTTACGTCTCATTCGTTCGGTCAAAGACGATATGTACCAAATGCAAAGTATTTTGAATGCTCTTCGTTCTACAAAGCAAGCATATCATTGGTTTGAAAACCAACAGACAAAAGAACTTTTAGAAGAATTTCCTCATATGTTTGCTACCCTCGAAAAATCGAGGGTAGAGATTCCGTACGAAAATCGCAAGAATTTGGCTCCTGGTTTGAGAGGATATTATGTACATAGACTTCTTGTAAATGCTGTAGCAATGTGGGCTTCACCTCGTTATGCTTGTTATATTTTCATGATGTTAGATGAAATTCATAGACAAGAACGTGAAGAGATGGAAAACAAGCTTGAAGCAAAAGACAAAAGCATTCAGAAAAGAATACCACGTTCGGTACCAAAAGGAAAGGAAAAGAACTATAAGTATATGATTTATACTGAAGAGATGGAAAATGAAGAAGATAAAGATATGGTTATGTTGCATTTAGTCAGAAGAAACAACAAAAGCTTTTACGACCTTGCTAAGATTTACAAATCTGACAGAAATTGGTTCTATCGCGAAAACTTACCGATTTCAATGACACCGAATGAAGATGTGAAACAAATAGTTCAAGATACGTTACCTCAAACACACTATGATATGAAAGGTTGTACAATACTTACCTTCAAAGAAGATTTGCCATTGTTAAAGGAAAAAATAACAGAGTATTTTGACAACTTCAAACAAGCAGAGTAAATGAACCATTTATTTTTCAAGCTTGACTTCAGATGGCTCAGGTAGCTCTATAAGGTAAATTGCCTTGTCAAATCCTTCTGGCATTCCGAGTCCTTCCTTCCGACAGGAAAATATTTTCCCGACAACTGGAAAAAATTTTCCTTCCGACAGGAAAAATTTTTCCTTCCGACAGGAAAAATTTCCAGTTGTCCGTCCGTAAACCATTCAAAATTGAGAACTTTTTGGTCGAACTTCAGAAAAAGTTTTTCCTTCCGACAGAAAAAGTTCTTCCTTCCGACAGGAAAAGTTCTTCCATCCGACAGGACACAAACGGATGACTGACGTTCCTCTTCCTGAATGCCTTCCAAAGCCAGAAGAACCGACAGCCCCAGCACCACAACAGACTAAGACTAAACACTTACATTTTTCAAGCTTGACTTTTTACAATTTGAACTTTGTTTGCGTAGATATGAATTCTGAAAGAAGTATGAGGGTCTTGTATGACTTTGTACTTCTCCCATAGTTCATGTCTGTCAAACTTACCTGCCATGGACTCTTTCATAAGTTCCATGAAATCATCTTCGGACAATCCGGGGAAAAGTATTATGTCAGTAAGTATTCTTTTAACATCCTTACTTAAACTCTTTGCTGTCTGTACACAAATGACAACTGAGATGTTAAAGTGTCTGAGCTTCTTAAGAATTCGACACATGTCTTGTTCTCTATTCTTTAACAAAGGATGAGAAGCAAAGTCATCTAAGATAAGAAGACATCTGTGAGGGTAAGTCTTCAATCGTAAGATTGCAATTTCTTCGAAATGTATTCTATCTCTTTCTGTTTGTTTCTGAAGTGTTTCTTCTCTAATATTCTCTGCATTTCCTCATTTGGGTCTTTAAACTTCGAATTGACATACTCATTTATAGCATTATACTTCAAAACTCTTCTTTGGTACTTCTTTATCCAATCTAACAACTCAGAGTCTTTTATACATACTAACTTAGACTTCTTTATAATATCTTTGAACGAATTGACGGTTTGGTCAAATTGACCCGAAGTACTACAAATGACTACTAACTCATAGAATGGGTTCTTCTCATCTAGTTCTTGTTGTTGTGCAGCCATTTTAAGATAAGTGAAAGTCTTACCCGACCCAGGTGGTGCAATTAGACCTGTTATACCATTCTGAGCAAATAAGAACTTGTCATGTATGGGTTTTATCTGAGCATTTTCCAACTTCCTCTTGTTCTTATTTAAAACATTCTCAAATTTCTTGTCAATGTCAGCAAACTTTTTTTCTAAATATTTTTAGAAAAATTAAAATTTTTATCTTTTAGAAATGTCTAGCGATTTCGCTATCTATATTCGAGACAAGCTTTTCGACAGCAAAACATCTGTCGACCATAAAATCTTACATAGTGTAAACAAGAAAGGTGAATTTGTTCTAAAGTTCTGTTTCTGGGAATATGACAAGAACCATAAAACATTAAGCAGAGCAGTCTTAAAATTTGTCAATGACAGACTTGTTGACAGAGATGACGCCTCTTGGAGAGATGAAGTCCAACAAAACTTCTTAGAATGCAAAGAAGACACATGCGCTGTTCTTGAAAATGAAATAGAAAACAGAATAGAAGAGCTATTAAATGACAAAGCACTTTTACAAAATATGGTTCTGAGAAGTTTGACATAACTCCACCAAAAAGAAGAAGAGAGAAAAGAAAGAAAAGAAAGTAGAAGAAGAGAAGAAAGAACCAGAGCCAGAGAAAAAGAAATTTGACATGTAAAAATAAAATTTTATTTTTAGAACATTTCTGGGTCAATGTCAATGTTCTCTTCCTCTTTAGGAGCAAACACGGCTTAGACTCTAAAATCTTTTTACCCAATTTACCTTGAACTTCTACAACTTTAGACTCATAATATTCATAGTCGTCTGCTTTCTTTGGTTCATAAGGTATAACAGTTTGTATGCTTTGCCTTCTTTAAGGTTTGAAAACCTTCTGTCAAAACTTTCTTTGACTGTTAACAAACCTTCTATGTCTAAGTCTTCAAATTTCGCACCATTTTTAGTCACAATAGCAAACTTAACTGGTTCGATGTTCCAAACTTTGCTGAATGAAGACTTTTCAAAATGGTAGAAGTAAACATTCAAATATGTGAATGGGTCTAGTTCTTCTTTAAGTCCTGACATGTACTTGTTTACTGAAATATATTTCGTCATCTTTTCTATCGGATAAAAAAATATTTTTTTTTAAAATTTACTCAGAAAAATTTTTCTTTGTATATACACCATTCTGTACGTCTAAAAGACTTTTGACATTTGCCAAGAATGTTCGTTTAGACGCTGTCATATAACCAGATTCTTGACAATATTGTTTATTATACGAATCGTACAATGACCTTTCATCTAAACACTCAAAGTCAGTTTCATCTATGAACAGTTCATATACACTCTTGTTTGCTTCTAACAATGTTTGTCTCTCTTCGGTATGTGGAATTTGTCTTGGATTGAACTTAGAAATATCTAATGTCATGAAATATGAGAACAAGTGGTTGTAAAAGTCAGATGTCAAAGTTTCTGCTAAGTCGTCAAAATATTCTGTATCTTGCATATGAGAATCTGACGTTCTGACAACTACATATCTTCTGTCAGAACTTTCTAACTTCATCGGAACAGCATTGTTTGAAACCATAATGAAGTTTGCAACATTTTCACAAACTCTTTGGTCTTTATATTTTCTTTCAACAACTCCAACTTTGTCTGTTATAAGACTCTTCAAAGCATCTGAGTTCAAAACTTTTGTTGTATCTATACTTTGAAGTTCGTTACATACTATAAGTTTCATATTCTCTATTGAAGAGTTAAATTTACCGCAGATGTTTTCTAAGTTTGTCATATTCGGGTTCGAATAACCTTCTAACAGTTTGCATAAGATATCTGTAAAGAATGTGTTCTTACCAGTTCCTTGTTTTCCAATTATAATGAGAGCAGTTTCATTTTTAGCACTTGGATGTTGTAAGATGTTTGCAAACCAACATAAGATATACTCATAGACTCTTTCGTTTCCATTGCATATAATTTCTTTGACATGGTCTAACCAAGCTTCTATAATACTGTGTTTCCATTCTACTTGTTCGTATTTATATCCAGTGAAGATAGAATAGAAGTTTGGAGATGGTGTATAGAACTTTATACCACGAACTGAAAAATCTTCAAGTTTTGACAATAAGATATCCCAAGCATCTAACATCTTCATGCCAACTTGTACGACTTTTATTTTCTTAAGTTTCTGTTTACATTCTTGTTCTGAAACTATTGTCGCTTTAGGTTTGTTAAAGACTACATCCCATTCTTTCATAACATAACATTCTGGGGCAGAGTCAACATAAATGACTAAACGTTTCAAATTCTCGACTGCTTTGTTATAGTCTCTAAATGGACACATATTTCTGAATGCTTGGAAGTCATAAAAATCTGAAACATCTATTCTGTACATTTTTATAAAAATAAAAAAAATATTTTTTTATTCTTGAGCTATTTGTTGTTCTTGAGCTATTTGTTGTTGAAGTTGTTTCTTGTAATACAATTACTTTCACCAGTTGCATCTTCCAATTCGAAACTTTCTGCCGTCATTGACAAATACATAGGACATAAAAGTTTTACAGGAACAAAGTTTGCGTCAACTAATGTCAACGTTATACTTGCCAAAGTGTTTGAGTTCACTAAGGTTGAAAATTCTGCATTCGAATGAACAATAGGCAAACCAGCAGAGAAAGTATTGTTTATACGCATAAGTATCTTTTGGTCATAATAGTTTCTGTCGACATTCGAATAGCACTTTGAACCTAAGTTTGAAACAATATATAAAATAGGTGTACTTAAAGTCAATGGAACAGACAAACCTTGTATGACACCTTTTCCTGTTATAGGAAACTGTTGGTAGTAAAAACCAGATATAAGTTTTGTATTATAGCTCATATCGTTTATACTAAACTCAGTCGGACATCCAAACATAATGAAACCTGCTCTAGTTGCAGCACATGTTACACTCGTCCTTAAAGTATTAAATAAGTCAACAAAACCTGTTGGTGTATATCTGAGTAAGTATCTTCAAAGGAGTATTTTTTACCATTCACAACAATAAAATCTTCTGGTGTCAAAAGAGCAAAACAGGCTTTAGTCGTCATTGTGTTTAAGGTTAGTTTACAATATCGTCCTTGAGGACTTTGTAAGTTTGTTGTTATAGAATTATATGACTCAGGGTTTTTAGTCGTAATAGTATAAAACCATTATGTCTTCTGCCATTTATATATTTTAAAAGTTTTTCTGAAAGTGGAGAAGAACTTCATCTAAACTTTCACATGGCGTTTCTTGAAGTTCTCTGTCTAAGAAGTTCAAATATTTTGTAAAGACATAGAACTTTCCTTTGTCTACACGAACAAACAAAACAGGGTCTTTCATATCGTTCAAAAGTGTGTAAAGTCCTTTACATGAAATAAAGTCTATATTATTTTTCTTCAAACATCTTTCAAGAAGTTTTGCCATTTTTACTTAGCAAATAAATTTTAATGAAATGTTGTGGTCGTCAAATATTTTTATAACGTCTGGGAAACTATATTTTAAGTTCAACGTTTCACCTCCTTTCATAACGTATATCTTGTCAATGACATTATATGAAACACCACAGCAACTAATGTCGGGTTCTATTTCTTTGATGTTTATATCGTCTGCCTCTGTCAAAAGTTTCAATAGTTCTTTCAAAACTTCATGAGGTGCAATGACATATGAGTTCACTTTTACAGGGTTGTGTTCGACCAAGTTTAACATTATACCTAAAGCTTGACAAATCTTCTCCTGAGTTTTAAGTTTGTCTTTCAGTTGTTGGTAGTCGTTTCGAATATCTGCAACAGAACTTAAGTCTCTGCTAACTTCAGGGTATGTTGGTTGTTCTTTTACAGGAACTATTGTTATACCATCTTCGTCTTCGTATGGTTTCCCCACTTCAACATCTCTGTCTTTGACATTGACAACAACACTTTGACTGTTTGTTTGAGTTGGTGAATTTAACTTCACATCTGCCACCGCCATTAAACCTTTTGAAACACTTACGCTTCTATTTTTCGGAAATGACATTTTACTTAGAATAAAAAGATGGACGTATTTGAGTATCTCTTCGAATTGAAGCAAAACAAAGTTTACACACACAAACAATACAAATACATTGACAGAATAGTTCTTTACACAAACAATGGTAAATGTTATAGAATAGCAATATTTGCTGAACCAAAATATTTTCATAAAGCAAAGAAAGTTGGTATAACTGAAATGGTGAAAGTTCTTGAAGCAGACAAAAATATAACTTCAAAACTTACAGATATTTCTAAAGGTAAGTTTATCTTACAATATTATGTCAAAACTGGCGTACTGTCAATATTTGACGGAGAGAAGTCAGTTCAAGAACAACTTACTGACCTGCTGCCAAAATCTGCTCGATGGAAGCTGTCGTTATACCAATCTGAGGAGCCCCAGCAGGTTTCATCGAACGAATCTTCAAAAGAGCATCTTCCGTGAAAAGTGCTATTGGTTTTGTAAACTTCTTTGCTTTCAATTCATCTGGACCGTCTCTGTCACCAGTATATTGTATTTGAACTGTACCAACAGTTGAAATACCACCCATAAAGTCTTCTGAGTCAGCAAATGGAATGCCAAGCCAAAAGTTTGAACGGTCTCCATTTGTATATTGAGTTTTTTGACCTCCTGAATGAGTCCATACTTTCACATATGGCATAATAGAACTTTGCATTTCAGGGTTAATGGTTGTTGTGAAGTTGTTGTTAAAGTTCATAGCATCTAATGTCAAGTTGTATGACCTCATATCCTCAACTGTAGAATATTCTTCTCTTGGATAATATTTGCCATCTATGTTTATATGATATTTAATACCGGGGTTGTAGAAACAAGAATAGTCATTTATAGTTCGTCTGAACAGTACAAACATAGTATCTGCATGTTTCATTGCAGTTGTTAAAGCAATATCTGTTCTTGCACCTGGGTCAGCACTTTGGTTTCCAACTTCACCTGCAAAGTCTTTGACAGATATTTGGTGTATAGGGAACATAAGTGGAACTGCAATATATTTGGCAGCTAAAGCATTTGAAATATCTGGGTCCAACATATAGACTGCAAGTCTGCTTTCTATTCTCTTGCATTCAAATTTTTCGCATGTGAACTTAACTGGGTCCCAAGCATCTCCAGCAGCATTGAAATAATAGTTTACTTCAGTGTTGAGGTTTGAGAAACCAAAGTCTAAGTCAACTTTGTCTTTGCAAAATTCGGCGAATGACGTTTTATTTGTTCCCTTTACGTCTGTAATAGTGAATGGGTCTTGTGTTGGTGCAATGACTAAGTTATTTTTGCTTGGAGTAAGTTCGATAGAAATTTTTCCTGCCCAGTTTGGCAAGTATCTTAAAAACCTGAAGATGAGGAAAGATGACAAAGGAACTCTAAGTTTCAGTTTTACTTTGGTTACTGCTGCTGCAGTTTGTCCAGAAAGGTTAACATAAACTCCTGGAACGTTAGGGTCAAGTCTTCTTATTTTCTCAATAGTTGCATACTGGTCTGTTTGTTCTCTAGCTTGTGGTTGTACTGAGTTTCTCAAAGCGAACCATTCATAGTTTGCCCATGTTACTGTTTGAACTAAGTCAGAGTTAGAATATATCTTATATCCCATGAAAACTTCTGGAGCATATTGGTATCCGACATAGAAAATTCCATTGCAACCTTTCTTGTCAGACAACTTGGCAGAAGGTTTTATTTCAATGTCTTGTTCCACGTATAAGAATGAGTTGTCAATAGAAATAATATGAAACCTGTCGCAAGCAATATCTACTGTTGTTGAAGAACCTTCTCCAAACTCACCTACGTTTCCATAAGAAACAGCAGTTGTATATTCGTAAGTTCCAGGAACTATTTCTGACCTTCTAATGGCATTGTCGCATTCGTTATACCATTCGGAAACATTTCCATTCATGGCATCCAAAACTGTTGGCGTTATATTCTGAGCGGCGTACATTTCATATGGGTAAAAATATAGAATAGTTGGATTTATGTGTCATAATAGAACCCACTCGGACCAAGCTTTACTTTCTTCCTGACTGAGTTTTTAACTCTTCTTTTTCCTTCATTGCCACTACTTTCACTAGATGAAGTTACTTCTTCACTACTTTCACTTTGTTTTACTCTTCTCTTCTTCTTTTGTGTCGCTTTTGGTAACTTGCCCTCTGCTTCAAGTTGTTGCATCTTTGCCTCATGTTCACCTAGTATGTTGTAAATTTCCCATGTCCTTTTTGCCTTTGGGCTCTGGTCGCCCATCTCAGGTAACCTATATCCTAGAAAGATTTTGTCATAGTTTGTATTTGAGTCTTCGCGTATTGTTTGCATGACTCTTTCCTGAGTTTCCGGTTCTAGCTCTTCAAACAGAGCTTGTCCATATGGAATAAGCTCGTTTCCAAATATATGTTTTTGTAGCCATTCTGGTTTTCTTTCCATGTTACCAATAATATCTTTTGTGAATGGGAAAGCTTTTACCCAATGTTTCAGTCTTGCGTCATTTATTTCTGTAGTTGGTTTTATTTTGTCAAGGAACATGTTTTTCAATACTAACATTTCATTTGGTACTGTCCATTTGAGTTTTCTTAAATATTCATCCCTTCTCGGTTCATTGTCTGCAAAGTAAGTTTTTATGACATTTTGTAAACTTTCGTTTGCAAGGTCATGTACAATAGGTTCTCTTCCTTCTCCCTCCCTAACTTTCTTTCTAAACTCTTCACCAAATATACCATCTCTATGGTTCTGTGTAGTTCTTTGAGATAAATGTTCTAGAACGTCAGGTGTTATATTTCCATCAGCCATGTTCATTTCATACTGGTCCAAAATATCTGCATGTTTCATATCTTTCAATGGCATTAAAGCCGCGCTTAAAATACCAGCTATATCTCGTTCACCATTCACTTCCATTGCGTCTACAACTTCTTGGAATTGAGGTTGTAAGTTTATGAACCACCTATCCGGATTAGCTTTATGACCCCATCTCATTGTAGTTCCATAGTCTGCAGAAACAAAAGTAGGTTTGTTTCCATCTTGGTTAGGTTCTGAATGAACTTTAAACAATGTTTCATTTCTATATGTTTTGTTGAAATTTAACCTTTTATTTTCACCGAGTTCATCCGAAGATTGAACGTTAAATGCTCGTAAGTAAAAAGGGTTGTTGTATTTGTGTACATTTTCTTTCAGTACTTCCATTCTATGCTGAATATTTTCATCTGGTGTTGGAGTCTTTTGTATGTCGGCAAACATTTTTCGATATTCTTCTACTATGTCAGCCGAATTTTTCTTAGACTCTTGGAAAGATTCCATATTCTCCGCATACTCTTGTTGAGGGTCAAGATTTTTCGGCTGTTCCAAATCTTCATCTAGTTCTGTGAAGTTAGTTTCCAAAGGAGTGACTTGTTCGTTTCCTTCAGGCTCTTCTAGCTGTTGTTGCTGAACTATTTCTTCCATGTCTGGTTGTATCTGAACTTCTTCCTGTGGAGTTTCTTGTACCTCATCTGCTGGCATTTCATATATTCCGAGACCGTTTTTAACAAGTTCCCTATTTAAGTCATTCGCATTCATAACCCTTTCTTCTTTCGTTCCGTCTCTATTTTTTACGCGTTTCATGAAGATAGTTGAATTATCATTTATCTCTGACACCAAATATCTCGGAGTAAATTCATCCATGTCATTTGGATGATATGCTATTAAATCATATCCCTTAGCGAGCTTGTATTTTCCAGGTTTGAAATTATATCCCATTTGGTGCTGAACCATAAAGCTAAATAGGTTCGGGTCAGTATTTCCTTCCTTGAACTTTCTAATAGCTTCTTTATATCTGTCACTAAAGTCAAGAGTATCTGGGTAACCATAATCTTCCTTAAGCATTTTTAAGAATTCTTGGTTTCCTTGTTCTCTACTTCTTTTATGTCCTTGCTCTGTTTGTGGTTGTTGTTGTTGTGCTGGATTTTGAACTGTTGGTTGTTGTGCTGGTTGTTGTTGTGCTGGATTTTGAACTGTTGGTTGTTGTGTTGGTTGTTGTGCTGGTTTTGGTGCATGCCTGTGTCTGTGTCCATGTGACGATGTAAATGTTTTAGGTAGTCCTGGTGCAGGTGCTTCTCTTGGAGGGTTTGGTGGTATATAAGTTCCACTAGCTAGTATATAAGTTCCACCAGCTGGCACATATGTTCCATCTGCAGCATAATGTCCTACCTGACTTTTCGTTTTTAAGAAAGCATTTACTAGGTCTGTTTTGGTCTGTTGTAACTCTTTTTCTTGACTTTCCACAACAGTTGCTCTAACGGCGTCATAGGCACTTTGAACTGCCTGTCTCGTTGCTGCATCTGTTATTTTCGTCATATTTTGTGCTACTTCTTTTAACTCTTTGTCGAAACCTTCAGACTTCAGTTTCTTTCCAGATGAGAAGTCGTTCACTAGTTTCACCTTACTATGAAGAGCTTCGAAGGCGTTCTTAAAGTCAGCATTCGTTAAAGCTTCATTTGAACTGTCTTCATCCGCTTGTATTTTTGTCCTTATTGACCCTATAAGTTGGGCTGCTTTAGCGTTGGCTTGGGCATCTAACCAGTCATTGTTAGCTTTTATATATTCTGCGCTTTTCATTGCCTTTTGCATGGCTGCGTCGTTATTTTTACTTTCTTGTGCTAAGTTTTCATACTGTACGGTTTGGTTTTGCAACTGTAAAAGTTTTTCTGCCTTTACATTTGCTTCAACTTCTTTTTTATACTCATCGCTATCCATATATGTCTTCAGGGCTTTTTGTTTTATTTCTTCATCTTTCAGTACTTTATATTGAGTAGTATGGTTTTTCAAATTTAAAACATCTTGTTCCATTTTTGCTACTTCTGCTGCTTTTTCTGACACTTTTTTCGCATATTCCTCTGTACTTAGTTCTTTCAGTTGTTCTTCTTTCTTCTTTTTCTCTACGTTTAACTCATTGAGTTTCTTTGTGTGTCTGTCATATTCTAGTTTCTTTTCGTTTTCACTTATTTGTTTCTGTATGTCTATGTTTGACTTTTTGACATCTGATATTTGATTTTTGAGTGAACTCAAATTCATTTGACTTTGAGGGTTATAGGCTGTTCCGTCTGCAGCTCCACCATAGCCTGCCATTTTCGCTAAAAGTGCCGCTCTTAAACCTCCACTCTGTGCACCAATGACTCGGTTTAAAAGCATAGGGTTGCTTGACATTTGTTGCAACATAGTGGGGTCATTCAGCATTTGTTGTTGCAACTGTTGTTGTGGTGTCAGTCTTACTATTGGATGTTTCAATGCTCTCTTCCTCTTACGTATATTCTTACGTAGCTTACGTGGCATTTTAAGTGAAGTTAAAAAGCGGCTTTTGACAGATGTTTATATGACACTTTCTCCGGTTTATAGGACCTCTCTCATATTCTATCTTGTCATATCTAAACTCATAGTCATGTATGTCCTCTAACCATCTCATAACGGTTTCCAAACCACTTTTATCGGATGTAAAGTAAAAACATGGATGGTTATGTAAAACGTCTAAAGTTTCTAAAGAGTCTCTCAAAGTATACTTCCTTGGAACGCCCGTAACTTTTCTGTAGCGACGATAGACCCTTACTTGTCCGGACAACGTTATACTATTTTGAGTGCTCTACAAAAAAAGTCAACAGCGACGACTCTCAAAAATTTTATGGGCTAGAAGGGGCGCAGCCCCTGGAAAGCCCCCAATACCCAAAAAAACTTCATTTTATACTAAACATCTTCAGGGCTAGAGGGCACGAAGTGCCTGGAAGCCCCACTTCCTTTTTTTTTTATAATATTGAAAAATAAATCATCATGGATGAATATTACTAGTACTTCAGAATTATTTATTTTTTCGATCTAAATATAGAAATAATATCTACTCTATATAAAAATAACAATTATTTAATTTTATTGAAATTTTTATTATTTGATTAATATATTTTATGTGATATCTTAAATAGCAATAAAAA
The DNA here is from genome assembly GCF_026262505.1 of Trichomonas vaginalis G3. Lineage (NCBI taxonomy): Eukaryota > Parabasalia > Trichomonadida > Trichomonadidae > Trichomonas > Trichomonas vaginalis. Next base: position 18,901,429 of record NC_067206.1, on the reverse strand, counting down.
CTACACCACATAGTTATTCTAGGGTACCTTCATCTACTTCTAGAATTATAGGCTCTGGATTCGAATCTATGGTGCGCTATTGATAAAGTAAATTTCTCCATAGGCCCCCAAAAAATTGACAACCCGGGTAATTAATAAATAGGGTAATTAATAAATGCAGGTCATTTTATTTTTTTTTCTTAATTACATTATATATAATAATAGATTAAAAAAAAAAGGTAGTGGGGCCTCCAGGCACTTCGTGCCCTCTAGCCCCGAAGATGTTAGTATAAAATGAAGTTTATATAAAATGAGTTTTTTTTGGGTATAGGGGGCTTCCCAGGGGCTGCGCCCCTTCTAGCCCATAAAATTTTTGAGAGTCGTTGCTGTTGACTTTTTTTGTAGAGGACTCAAAATAGTATAACTATGTCCGGACAAGTAAGGGTCTATCGTCGCTACAGAAAAGTTACGGACGTTCCAAGGAAGTATACTTTGAGAGACTCTTTAGAAACTTTAGACGTTTTACATAACCATCCATGTTTTTACTTTACATCCGATAAAAGTGGTTTGGAAACCGTTATGAGATGGTTAGAGGACATACATGACTATGAGTTTTAGATATGACAAAGTCTTTACGAAGAAGTCTCAACAAAACATTGACGAAGAAGTCTCAACAAAGTCTTTACGAAGAAGTCTCAACAAAACATTTACGAAGAAGTCTCAACAAAGTCTTTACGAAGAAGTCTCAACAAAGTCTTTACGAAGAAGTCTCAACAAAACATTTACGATGAAGTCTCAACAAAGTCTTTACGATGAAGTCTCAACAAAACATATACGATGAAGTCTCAACAAAGTCTTTACGAAGAAGTCTCAACAAAACATTTACGATGAAGTCTCAACAAAGTCTTTACGAAGAAGTCTCAACAAAACATTTACGATGAAGTCTCAACAAAGTCTTTACGAAGAAGTCTCAACAAAACATTTACGATGAAGTCTCAACAAAGTCTTTACGAAGAAGTCTCAACAAAACATTTACGATGAAGTCTCAACAAAGTCTTTACGATGAAGTCTCAACAAAACATTTACGATGAAGTCTCAACAAAACATTTACGAAGAAGTCTCAACAAAACATTTACGATTAAGTCTCAACAAAACATTTACGATGAAGTCTCAACAAAACATTTACGATGAAGTCTCAACAAAGTCTTTACGAAGAAGTCATGACAAAGTCTCAACAAAGTCTTTACGAAGAAGTCTCAACAAAACATATACGATGAAGTCTCAACAAAGTCTTTACGAAGAAGTCTCAACAAAACATTTACGAAGAAGTCTCAACAAAACATTTACGATGAAGTCTCAACAAAGTCTTTACGATGAAGTCATGACAAAGTCTCAACAAAGTCTTTACGAAGAAGTCTCAACAAAACATTTACGATGAAGTCTCAACAAAGTCTTTACGAAGAAGTCTCAACAAAACATTTACGATGAAGTCTCAACAAAGTCTTTACGAAGAAGTCTCAACAAAACATTTACGATGAAGTCTCAACAAAGTCTTTACGATGAAGTCTCAACAAAACATTTACGATGAAGTCTCAACAAAGTCTTTACGAAGAAGTCTCAACAAAACATTTACGATTAAGTCTCAACAAAACATTTACGATGAAGTCTCAACAAAGTCTTTACGATGAAGTCATGACAAAGTCTCAACAAAACATTTACGATGAAGTCTCAACAAAGTCTTTACGAAGAAGTCTCAACAAAGTCTTTACGAAGAAGTCTCAACAAAACATTTACGATGAAGTCTCAACAAAGTCTTTACGATGAAGTCATGACAAAGTCTCAACAAAACATTGACGAAGAAGTCTCAACAAAACATTTACGATTAAGTCTCAACAAAACATTTACGATGAAGTCTCAACAAAGTCTTTACGATGAAGTCATGACAAAGTCTCAACAAAACATTTACGATGAAGTCTCAACAAAGTCTTTACGAAGAAGTCTCAACAAAGTCTTTACGAAGAAGTCTCAACAAAACATTTACGATGAAGTCTCAACAAAGTCTTTACGATGAAGTCATGACAAAGTCTCAACAAAACATTGACGAAGAAGTCTCAACAAAACATTTACGATGAAGTCTCAACAAAGTCTTTACGAAGAAGTCTCAACAAAACATTTACGATGAAGTCTCAACAAAGTCTTTACGATGAAGTCTCAACAAAACATTTACGATGAAGTCTCAACAAAGTCTTTACGATGAAGTCATGACAAAGTCTCAACAAAACATTTACGATGAAGTCTCAACAAAGTCTTTACGAAGAAGTCTCAACAAAGTCTTTACGAAGAAGTCATGACAAAACATTTACGATGAAGTCTCAACAAAGTCTTTACGATGAAGTCATGACAAAGTCTCAACAAAACATTGACGAAGAAGTCTCAACAAAACATTTACGATGAAGTCTCAACAAAGTCTTTACGAAGAAGTCTCAACAAAACATTTACGATGAAGTCTCAACAAAGTCTTTACGAAGAAGTCTCAACAAAACATTTACGATGAAGTCTCAACAAAGTCTTTACGAAGAAGTCTCAACAAAACATTGACGAAGAAGTCTTGACAAAACATAGACAAGAAAGTTCATGAGAAATTAGATGAAGAAGAACTTGACAAAACATAGACAAGAAAGTTCATGAGAAATTAGATGAAGTCTCAACAAAACATTGACGAAGAAGTCTTGACAAAACATAGACAAGAAAGTTCATGAGAAATTAGATGAAGTCTCAACAAAACATTGACGAAGAAGTCTTGACAAAACATAGACAAGAAAGTTCATGAGAAATTAGATGAAGAAGAACTTGACAAAACATTTACGATGAAGTCTCAACAAAACATTGACGAAGAAGTCTTGACAAAACATAGACAAGAAAGTTCATGAGAAATTAGATGAAGAAGAACTTGACAAAACATTTACGATGAAGTCTCAACAAAACATTGACGAAGAAGTCTTGACAAAACATAGACAAGAAAGTTCATGAGAAAGTCTTTACAAAACATTGACGAAGAAGTCTCAACAAAACATTGACGATGAAGTCATGACAAAACATTTACGATGAAGTCTCAACAAAGTCTTTACGAAGAAGTCATGACAAAGTCTTTACGATGAAGTCTCAACAAAGTCTTTACGATGAAGTCATGACAAAGTCTTTACAAAACATTGACGATGAAGTCTTGACAAAGTCTTTACGAAGAAGTCATGACAAAGTCTTGACAAAGTCTTTACGAAGAAGTCATGACAAAGTCTTTACAAAACATTGACGATGAAGTCTTTACAAAACATTGACGATGAAGTCTTTACAAAGCATATACGATGAAGTTCGATGAAGTCATGACAAAACATTGACGATGAAGTCATGACAAAGTCTTTACGATGAAGTCATGACAAAACATTGACGATGAAGTCATGACAAAACATTGACGATGAAGTCATGACAAAGTCTTTACGATGAAATCATGACAAAACATATACGATGAAATCATGACAAAACATATACGAACGAAGAAGGATACAACAAACTCATTGAAATGGGAATGGTCGGTGAAAAGATGGGCTGTTTTAAGCTAGATAAGGTATTTTCCGAAGTTCATGTCCTCTCCAAGCGTAAGTACTGGGGCATACTTGAAGACGGCACAGAAATAAAACATTGCATGAAGTAAAAATTTTTTATTCGAATTTGAATTTAAATGTGGGGAATTCTTGGTCTCAAACTCATATATAACCTGTTTGTCTGTATTTTCGTCGACTATGGCACGAGACACGAACGTTGACCAAACGGACAAAAAGTGTCATTTCAGATGGTCACGCAGCCAATCGCATTCGAGCACTTCGAAGAAGCCTTACGTTCCAAGGGAGAGGGTGTCTGGTGCAAGGCAGAGGTCATGAAACTCTACGAGCAGTACATCCTCAATGCCTGGGAGGACAAATCGTCCTTGGATTGGCAATTCTACCAACTCCTCTGGGACGACCTCCTACGCAACTGGGATGACGAAAGAGTCCAATTCAAAGGTCAGGAACTACTTATCCAAATGACCATTAATTTAAGCTACTTATGCAACTAAAAACTTAAATTTACTCGGGTTTTCCCCCTAAAATAAAATTTTTTTACTCTTAGAACCACTCGAGGTTCTCCTTACGGTTGTTGAGCTTGTCACCGTCAATGTGTCTGACCTTCGTCTTCTTGTTTGGATTTGGAACCCATTGCATACCGACAAGCCTTCCCATGGAAATTGTACCGTAATTCCGAAGGTTAAGGCTCAAGTGTCCCAAGTTGTTGAGGACTGGGTAAGAACCTTGCCGGTCTCCCTGTTGCGGATTTTGTATGGGTAGGGTTGGGAAATTTCATAACTGTCATCGGCAACAAGGGTTGCCCAAACTTCCTTTTCTTCGTGTTTCTCTTCTTCTTCCTCTTCTTCTTCGTGTTTCTCTTCTTCCTCGAAAATTCCTTCTTCAATTTGGTACTCACCGAAGTACGGTGTTGCATGTTCTGTCCTTTCCGAGTACCTTCCAGATGGCGTCTATCTCTTCGAAGAAACGGTAGATGAGTCTGGCAAGGTCTCGGTTCTCTCTCTCGTAATTGCGCAAGGTTTCCGCGAAATCGTTCAGGCATTTCTCATTGGAAGCTTGGTTCATGGGATCGGCTTTAAGTTCCTTCATCTCTGTCATAAGACTACTTTGGAGAGTCTTAATGGTGTTTGTCAGATGAGCGTTCAATTGGACAATTTGAAGTTGAACTGGGCGCTTGTCTGGCAACCTTGAAAGGACATCTGCCATTGAGTTTGGCTTCGGTGCTTGTTCGGACATCGAAAAAATGAAGTGGTTTGAGAATGACGGTTTTACTTCAAAAAGCTTGTTATGATGGTTAAGTCATACAACAAGTTTAAAATAATATCTTGTTCTTCTTCTGAACGTTTGTTGTCTCTTCCGATAAAAGTTTCGAACATGAGAACCAAAAAACGTTTTTTGAGATTGCGGAAGAGTTCAGGCAAACGTTCATATTCTGGATATGTTGGGAGCAGTTCGAAACATCTGAGCTGACTTTCGGACAAAATTGGGACAATGTCAACAAATTCATCTTTGGTCGGACTGCTTGAAGGTAAGTCCCTTACATGTAAGTAGCTCTGGTAAAGTCTTCTCATTTCTGCTAACTTTTGGAGTATAGCTTCGTAGTTTAGAAGTTTTAATTTTAATTGTCTTATTCCACTCTTGACATCTAAACGGTAACTATCCATGAGGTCAAGAGTAGCTTTGGTAGCTTTAAGTGGAGCTATCTGTTCCTTGACTTCTGCAATTTTGGTTGCAATTGTGATTTGAGCTGCTTCAAGTTCGCCGTCTATGTCGTTCTCAACACCTTCAACCATAGCTTGAAACTCTTCATCGGTCCATTGAGATTGGTGTGGGACGAATTTAACTTGCTTCATTCAAAAAATGAAAAAAATGTTTTTACTCAAAGCGTGCCATGTATATGGCTATAAGAAACTTACCAGAAGGCTTCTTCTTCACATGCGTAAAAACATAAAAAAAGTGAAGTTAAAATGAGATGTTTACTGAACTGGCTGAATGTCGCCTTCACAGGTTATGTAGAACGGCTGACCCGAGAAGTGAAGGAGAGACTGAATTGCCAATTTCATATGGGGTAGGGGGTTCTCCTTGTTTGGTATTTTTATCCAAGGACGTTTGTTTAGGAACTTAACAAGAGCTTCTCTTTTGGCGTCCTTTATGCCATCGTAGGCTGTCCCGTCTGGTATTTGAATTGGAATTCCAGTCGAAGTCTCGAGCTGAAGTGTAGACCTTCCAGAAATAGAGATGAACTTGACCTTGGGCTTCATGACCTTGCGCAAGTAGTCTTTTACGCAGTCGTTAATTTCAATTAGGTAAATTGCCTCGTCAAGTCTTTCTTGCATTCCAAGTTCTTCCTTCCGACAGGAAAAAAATTTCCTGTTGTTCGTCCGTAAACCATTCAAATTTTCGAAAATTGAGAACTTTTTGGTCGAACTTCAGAAAATGTTTTTCCTTCCGACAGAAAAAGTTTTTCCTTCCGACAGAAAAAGTTCTTCCATCCGACAGGACACAAACGGATGACTGACGTTCCTCTTCCTGAATGCCTTCCAAAGCCAGAAGAACCTAAAGCACCAGCCCCTGCACCTCAGCAACCACAACAACCTCAGTTCCAGCAAGTACCTCCACCAAATTACTACCAATTTCCACCTCAAGGTTACTACCCACCACAAGGCTTCCCGAACTACCCTCCTCAACCTATGCCTTACTTCCCCAACCCTTGGATGTTCCAGCAAGCTCCACCCCAGCAATTCCAATTCCAATCTCAATCGAAGAGAGACCAAGACTTCGAAGAAGGTCTGAACCGCTTACGCAAAGAGTATGCTACAGCTCCAATGGAAGACGACAGACTTTCAGTCTCTTCCCTCAAATCGACCGATTCGACTCGTACCACAGATTCGGTTCGTGACCGTGACGACTACCTCAAGCAGTCTGAGAGACTCTTCATCCTACAACCATTTACAGTTGGAGCTCTCAAGAACATGCGCAATTACGAAGGTCAGACACCAGCTGGAGACCGCAAAACAGACGTACTCGCAAGAGCCGTCCAGCTCGTCAAGACAAAGACTGAGATAGTCGACTTCATTCTTGCAGCTTGCCCATACAAGTAAAAAAATAAACAATTACGAGTTAAACTTTTTATTCTTTCTTTTCTGAGTTGTTTAGAGCTGGTTTCTCTTGTAGGAACCTTTCGTACTCTTCCATGGTCATGGAATTGCGAATTTGGTACGCAATTCCAGGTTCGTTGTTTTTGAACCTTACGTATGTAACGCTTCCATCCTCCTCAGGGAAGTAAGCTGCTAACATCTGACCAAGTTTTCTCGGTGACTCGGAGCTCATTAAAAATGTCACTTTTTAAACGTTAAGTTTTTAGTCTTATTTTACCCTTTGTTTGTCAGGGTAGTATTGGAGCGCAATTTCTCCAAATTCTCTGTGTCGGAGTTCTTCAGCATTTTCCAAGGTGTACCTGGAGAACTCAAAGAAGTCTTACGTAGAGACAAGGATGGTTATATAAATGCAACAAAGATGGCAAGAGAAGCGGGAAGGTTAAACCATTTAAACAGATTTCTCAATAGTGCTAAAATGCAGGAAATTCTTGAGTTTTGGTTGAAAAAAGAGGTGGAGCCAAAAGTGGCTCGACCTCAAAACAAGCATTTTGTGAAGAATATACCAACCGCCGGAATTCCGGCGGTTGCTTTTTATACAAAATTCAACAGGTGAATTTTCATGAATTTCCTTAAGACAGAAAAAAATATATTTTAGGTGGAACCAGGTCCCTCGGTCAACTAACATCTTTTTGAAAATGGTGACAACATGACATTTTGACAACAACACAGGAAATAAACTTCATCGTACATGTTTTGTCATGATTTCATCGTATATGTTTTGTTAAGACTTCATCGTATATGTTTTGTCATGATTTCATCGTACATGTTTTGTTAAGACTTCTTCGTACATGTTTTGTTAAGACTTCATCGTACATGTTTTGTTAAGACTTCATCGTACATGTTTTGTCATGATTTCATCGTATATGTTTTGTTAAGACTTCTTCGTACATGTTTTGTTAAGACTTCATCGTACATGTTTTGTTAAGACTTCTTCGTACATGTTTTGTTAAGACTTCATCGTACATGTTTTGTTAAGACTTCTTCGTATATGTTTTGTCATGATTTCATCGTATATGTTTTGTTAAGACTTCTTCGTACATGTTTTGTTAAGACTTCATCGTACATGTTTTGTTAAGACTTCTTCGTACATGTTTTGTTAAGACTTCATCGTACATGTTTTGTTAAGACTTCTTCGTATATGTTTTGTCATGATTTCATCGTATATGTTTTGTCATGATTTCATCGTAAATGTTTTGTTAAGACTTCTTCGTACATGTTTTGTTAAGACTTCATCGTACATGTTTTGTCATGATTTCATCGTATATGTTTTGTTAAGACTTCTTCGTACATGTTTTGTTAAGACTTCTTCGTACATGTTTTGTTAAGACTTCTTCGTACATGTTTTGTTAAGACTTCATCGTCAATGTTTTGTTAAGACTTCTTCGTACATGTTTTGTTAAGACTTCATCGTACATGTTTTGTTAAGACTTCTTCGTATATGTTTTGTCATGATTTCATCGTATATGTTTTGTTAAGACTTCTTCGTACATGTTTTGTTAAGACTTCATCGTACATGTTTTGTCATGATTTCATCGTATATGTTTTGTCATGATTTCATCGTAAATGTTTTGTTAAGACTTCATCGTACATGTTTTGTTAAGACTTCATCGTACATGTTTTGTCATGATTTCATCGTACATGTTTTGTTAAGACTTCTTCGTATATGTTTTGTTAAGACTTCTTCGTAAATGTTTTGTCATGATTTCATCGTATATGTTTTGTTAAGACTTCATCCTACATGTTTTGTTAAGACTTCTTCGTATATGTTTTGTCATGATTTCATCGTATATGTTTTGTTAAGACTTCTTCGTATATGTTTTGTCATGATTTCATCGTAATGAGCGTAAATCAGCAAAAATATATTTTAGGGTAGATGGTTAGATCTAACCTCATTTCTAACCTCATTTCTACCATCGTAGAAAACACACAAAACTCTTGAATTTTGTTGCTGAATTCAATAAAAATATATTTTAGTTTTTTTTTTAAAAAAATATTTTTTATTTTTATTGTAAGAACATGTTAGCAACAACAGCACCAAACTCGTTAGTCATGAACCCAACTTCAATGTTAGTAGAGATGAAAAGCTTCATTCCTTCTTCATATACTTTCGAAACAGAAATCCAGAAGATAAAGCAGGAACTTCTCCAAGGAGATTTAGACTGTACCGCACAGGATGAAACAAATGAACAGTATCTTTATGAAATGCAGGATATTATTGACCATCTACCTAAACTTCCTGAAATACAACAACAAAAGCTCACTATTCCTGAATTCGATGAAATAGAAGTCAAAGCAACTGACTCAGTAGAAATAAAGAAGTTCATACGTAAGATAAACTATGAGTTTCTTGGATTTCATTGCAACCACAAAGACTGCGATATGGTATATTTCATTGACATATATAAATCTGGGGAGTTTAAGACCTACGACAACTTTGTTTCGTTAGTTGCAAAATGTGTATGGCAGATAAGAGATAAAGATAGAAGAGGTAAAGTATGGAACGGACAAATAAAACCAGCAGCCTTTGAGTTAAAGAAAACCATTTACGCCTTAGTCATACTTGCAGGTAAGGTTTCAATGTACAATGCTAAAATGAACTCACAATGTTCAAAATGTAAAGCAGCAATGAGGAAATATAACTACTCCGTCAAAGAGATAGAACGTATGCGAAACGACTATGCTGACTTAAAAGAAAGAAGCAGAGAAACCAGCAGAAGATAAAATGGACATGTTGACATTTCTGAACAAAAACTATCCAACTGCTGACGATTTCCTTCTATCTGACGTCAAGAAGAAATATAAAGAAACATTCGGCATTGTTAAAACTTTTGACATACTGACAGAAGAAATAGAAGCTACAAAACTGTTTAGAATTTCAAATATACATCGTACAATTCATGTAAAATGCTTGTGAAAAAAGATGTTAGTTGACCGAGTGACCGAGTGACCTGGTGACACCTAAAAACCATCTACCCTAAAATATATTTTTGCTGAAAAAAATGACCAAATTTCATGAATTTCCTCATATGTTTGCTACCTGAGGAAAACCGAGGGTAGAGATTCCGTACGAAAATCGTAAAAAAACTCTATGAAAATCGTGAAAAAATGCGACCCTCGGAAAACCGAGGGACGAGATTCCATTCGAAAATCGCAAGAATTTGCGACCCCGACTTTTTTCGGGGTCGCCTAAAACACATGAAAATCGTGAAAAATTGCGAGTACGTAAAAAAACGTAGTCGCCTAAAACTCATGAAAATCGTAAAAAAAACTCATGAAAATCGTGAAAAATTGCGAGTAGGTAAAAAACCCCAGTCGCCAAAACTCTATGAAAACAGTGAAAAAATGACCAAATTTCATTATATAACTGTATTTTTTTTACGAAGTGAACTTTTACTCTTCGTCAAAAAAATCCCTGAAATCATATCTTTTATACAAGATAGAAAAAAAAGTTAGTTTTTATTTTTTTTATTTTTTTATTTTGTATGTAAGAACAGGAAATGACAAACATTGAGTTTGAAACAGTTAAAAAGATAGACAATGACACCAAAGTGGTTAGAATAGGTGATTTAAACGTAAGATACTCAAAGAAATACAACAAATATTCTTTGTCAGACATTTTAACACTATCTGGAAAGAAAACATCCCACGACTGGGTTAGAAATGCTTCAACTCAGAAAATTTTGACAAGAAATCCTGAGCTGATGATATCGGTAAGATTCTATGGAACAAGAGCATATCTTATAGACAAAAGTCTTATACCAGTAGTTTTGTTCTGGATTGACCCAGTTGTTGGATATAATTTCATAACATATGGTTCATTCGATACGGAACGTTGCAGTGAAGGCTTACTTTACATCGTTCAGAAACCGAAGGACTTCAATACAAAGAGATATAAGATAGGAAGAACATTTAATATAACTCAAAGATATGACAGTATAGTCAATAGAGTCAAGGTTGTGTTTGTTAACGATATGAGAGCTGCAGAAACAGAACTACTTGAAAAGTTTGAGAAAATGTATGGTGCTCCCACGAAAGGTAAAGAAACGTTTGAAGTAGATGAGATAGATAGTGCTATAAAAGTATTTGACGAAGTTGCTGAAAAATACATGTAAAGCGTTTATTTTTGGTCTTTTATACAAGATAGAAAATAACGCTAATTTTATTTTTTTTTATTTTTTTATTTTGTATGTAAAGACAGATATGACAACAACAGAGAACACAACAACTGCTATCGTTCATGAAGCTATAGATGAAGAATACGAGTGGGTTCAGTATAACAAACAGTTACGTCTCATTCGTTCGGTCAAAGATGACATGTACCAAATGCAAAGTATTTTGACAGCATGTTTTGAACCAGATACTAAGAAACCACAAGACTGGTTTAGGAACCAAAGCACTATTGAACTATTAAATGAAGCTGAAAATTCGACTACGGATTTTTCCGTAGTCGCAAAAACTCGAGTAAGTAAAAAACCCCAGTCGCCAAAACTCTATGAAAATCGTGAAAAATTGCCAAACGGTTTGAGAGGATATTATGTACATAGACTTCTTGTAAATGCTGTTGCAATGTGGGCTTCAACTCGTTATGCTTGGTATATTTACAGACTTCTTGACGAAATTCATAGACAAGAACGTGAAGAGCTAGAGAACAAGCTTGAAGCAAAAGACAAAAACATACAGAAAAGAATACCACGTTCGGTACCAAAAGGAAAGGAAAAGAACTATAAGTATATGATTTATACTGAAGAGATGGAAAATGAAGAAGACAGAGATATGGTTATGTTGCATTTAGTCAGAAGAAACAACAAAAGCTTTTACGACCTTGCTAAGATTTACAAATCTGACAGAAATTGGTTCTATCGCGAAAACTTACCGATTTCAATGACACCGAATGAAGATGTTAAACAGATAGTTCAAGATACGTTACCTCAAACACACTATGATATGAAAGGTTGTACAATACTTACATTCAAAGAAGATTTGCCGCTACTGAAAGAAAAAATAACAGAGTATTTTGACAACTTCAAACAAGCAGAGTAGATGAACCATTTATTTTTCAAGCTTGACTTCAAATGGCTCAGGTAGCTCTATAAGGTAAATTGTCTTGTCAAATCCTTCTGGCATTCCGAGTCCTTCCTTCCAACAGGAAAAAAATTTCCTTCCAACAGGAAAAAAATTTCCTTCCAACAGGAAAAAAATTTCCTTCCAACAGGAAAAAATTTTCCTTCCAACAGGAAAAATTTTTCCAGTTGTCCGTCCGTAAACCATTCAAATTTTCGAAAATTGAGAACTTTTTGGTCGAACTTCAGAAAAAGTTTTTCCTTCCGACAGGAAAAGTTTTTCCTTCCGACAGGAAAAATTTTTCCTTCCGACAGGAAGAGTTCTTCCTTCCAACAGGAAAAGTTCTTCCTTCCGACAGGACACAAACGGATGGCTGACGTTCCTCTTCCTGAATGTCTTCCAAAGCCAGAAGAACCGACAGCCCCAGCACCACAAGCAGACTAAGACTCAACACTTACATTTTTACGCTTGACTTTTTACAATTTGAACTTTGTTCGCGTAGATATGAATTCTGAAAGAAGTATGAGGGTCTTGTATGACTTTGTACTTCTCCCATAGTTCATGTCTGTCAAACTTACCTGCCATGGACTCTTTCATAAGTTCCATGAAATCGTCTTCGGACAATCCGGGGAAAAGTATAATATCAGTAAGTATTCTCTTTACATCCTTACTTAAACTCTTGGCTGTCTGTACACAAATGACAACTGAGATGTTAAAGTGTCTGAGCTTCTTAAGAATTCGACACATGTCTTGTTCTCTGTTCTTTAACAAAGGATGAGAAGCAAAGTCATCTAAGATAAGAAGACATCTGTGAGGGTAAGTCTTCCAATCGTAAGATTGCAATTTCTTCGAAATGTATTCTATCTCTTTCTGTTTGTTTCTGAAGTGTTTCTTCTCTAATATTCTCTGCATTTCCTCATTTGGGTCTTTAAACTTCGAATTGACATACTCATTTATAGCATTGTACTTCAAAACTCTTCTTTGGTACTTCTTTATCCAATCTAACAACTCAGAGTCTTTTATACATACTAACTTAGACTTCTTTATAATATCTTTGAACGAATTTACGGTTTGGTCAAATTGACCCGAAGTACTACAAATGACTACTAACTCATAGAATGGGTTCTTCTCATCTAGTTCTTGTTGTTGTGCAGCCATTTTAAGATAAGTGAAAGTCTTACCCGACCCAGGTGGTGCAATTAGACCTGTTATACCATTCTGAGCAAATAAGAACTTGTCATGTATGGGTTTTATCTGAGCATTTTCTAACTTCCTCTTGTTCTTGTTTAAAACATTCTCAAATTTCTTGTCAATGTCAGCAAACTTTTTTTCTAACATATTTTTAGAAAAATTAAAATTTTTATCTTTTAGAAAATGTCTAGCGATTTCGCTATCTATATTCGAGACAAGCTTTTCGACAGCAAAACATCTGTCGACCATAAAATCTTACATAGTGTAAACAAGAAAGGGGAATTTGTTCTAAAGTTCTGTTTCTGGGAATATGACAAGAACCATAAAACCTTAAGCAGAGAAGTCTTAAAATTTGTCAATGACAGACTTGTTGACAGAGATGACGCCTCTTGGAGAGATGAAGTCCAACAAAACTTCTTAGAATGCAAAGAAGACACATGCGCTGTTCTTGAAAATGAAATAGAAAACAGAATAGAAGAGCTATTAAATGACAAAGCACTTTTACAAAAATATGGTTCTGAGAAGTTTGACATAACTCCACCAGAGAAGAAGAAGAGAGAAAAGAAAGAAAAGAAAGTAGAAGAAGAGAAGAAAGAACCTGAACCAGTTCCAGAGAAAAAGAAATTTGACATGTAAAAATAAAATTTTATTTTTAGAACATTTCTGGGTCAATGTCAATGTTCTCTTCCTCTTTAGGAGCAAACACCGGCTTAGACTCTAAAATCTTTTTACCCAATTTACCTTGAACTTCTACAACTTTAGACTCATAATATTCATAGTCGTCTGCTTTCTTTGGTTCATAAGGTATAACAAGTTTGTATGCTTTGCCTTCTTTAAGGTTTGAAAACCTTCTGTCAAAACTTTCTTTGACTGTTAACAAACCTTCTATGTCTAAGTCTTCAAATTTCGCACCATTTTTAGTCACAATAGCAAACTTAACTGGTTCGATGTTCCAAACTTTGCTGAATGAAGACTTTTCAAAATGGTAGAAGTAAACATTCAAATATGTGAATGGGTCTAGTTCTTCTTTAAGTCCTGACATGTACTTGTTGACTGAGATGAATTTCGTCATCTTTTCTATCGGATAAAAAAATATTTTTTTTTTAAATTTACTCAGAAAAATTTTTCTTTGTATATACACCATTCTGTACGTCTAAAAGACTTTTGACATTTGCCAAGAATGTTCGTTTAGACGCTGTCATATAACCAGATTCTTGACAATATTGTTTATACGAATCGTACAATGACCTTTCATCTAAACACTCAAAGTCAGTTTCATCTATGAACAGTTCATATACACTCTTGTTTGCTTCTAACAATGTTTGTCTCTCTTCGGTATGTGGAATTTGTCTTGGATTGAACTTAGAAATATCTAATGTCATGAAATATGAGAACAAGTGGTTGTAAAAGTCAGATGTCAAAGTTTCTGCTAAGTCGTCAAAATATTCTGTATCTTGCATATGAGAATCTGACGTTCTGACAACTACATATCTTTCTGTCAGAACTTTCTAACTTCATCGGAACGGCATTGTTTGAAACCATGACGAAGTTTGCAACATTTTCACAAACTCTTTGGTCTTTATATTTTCTTTCAACAACTCCAACTTTGTCTGTTATAAACTCTTCAAAGCATCTGAGTTCAAAACTTTTGTTGTATCTATACTTTGAAGTTCGTTACATACTATAAGTTTCATATTCTCTATTGAAGAGTTAAATTTACCGCAGATGTTTTCTAAGTTTGTCATATTCGGGTTCGAAATAGCCCTCTAACAGTTTGCATAAGATATCTGTAAAAAAGTGTTCTTACCAGTTCCTTGTTTTCCAATTATGATGAGAGCAGTTTCATTTTTAGCACTTGGATGTTGTAAGATGTTTTGCAACCAACATAAGATATACTCATAGACTCTTTCGTTTCCATTGCATATAATTTCTTTGACATGGTCTAACCAAGCTTCTATAACATTTTCTTTCCATTTACTTGTTCGTATTTATATCCGTGAAGATAGAATAGAAGTTTGGAGATGGTGTATAGAACTTTATACCACGAACTGAAAAATCTTCAAGTTTTGACAATAAGATATCCAAGCATCTAACATCTTCATGCCAACTTGTACGACTTTTATTTTCTTAAGTTTCTGTTTACATTCTTGTTCTGAAACTATTGTCGCTTTAGGTTTGTTAAAGACTACATCCCATTCTTTCATAACATAACATTTCTGGGGCAGAGTCGACATAAATGACTAAACGTTTCAAATTTTCGACTGCTTTGTTATAGTCTCTAAATGGACACATATTTCTGAAGGCTTGGAAGTCATAAAAATCTGAAACATCTATTCTGTACATTTTTAATAAAAAAAAAAAATATTTTTTTTATTCTTGACTTTGTTGTTGCATTTGTTCCATTTGTTGCATTTGTTGTTCTTGAGCTATTTGTTGTTGAAGTTGTTCTTGTAGTACAATACTTTCACCAGTTGCATCTTCCAATTCGAAACTTTCTGCGTCATTGACAAATACATAGGACATAAAAGTTTTACAGGAACAAAGTTTGCGTCAACTAAGGTTAAGTTTAATGTTTGCTAAAGTGTTTGAGTTCACTAAAGCTGAAAACTCTGCATTCGAATGAACAATAGGCAAACCAGCAGAGAATGTGTTGTTTATACGCATGAGTATCTTTTGTCATAGTAGTTTTGTCGACATTCGAATAGCACTTTGAACTAAGTTTGAAACAATATATAAAATAGGTGTACTTAAAGTCAATGGAACAGACAAACCTTGTATGACACCTTTTCCTGTTATAGGAAATTGTTGGTAGTAAAAACCAGATATAAGTTTTGTATTATAGCTCATATCGTTTATACTAAACTCAGTCGGACATCCAACATAATGAAACCTGCTCTAGTTGCAGCACATGTTACATCCGTCCTTAAAGTATTAAATAAGTCAACAAAACCTGTTGGTGGTATATCTGAGTAAGTATCTTCAAAGGAGTATTTTTACCATTCACAACAAAGTCTTCTGGTGTCAAAAGAGCAAAACAGGCTTTAGTCGTCATCGTGTTTAAGGTCAGTTTACAATATCGTCCTTGAGGACTTTTGTAAGTTTGTTGTTATAGAATTATATGACTCAGGGTTTTAGTCGTAATAGTATAAACACACTATGTCTTCTGCATTTTACTTAGCAAGTAAATTTTAATGAAATGTTGTGGTCGTCAAATATTTTTTAACGTCTGGGAAACTATATTTTAAGTTCAACGTTTCACCTCCTTTCATAACGTATATCTTGTCAATGACATTATATGAAACACCACAGCAAGCAATGTCGGGCTCTATTTCTTTGATGTTTATATCGTCTGCCTCTGTCAAAAGTTTCATAGTTCTTTCAAAACTTCATGAGGTGCAATGACATATGAGTTCACTTTTACAGGGTTGTGTTCGACCAAGTTTAACATTATACCTAAAGCTTGACAAATCTTCTCCTGAGTTTTAAGTTTGTCTTTAAGTTGTTGGTAGTCGTTTCGAATATCTGCAACAGAACTTAAGTCTCTGCTAACTTCAGGATATGTTGGTTGTTCTTTTACAGGAACTATTGTTATACCATCTTCGTCTTCGTATGGTTTCCCCACTTCAACATCTCTGTCTTTGACATTGAACAACAACACTTTGACTGTTTGTTTGAGTTGGTGAATTTAACTTCACATCTGCCACCGCCATTAAACCTTTTGAAACACTTACGCTTCTATTTTTCGGAAATGACATTTTACTTAGAATAAAAAGATGGACGTATTTGAGTATCTCTTCGAATTGAGCAGAGCAAAGTTTACACACACAAACAATACAAATACACTGATAGAATAGTTCTTTATACAAACATGGAAAATGTTATAGAATAGCAATATTTGCTGAACCAAAATATTTTCATAAAGCAAAGAAGTTGGTATAACTGAAATGGTGAAAGTTTTGACGTTGACAAAAATATAACAACAAAACTGACCGATATTTCTAAAGGTAAGTTTATAATACAATACTATGTCAAAACTGGCGTACTGTCAATATTTGACGGAGAGAAGTCAGTTCAAGAACAACTTACTGACCTGCTGCCAAAATCTGCTCGATGGAAGCTGTCGTTATACCAATCTGAGGAGCCCCAGCAGGTTTCATCGAACGATCTTCAAAAGAGCATCTTCCGTGAAAAGTGCTATTGGTTTTGTAAACTTCTTTGCTTTCAATTCATCTGGACCGTCTCTGTCACCAGTATATTGTATTTGAACTGTACCAACAGTTGAAATACCACCCATAAAGTCTTCTGAGTCAGCCAAAATGGAATGCCAAGCCAAAAGTTTGAACGGTCTCTTTGTATATTGAGTTTTTGACCTCCTGTATGAGTCCATACTTTCACATATGGCATAATAGAACTTTGCATTTCAGGTTAATGGTTGTTGTGAAGTTGTTGTTTTAAAGTTCATAGCATCTAATGTCAAGTTGTATGACCTCATATCCTCAACTGTAGAATATTCTTCTCTTGGATAATATTTGCCATCTATGTTTATATGAATATTTAATACCAGGGTTGTAGAAACAAGAATAGTCATTTATAGTTCGTCTGAACAGTACAAACATAGTATCTGCATGTTTCATTGCAGTTGTTAAAGCAATATCTGTCTTGCACCTGGGTCAGCACTTTGGTTTCCAACTTCACCTGCAAAGTCTTTGACAGATTTGGTGTATAGGGAACATAAGTGGAACTGCAATATATTTGGCAGCTAAAGCATTTGAAATATCTGGGTCCAACATATAGACTGCAAGTCTGCTTTCTATTCTCTTGCATTCAAATTTTTCGCATGTGAACTTAACTGGGTCCCAAGCAGTTCCAGCAGCATTGAAGTAGTAGTTTACTTCAGTGTTGAGGTTTGAGAAACCAAAGTCTAAGTCAACTTTGTCTTTGCAAAAGTCACAGAACTTGGCTCCACCAGCTGTATCTGTAATAGTGAATGGGTCTTGTGTTGGTGCAATGACTAAGTTATTTTTGCTTGGAGTAAGTTCGATAGAAATTTTTCCTGCCCAGTTTGGCAAGTATCTTAAAACCTGAAGATGAGGAAAGATGACAAAGGAACTCTAAGTTTCAGTTTTACTTTGGTTACTGCTGCTGCAGTTTGTCCAGAAAGGTTAACATAAACTCCTGGAACGTTAGGGTCAAGTCTTCTTATTTTCTCAATAGTTGCATACTGGTCTGTTTTTCTCTAGCTTGTGGTTGTACTGAGTTTCTCAAAGCGAACCATTCATAGTTTGGCCCATGTTACTGTTTGAACTAAGTCAGAGTTAGAATATATCTTATATCCCATAAAAACTTCTGGAGTATATTGGTATCCGACATAGAAAATTCCATTGCAACCTTTCTTGTCAGACAACTTGGCAGAAGGTTTATTTCAATGTCTTGTTCCACGTATAAGAAAGAGTTGTCAATAGAAATAATATGAAACCTGTCGCAAGCAATATCTACTGTTGTTGAAGAACCTTCTCCAAACTCACCTACGTTTCCATAAGAAACAGCAGTTGTATATTCGTAAGTTCCAGGAACTATTTCTGACCTTCTAATGGCATTGTCGCATTCGTTATACCATTCGGAAACATTCCATTCATGGCATCCAAAACTGTTGGCGTTTATATTCTGAGCGGCGTACATTTCATATGGGTAAAATATAGAATAGTTGGATTTATGTGTCATAATAGAACCCACGTGGACCAAGCTTTACTTTCTTCCTGACTGAGTTTTTAACTCTTCTTTTTCTTTCATTGCCACTACTTTCACTAGATGAAGTTACTTCTTCACTACTTCACTTTGTTCTACTCTTCTCTTCTTCTTTGGTGTCGCTTTTGGTAACTTGCCCTCTGCTTCAAGTTGTTGCATCTTTGCCTCATGTTCACCTAGTATGTTGTAAATTTCCCATGTCCTTTTTGCCTTTGGGCTCTGGTCGCCCATCTCAGGTAACCTATATCCTAGAAAGAGTTTGTCATAGTTTGTATTTGAGTCTTCGCTTATTGTTTGCATGACTCTTTTCTGAGTTTCCGGTTCAAGCTCTTCAAACAGAGCTTGTCCATATGGAATAAGCTCGTTTCCAAATATATGTTTTTGTAGCCATTCTGGTTTTCTTTCCATGTTACCAACAATATCTTTTGTGAATGGGAAAGCTTTTACCCAATGTTTCAGTCTTGCGTCATTTATTTCTGTAGTTGGTTTTATTTTGTCAAGGAACATGTTTTTCAATACTAACATTTCATTTGGTACTGTCCATTTGAGTTTTCTTAAATATTCATCCCTTCTCGGTTCATTGTCTGCAAAAGTAAGTTTTTATGACATTTTGTAAACTTTCGTTTGCAAGGTCATGTACAATAGGTTCTCTTCCTTCTCCCTCCCTAACTTTCTTTCTAAACTCTTCACCAAATATACCATCTCTATGGTTCTGTGTAGTTCTTTGAGATAAATGTTCTAGAACGTCAGGTGTTATATTTCCATCAGCCATGTTCATTTCATACTGGTCCAAAATATCTTGCATGTTTCATATCTTTCAATGGCATTAAAGCCGCGCTTAAAATACCAGCTATATCTCGTTCACACATTGACTTCCATTGCGTCTACAACTTCTTGGAATTGTGGTTGTAAGTTTATGAACCACCTATCCGGGTTAGCTTTATGACCCCATCTCATTGTAGTTCCATAGTCTGCAGAAACAAAAGTAGGTTTGTTTCCATCTTGGTTAGGTTCTGAATGAACTTTAAACAATGTTTCATTTCTATATGTTTTGTTGAAATTTAACCTTTTATTTTCACCGAGTTTCATCCGAAGATTGAACGTTAAATGCTCGTAAGTAAAAAGGGTTGTTGTATTTGTGTACATTTTCTTTCAGTACTTCCATTCTATGCTGAATATTTTCATCTGGTGTTGGAGTCTTTTGTATGTCGGCAAACATTTTTCGATATTCTTCTACTATGTCAGCCGAATTTTTTTTAGACTCTTGGAAATATTCCATATTCACCTCATACACTTGTTGAGGGTCAAGATTTTTCGGCTGTTCCAAATCTTCATCTAGTTCTGTGAAGTTAGTTTCCAAAGGAGTGACTTGTTCGTTTCCTTCAGGCTCTTCTAGCTGTTGTTGCTGAACTATTTCTTCCATGTCTGGTTGTATCTGAACTTCTTCCTGTGGAGTTTCTTGTACCTCATCTGCTGGCATTTCATATATTCCGAGACCGTTTTTAACAAGTTCCCTATTTAAGTCATTCGCATTCATAACCCTTTCTTCTTTCGTTCCGTCTCTATTTTTTACGCGTTTCATGAAGATAGTTGAATTATCATTTATCTCTGACACCAAATATCTCGGAGTAAATTCATCCATGTCATTTGGATGATATGCTATTAAATCATATCCCTTAGCGAGCTTGTATTTTCCAGGTTTGAGATTATATCTGATTTGGTGCTGAACCATAAAGCTAAATAGGTTCGGGTCAGTATTTCCATCCTTGAACTTTCTAATAGCTTCTTTATATCTGTTACTAAAGTCAAGAGTATCTGGGTAACCATACTCTTCCTTAAGCATTTTTAAGAATTCTTGGTTTCCTTTTTCTCTACTTCTTTTATGTCCTTGCTCTGTTTGTGGTTGTTGTTGTGCTGGTTGTGGAGGTGGTTGTTGTGCAGGGTTTTGAACTGTTGGTTGTTGTGTTGGTTGTTGTGTTGGTTGTTGTGTTGGTTGTTGTGTTGGTTGTTGTGTTGGTTGTTGTGTTGGTTGTTGTGTTGGTTTTGGTGCATGCCTGTGTCTGTGTCCATGTGACGATGTAAATGTTTTAGGTAGTCCTGGTGCAGGTGCTTCTCTTGGAGGGTTTGGTGGTATATAAGTTCCACTAGCTAGTATATAAGTTCCACCAGCTGGTATATAAGTTCCACCAGCTGCACATATGTTCCATCTGCAGCGTAATGTCCTACCTGACTTTTCGTTCTTAAGAAAGCATTTACTAGGTCTGTTTTGGTCTGTTGTAACTCTTTTTCTTGACTTTCTACAACAGTTGCTCTAACGGCGTCATAGGCACTTTGAACTGCCTGTCTCGTTGCTGCATCTGTTATTTTCGTCATATTTTGTGCTACTTCTTTTAACTCTTTGTCGAAACCTTCAGACTTCAGTTTCTTTCCAGATGAGAAGTCGTTCACTTGTTTCACCTTACTATGAAGAGCTTCGAAGGCGTTCTTAAAGTCAGCATTCGTTAAAGCTTCATTTGAACTGTCTTCATCCGCTTGTATTTTTGTCCTTATTGACCCTATAAGCTGGGCTGCTTTAGCGTTGGCTTGGGCATCTAACCAGTCATTGTTAGCTTTTATATATTCTGCGCTTTTCATTGCCTTTTGCATGGCTGCGTCGTTATTTTTACTTTCTTGTGCTAAGTTTTCATACTGTACGGTTTGGTTTTGCAACTGTAAAAGTTTTTCTGCCTTTACATTTGCTTCAACTTCTTTTTTATACTCATCGCTATCCATATATGTCTTCAGGGCTTTTTGTTTTATCTCTTCATCTTTCAGTACTTTATATTGAGTAGTATGGTTTTTCAAATTTATGACATCTTGTTCCATTTTTGCTACTTCTGCTGCTTTTTCTGACACTTTTTTCGCATATTCCTCTGTACTTAGTTCTTTCAGTTGTTCTTCTTTCTTCTTTTTCTCTACGTTTAACTCATTGAGTTTCTTTGTGTGTCTGTCATATTCTAGTTTCTTTTCGTTTTCACTTATTTGTTTCTGTATGTCTATGTTTGACTTTTTGACATCTGATATTTGATTTTTGAGTGAACTCAAATTCATTTGACTTAGCATGATATCTCCAAAGTATGAATGCCTTGTAACGAAACGAAAACTTAATTTTATGTTGAATATTTGTCACAAACATTAGATTATTAAAATATATGTTGGATATCCCTTAGTATGAGACTTCATGACTCTTGTTGTCTAACGTGAGCTTTGGATTGCAAGCTCTGTGGTTAACGAACATAAATTAATTGTAAAGTTTTCAAAAATTTTCATCGTTTCTATCAGCATCTATTTTTCCTTTAAAATGTAATAAACAGAAATTCATCAAAAGTGACATCTCTCAATTTTTTGACATTTGTAAATTCTAAATTGAATGAGAAAAATGAAATAATACTAAGCATAATACAATATTCTAGATTTAATTATAATTAGGAAAAAGTTAGTTTTGAGAGTACTTTTCATAGACATATAGAATGAAATCTTCTGAAAAATAATATCACATAAACTCATATTATTTTCTAATATATAACTATTTTATATAAAAATCAAATTCAATGATCTTAAAAGCGAAGGATAAACCTCAAAATTTACGAATATAATGAGTGGGAATATAATGCTTATCTATCATAAAACCATATGAAATATCAATTTTTGCTTTACGCCTAATTTTTGACGACAATTAGCAAAAAATGTTAAATGTTAACACTCAGTCCATTTGAATATGAAAAATAAAATTGACTTTGATTAAATGTTTTATTTATCATGCAATTCTTCTTGCGACCAAAGATTTGACTAAAACTTCAAAAAATAAGATAGCTTAAAAAATAATATACGGTAGTGTTTACTAATAGATGAATAGTATATAAATTCTATTAAAATGGATTTGATCCAAAAAAATATATAAAATTTGATCATAAAAAAATCGTTTTAAATTACTTCTTCATTTAAATTATAACAATTATTTTTGGTTTTATATTTTTTTGGATCAAATCCATTTTAATAGAATTTATATACTATTCATCTATTAGTAAACACTACCGTATATTATTTTTTAAGCTATCTTATTTTTTGAAGTTTTAGTCAAATCTTTGGTCGCAAGAAGAATTGCATGATAAATAAAACATTTAATCAAAGTCAATTTTATTTTTCATATTCAAATGGACTGAGTGTTAACATTTAACATTTTTTGCTAATTGTCGTCAAAATTAGGCGTAAAGCAAAAATTGATATTTCATATGGTTTTATGATAGATAAGCATTATATTCCCACTCATTATATTCGTAAATTTTGAGGTTTATCCTTCGCTTTTAAGATCATTGAATTTGATTTTTATATAAAATAGTTATATATTAGAAAATAATATGAGTTTATGTGATATTATTTTTCAGAAGATTTTGTGTTCTTCTTCAAAATTTTATTTTTTGATTAAAAAGAATCTTTACAAAATATACATTTACTTTAATTAATATTTTAAAACGTGCTCTATCAAAAGTTCCAAAAATTCAATATTTTAGCTTTTCTGAGGTGTCACTTTTGATGAATTTCTGTTTACAACAAAAATAATATATTTGTATGAATACAATATTTAGTAATTTTTTTATTTCCCATAATTTCATTCAAAATTTCAGAAAAAATTAATTTCTATTCAATATTATTTCAGCTTCAAAACACTTCATTCTTATAGATGTAAAAAAAAAGGTATTGGGGCTTCCAGGCACTTCGTGCCCTCTAGCCCCGAAGATGTTTAGTATAAAACCGCTTTTTAACTTCACTTAAAATGCCACGTAAGCTACGTAAGAATATACGTAAGAGGAAGAGAGCATTGAAACATCCAATAGTAAAACTGACACCACAACAACAGTTGCAACAACAAATGCTGAATGACCCCACTATGTTGCAACAAATGTCAAGCAATCCTATGCTTTTAAACCGAGTCATTGGTGCACAGAGTGGAGGTTTAAGAGCGGCACTTTTAGCGAAAATGGCAGGCTATCGTGGAGCTGCAGACGGAACAGCCTATAACCCTCAAAGTCAAATGAATTTGAGTTCACTCAAAAATCAAATATCAGATGTCAAAAAGTCAAACATAGACATACAGAAACAAATAAGTGAAAACGAAAAGAAACTAGAATATGACAGACACACAAAGAAACTCAATGAGTTAAACGTAGAGAAAAAGAAGAAAGAAGAACAACTGAAAGAACTAAGTACAGAGGAATATGCGAAAAAAGTGTCAGAAAAAGCAGCAGAAGTAGCAAAAATGGAACAAGATGTCATAAATTTGAAAAACCATACTACTCAATATAAAGTACTGAAAGATGAAGAGATAAAACAAAAAGCCCTGAAGACATATATGGATAGCGATGAGTATAAAAAAGAAGTTGAAGCAAATGTAAAGGCAGAAAAACTTTTACAGTTGCAAAACCAAACCGTACAGTATGAAAACTTAGCACAAGAAAGTAAAAATAACGACGCAGCCATGCAAAAGGCAATGAAAAGCGCAGAATATATAAAAGCTAACAATGACTGGTTAGATGCCCAAGCCAACGCTAAAGCAGCCCAGCTTATAGGGTCAATAAGGACAAAAATACAAGCGGATGAAGACAGTTCAAATGAAGCTTTAACGAATGCTGACTTTAAGAACGCCTTCGAAGCTCTTCATAGTAAGGTGAAACAAGTGAACGACTTCTCATCTGGAAAGAAACTGAAGTCTGAAGGTTTCGACAAAGAGTTAAAAGAAGTAGCACAAAAATATGACGAAAATAACAGATGCAGCAACGAGACAGGCAGTTCAAAGTGCCTATGACGCCGTTAGAGCAACTGTTGTAGAAAGTCAAGAAAAAGAGTTACAACAGACCAAAACAGACCTAGTAAATGCTTTCTTAAGAACGAAAAGTCAGGTAGGACATTACGCTGCAGATGGAACATATGTGCCAGCTGGTGGAACTTATATACCAGCTGGTGGAACTTATATACTAGCTAGTGGAACTTATATACCACCAAACCCTCCAAGAGAAGCACCTGCACCAGGACTACCTAAAACATTTACATCGTCACATGGACACAGACACAGGCATGCACCAAAACCAACACAGCAACCAACAGTTCAAAACCCTGCACAACAACCAACAGTTCAAAACCCTGCACAACAACCACCTCCACAACCAACAGTTCAAAACCCTGCACAACAACCAACAGTTCAAAACCCTGCACAACAACCACCTCCACAACCAGAGCAAGGACATAAAAGAAGTAGAGAACAAGGAAACCAAGAATTCTTAAAAATGCTTAAGGAAGAGTATGGTTACCCAGATAGTATTGACTTTAGTGACAGATATAAAGAAGCTATTAGAAAGTTCAAGGATGGAAATACTGACCCGGACCTATTTAGCTTTATGGCTCAGCACCAAAACGGATATAAATTCAAACCTGGAAAATACAAGCTCGCTAAGGGATATGATTTAATAGCATATCATCCAAATGACATGAACGAATTTACTCCGAGATATTTGATGTCAGAGCTAAATGACAATTCAACTCCCGTCATGAAACGCGTAAAAAATAGAGACGGAACGAAAGAAGAAAGGTTTATGAGTCCGGATGACTTAGATAGGGAAATTGTTGAAAACGGTCTCGGAATATATGAAATGCCAGCAGATGAGGTACAAGAAACTCCACAGGAAGAACTAGTTCAGATACAACCAGACATGGAAGAAATAGTTCAGCAACAACAGCTAGAAGAGCCTGAAGGAAACGAACAAGTCACTCCTTTGGAAACTAACTTCACAGAACTAGATGAAGATTTGGAACAGCCGAAAAATCTTGACCCTCAACAAGTGTATGAGGTGAATATGGAATATTTCCAAGAGTCTAAAAAAAATTCGGCTGACATAGTAGAAGAATATCGAAAAATGTTTGCCGACATACAAAAGACTCCAACACCAGATGAAAATATTCAGCATAGAATGGAAGTACTGAAAGAAAATGTACACAAATACAACAACCCTTTTTACTTACGAGCATTTAACGTTCAATCTTCGGATGAACTCGGTGAAAATAAAAGGTTAAATTTCAACAAAACATATAGAAATGAAACATTGTTTAAAGTTCATTCAGAACCTAACCAAGATGGAAACAAACCTACTTTTGTTTCTGCAGACTATGGAACTACAATGAGATGGGGTCATAAAGCTAACCCGGATAGGTGGTTCATAAACTTACAACCACAATTCCAAGAAGTTGTAGACGCAATGGAAGTCAATGGTGAACGAGATATAGCTGGTATTTTAAGCGCGGCTTTAATGCCATTGAAAGATATGAAACATGCAGATATTTTGGACCAGTATGAAATGAACATGGCTGATGGAAATATAACACCTGACGTTCTAGAACATTTATCTCAAAGAACTACACAGAACCATAGAGATGGTATATTTGGTGAAGAGTTTAGAAAGAAAGTTAGGGAGGGAGAAGGAAGAGAACCTATTGTACATGACCTTGCAAATGAAAGTTTGCAAAATGTCATAAAAACTTACTTTGCAGACAATGAACTGAGAAGGGATGAATATTTAAGAAAACTCAAATGGACAGTACCAAATGAAATGTTAGTATTGAAAAACATGTTCCTTGACAAAATAAAACCAACTACAGAAATAAATGACGCAAGACTGAAAGATTGGGTAAAAGCTTTCCCATTCACAAAGGATATAGTTGGTAACATGGAAAGAAAACCAGAATGGCTACAAAAACATATATTTGGAAACGAGCTTATTCCATATGGACAGGCACTGTTTGAAGAGCTTGAACCGGAAACTCAGGAAAGAGTCATGCAAACAATACGCAAAGACTCAAATACAAACTATGACAAACTCTTTCTAGGATATAGGTTACCTGAGATGGGCGACCAGAGCCCAAAGGCAAAAAGGACATGGGAAATTTACAACATACTAGGTGAACATGAGGCAAAGATGCAACAACTTGAAGCAGAGGGCAAGTTACCAAAGCGACACCAAAGAAGAAGAGTAGAACAAAGTGAAAGTAGTGAAGAACTAACTTCATCTAGTGAAAGTAGTGGCAATGAAGGAAAAAGAAGAGTTAAAAACTCAGTCAGGAAGAAAGTAAAGCTTGGTCCACGTGGGTTCTATTATGACATATAAATCCAACTATTCTATATTTTTACCCATATGAAATGTACGCCGCTCAGAATATAACGCCAACAGTTTTGGATGCTATGAATGGAAATGTTTCCGAATGGTATAACGAATGCGACAATGCCATTAGAAGGTCAGAAATAGTTCCTGGAACTTACGAATATACAACTGCTGTTTCTTATGGAAACGTAGGTGAGTTTGGAGAAGGTTCTTCAACAACAGTAGATATTGCTTGCGACAGGTTTCATATTATTTCTATTGACAACTCTTTCTTATACGTGGAACAAGACATTGAAATAAAACCTTCTGCCAAGTTGTCTGACAAGAAAGGTTGCAATGGAATTTTCTATGTCGGATACCAATATACTCCAGAAGTTTTTATGGGATATAAGATATATTCTAACTCTGACTTAGTTCAAACAGTAACATGGGCAAACTATGAATGGTTCGCTTTGAGAAACTCAGTACAACCACAAGCTAGAGAACAAACAGACCAGTATGCAACTATTGAGAAAATAAGAAGACTTGACCCTAACGTTCCAGGAGTTTATGTTAACCTTTCTGGACAAACTGCAGCAGCAGTAACCAAAGTAAAATTGAAACTTAGAGTTCCTTTGTCATCTTTCCTCATCTTCGGGTTTTTAAGATACTTGCCAAACTGGGCAGGAAAAATTTCTATCGAACTTACTCCAAGCAAAAATAACTTAGTCATTGCACCAACACAAGACCCATTCACTCTTACAGACGTAAAGGGAGCAAATCAAACGTCATTCGCCGAATTTTGCAAAGACAAAGTTGACTTAGACTTTGGTTTCTCAAACCTCAACACTGAAGTAAACTACTACTTCAATGCTGCTGGAACTGCTTGGGACCCAGTTAAGTTCACATGCGAAAAATTTGAATGCAAGAGAATAGAAAGCAGACTTGCAGTCTATATGTTGGACCCAGATATTTCAAATGCTTTAGCTGCCAAATATATTGCAGTTCCACTTATGTTCCC
The DNA here is from genome assembly GCF_026262505.1 of Trichomonas vaginalis G3. Classification (NCBI taxonomy): domain Eukaryota; phylum Parabasalia; order Trichomonadida; family Trichomonadidae; genus Trichomonas; species Trichomonas vaginalis. The sequence goes on along the minus strand of NC_067206.1, from coordinate 18,873,492 downwards.
TATACACCAAATATCTGTCAAAGACTTTGCAGGTGAAGTTGGAAACCAAAGTGCTGACCCAGGTGCAAGAACAGATATTGCCTTAACAACTGCAATGAAACATGCAGATACTATGTTTGTACTGTTCAGACGAACTATAAATGACTATTCTTGTTTCTACAACCCCGGTATTAAATATCATATAAACATAGATGGCAAATACTATCCAAGAGAAGAATATTCTACAGTTGAGGATATGAGGTCATACAACTTGACATTAGATGCTATGAACTTTAACAACAACTTCACAACAACCATTAACCCTGAAATGCAAAGTTCTATTATGCCATATGTGAAAGTATGGACTCATGCAGGAGCTCAAAAAACTCAATATACAAATGGAGACCGTTCAAACTTTTGGCTTGGCATTCCATTTGCTGACTCAGAAGACTTTATGGGTGGTATTTCAACTGTTGGTACAGTTCAAATACAATATACTGGTGACAGAGACGGTCCAGATGAATTGAAAGCAAAGAAGTTTACAAAACCAATAGCACTTTTCACGGAAGATGCTCTTTTGAAGATTCGTTCGATGAAACCTGCTGGGGCTCCTCAGATTGGTATAACGACAGCTTCCATCGAGCAGATTTTGGCAGCAGGTCAGTAAGTTGTTCTTGAACTGACTTCTCTCCGTCAAATATTGACAGTACGCCAGTTTTGACATAGTATTGTATTATAAACTTACCTTTAGAAATATCGGTCAGTTTTGTTGTTATATTTTTGTCAACGTCAAGAACTTTCACCATTTCAGTTATACCAACTTTCTTTGCTTTATGAAAATATTTTGGTTCAGCAAATATTGCTATTCTATAACATTTTCCATTGTTTGTATAAAGAACTATTCTATCAGTGTATTTGTATTGTTTGTGTGTGTAAACTTTGCTCTGCTTCAATTCGAAGAGATACTCAAATACGTCCATCTTTTTATTCTAAGTAAAATGTCATTTCCGAAAAATAGAAGCGTAAGTGTTTCAAAAGGTTTAATGGCGGTGGCAGATGTGAAGTTAAATTCACCAACTCAAACAAACAGTCAAAGTGTTGTTGTCAATGTCAAAGACAGAGATGTTGAAGTGGGGAAACCATACGAAGACGAAGATGGTATAACAATAGTTCCTGTAAAAGAACAACCAACATACCCTGAAGTTAGCAGAGACTTAAGTTCTGTTGCAGATATTCGAAACGACTACCAACAACTTAAAGACAAACTTAAAACTCAGGAGAAGATTTGTCAAGCTTTAGGTCTAATGTTAAACTTGGTTGAGCACAACCCTGTAAAAGTGAACTCATATGTCATCGCACCTCATGAAATTTTGAAAGAACTATTGAAACTTTTGACAGAGGCAGACGATATAAACATCAAAGAAATAGAACCTGACATTGCTTGCTGTGGTGTTTCATATAATGTCATTGACAAGATATACGTTATGAAAGGAGGTGAAACGTTGAACTTAAAATATAGTTTCCCAGACGTCATAAAAATATTTGACGACCACAACATTTCATTAAAATTTACTTGCTAAGTAAATGGCAGAAGACATAGTGGTTTATACTATTACGACTAAAAACCCTGAGTCATATAATTCTATAACAACAAACTTACAAAGTCCTCAAGGACGATATTGTAAACTGACCTTAAACACGATGACGACTAAAGCCTGTTTTGCTCTTTTGACACCAGAAGACTTTGTTGTTGTGAATGGTAAAAAATACTCCTTTGAAGATACTTACTCAGATATACCACCAACAGGTTTTGTTGACTTATTTAATACTTTAAGGACGGATGTAACATGTGCTGCAACTAGAGCAGGTTTCATTATGTTTGGATGTCCGACTGAGTTTAGTATAAACGATATGAGCTATAATACAAAACTTATTTCTGGTTTTTACTACCAACAGTTTCCTATAACAGGAAAAGGTGTCATACAAGGAATGTCTGTTCCATTGACTTTAAGTACACCTATTTTATATATTGTTTCAAACTTAGGTTCAAAGTGCTATTCGAATGTCGACAGAAACTACTATGACCAAAAGATACTCATGCGTATAAACAACACTTTCTCTGCTGGTTTGCCTATTGTTCATTCGAATGCAGAGTTTACAGCTTTAGTGAACTCAAACACTTTAGCAAACATAAACTTAACCTTAGTTGACGCAAACTTTGTTCCTGTAAAACTTTTATGTCCTATGTATTTGTCAATGACGGCAGAAAGTTTCGAATTGGAAGATGCAACTGGTGAAAGTATTGTACTACAAGAACAACTTCAACAACAAATAGCTCAAGAACAACAAATGCAACAAATGGAACAAATGCAACAACAAAGTCAAGAATAAAAAAAATATTTTTTTTATTTTTATAAAAAAATGTACAGAATAGACGTTTCAGATTTTTATGACTTCCAAGCGTTCAGAAATATGTGTCCATTTCGAGACTATAACAAAGCAGTCGAGAATTTGAAACGTTTAGTCATTTATGTTGACTCTGCCCCAGAATGTTATGTCATGAAAGAATGGGATGTAGTCTTTAACAAACCAAGAGCAACAATAGTGTCTGAACAAGAATGTAGACAGAAACTTAAGAAAATAAAAGTCGTACAAGTTGGTATGAAGATGTTAGATGCTTGGGATATTTTATTGTCAAAGTTAGAAGATTTTTCAGTTCGTGGTATAAAGTTCTATACACCTTCTCCAAACTTCTATTCTATCTTCACTGGATATAAATACGAACAAGTAGAATGGAAAGAAAATGTTATAGAAGCTTGGTTAGACCATGTCAAAGAAATTATATGCAATGGAAACGAAAGAGTCTATGAGTATATCTTATGTTGGTTTGCAAACATCTTACAACATCCAAGTGCTAAAAATGAAACTGCTCTCATTGTAATTGGAAAACAAGGAACAGGTAAGAACACTTTCTTTACAGATATCTTATGCAAACTGTTAGAGGGCTATTCGAACCCGAATATGACAAACTTAGAAAACATCTGCGGTAAATTTAACTCTTCAATAGAGAATATGAAACTTATAGTATGTAACGAACTTCAAAGTATAGATACAACAAAAGTTTTGAACTCAGATGCTTTGAAGAGTCTTATAACAGACAAAGTTGGAGTTGTTGAAAGAAAATATAAAGACCAAAGAGTTTGTGAAAATGTTGCAAACTTCATCATGGTTTCAAACAACGCCGTTCCGATGAAGTTAGAAAGTTCTGACAGAAGATATGTAGTTGTCAGAACGTCAGAAGCTCATATGCAAGATACAGAATATTTTGACGAGTTAGCAGAAACTTTGACATCTGACTTTTACAACCACTTGTTCTCATATTTCATGACATTAGATATTTCAAAGTTCAATCCAAGACAAATTCCACATACCGAAGAGAGACAAACATTGTTAGAAGCAAACAAGAGTGTATATGAACTGTTCATAGATGAAACTGACTTTGAGTGTTTAGATGAAAGGTCATTGTACGATTCGTATAAACAATATTGTCAAGAGTATGGTTATATGACAGCGTCTAAACGAACATTCTTGGCAAATGTCAAAAGTCTTTTAGATGTTCAGAATGGTGTATATACAAAGAAAAATTTTTCTGAGTAAATTTTAAAAAAAATATTTTTTTTATCCGATAGAAAAGATGACGAAATTCATCTCAGTAAACAAGTACATGTCAGGACTTAAAGAAGAACTAGACCCATTCACATATTTGAATGTTTACTTCTACCATTTTGAAAAGTCTTCATTTGACAAAGTTTGGAACATCGAACCAGTTAAGTTTGCTATTGTGACTAAAAATGGTGCGAAATTTGAAGACTTAGACATAGAAGGTTTGTTAACAGTCAAAGAAAGTTTTGACAGAAGGTTTTCAAACCTTAAAGAAGGCAAAGCATACAAACTTGTTATACCTTATGAACCAAAGAAAGCAGACGACTATGAATATTATGAGTCTAAGATAGTTGAAGTTCAAGGTAAATTGGGTAAAAAGATTTTAGAGTCTAAGCCGGTGTTTGCTCCTAAAGAGGAAGAGAACATTGACATTGACCCAGAAATGTTCTAAAAATAAAATTTTATTTTTACATGTCATATCTCCCCTTCTCTGGCTCTGGTTCTTTCTTCTCTTCTTCTACTTTCTTTTCTTTCCTTTCTCTCTTCTTCTTCTCTGGTGGAGTTATATCAAACTTCTCAGAACCATATTTTTGTAAAAGGTCTTTGTCCTTTAATAGCTCTTCTATTCTGTTTTCTATTTCATTTTCAAGAACAGCGCATGTGTCTTCTTTGCATTCTAAGAAGTTTTGTTGGACTTCATCTCTCCAAGAGGCGTCATCTCTGTCAACAAGTCTGTCATTGACAAATTTTAAGACATCTCTGCTTAAGGTTTTATGGTTCTTGTCATATTCCCAGAAACAGAACTTTAGAACAAATTCACCTTTCTTGTTTACACTATGTAAGATTTTATGGTCGACAGATGTTTTGCTGTCGAAAAGCTTGTCTCGAATATAGATAGCGAAATCGCTAGACATTTCCTAAAAGATAAAATTTTTAATTTTTCTAAAAATATGTTAGAAAAAAAGTTTGCTGACATTGACAAAAAATTTGAGAATGTTTTAAATAAGAACAAGAGGAAGTTGGAAAATGCTCAGATAAAACCCATACATGACAAGTTCTTATTTGCTCAGAATGGTATAACAGGTCTAATCGCACCACCTGGGTCGGGTAAGACTTTCACTTATCTTAAAATGGCTGCACAACAACAAGAACTAGATGAGAAGAACCCATTCTATGAGTTAGTAGTCATTTGTAGTACTTCTGGTCAATTTGACCAAACCGTCAATTCGTTCAAAGATATTATAAAAAAGTCTAAGTTAGTATGTATAAAAGACTCTGAGTTGTTAGATTGGATAAAGAAGTACCAAAGAAGAGTTTTGAAGTACAATGCTATAAATGAGTATGTCAATTCTAAGTTTAAAGACCCAAATGAGGAAATGCAGAGAATATTAGAGAAGAAACACTTCAGAAACAAACAGAAAGAGATAGAATACATTTCGAAGAAATTGCAATCTTACGATTGGAAGACTTACCCTCATAGGTGTCTTCTTATCTTAGATGACTTTGCTTCTCATCCTTTGTTAAAGAACAGAGAACAAGACATGTGTCGAATTCTTAAGAAGCTCAGACACTTTAACATCTCAGTTGTCATTTGTGTACAGACAGCCAAGAGTTTAAGTAAGGATGTAAAGAGAATACTTACTGATATCATACTTTTCCCCGGATTGTCCGAAGACGATTTCATGGAACTTATGAAAGAGTCCATGGCAGGTAAGTTTGACAGACAAACTATGGGAGAAGTACAAAGTCATACAAGACCCTCATACTTCTTTCAGAATTCACATCTACGCAAACAAAGTTCAAATTGTAAAAAGTCAAGCGTAAAAATGTAAGTGTTTGAGTCTTAGTCTGTTGTGGTGCTGGGGCTGTCGGTTCTTCTGGCTTTGGAATGGACTCGGTTGGTGGTACGTCGGACATTCGTTTGTGTCCTGTCGGATGGAAGGACTTTTCCTGTCGGATGGAAGGACTTTTCCTGTCGGATGGAAGGACTTTTCCTGTCGGAAAGAAAAACTTTTCCTGTCGGAAAGAAAAATTTTTCCTGTCGGAAAGAAAAACTTTTCCTGTCGGAAAGAAAAATTTTTCCTGTCGGAAAGAAAAATTTTTCCTGTCGGAAAGAAAAATTTTTCCTGAAGGTCGGCCAAAAAGTTCTCAATTTTCGAAAATTTGAATGGTTTACGGACGGACAACTGGAAAAATTTTTCCTGTCGGAAGGAAAATTTTTTCCTGTTGGAAGGAAAATTTTTTCCTGTTGGAAGGAAAATTTTTTCCTGTTGGAAGGAAAATTTTTTCCTGTTGGAAGGAAAAACTTTTCCTGTTGGAAGGAAATTTTTTTCCAGTTGGAAGGAAAAACTTTTCCTGTCGGATGGAAGGACTCGGAATGCCAGAAGGACTCGGACAAGACAATTTACCATCTAGAGCTACCTGAGCCATCTTTGGTGTCAAGCTTGAAAAATATATGGTTCATTTACTCTTCCTCTTTGAAGTTGTCAAAATACTCTGTTATTTTTTCTTTCAGTAGCGGTAAATCTTCTTTGAATGTAAGTATTGTACAACCTTTCATATCATAGTGTGTTTGAGGTAACGTATCTTGAACTATCTGTTTAACATCTTCATTCGGTGTCATTGAAATCGGTAAGTTTTCGCGATAGAACCAATTTCTGTCAGATTTGTAAATCTTAGCTAAGTCGTAAAAGCTTTTGTTGTTTCTTCTGACTAAATGCAACATAACCATATCTCTGTCTTCTTCATTTTCCATCTCTTCAGTGTAAATCATATACTTATAGTTCTTTCCTTTCCTTTTGGTACCGAACGTGGTATTCTTTTCTGTATGTTTTTGTCTTCTTTCATCATATCTTCTCTCTGCTTTGTACAAAGTTCGTCAAGAAGTTTACAAACATACCATGAATAGCGAGGTGAAGCCCACATTGCTATTGAACTAACTAGGAACTTATGAACATATATACCTTTTAGATGCGATGGTAAGTTTTGTCTGTCTTGGTACATCTTTTTAAGTTCTACATGTTCAAACTCACTGAGGAGTTCATGAGTGCTATTTAATTCAAACCAGTCTTGTGGTTTCTTAGTATCTGGAGCAAAACATGCTGTCAAAATACTTTGCATTTGGTACATGTCATCTTTGACCGAACGAATGAGACGTAACTGTTTGTTAAACTGTATGTACTCATATTCTTCATTTATGGCTTCATGAACGATAGCAGTTGTTGTGTTCTCTGTTGTTGTCATATCTGTCTTTACATACAAAATAAAAAAAAATATTTTATAAAAACTAACGCTATTTTTTTATCTTGTATAAAAGATATGATTTCAGAGATTTTTTTTACGAAGTGTCAAAGTTCTCTTCGTCAAAAAAATACAGTTATATCATGAAATTTGGTCATTTTTTCACGATTTCAGGGATTTTTTTACGAAGTGTCAAAGTTCTCTTCGTCAAAAAAATACAGTTATATCATGAAATTTGGTCATTTTTTTCACGATTTCAGGGATTTTTTTTACGAAGAGTAAAAGTTCACTTCGTCAAAAATAACAGTTATATCATGAAATTTGGTCATTTTTTTCAGCAAAAATATATTTTAGATCTAACCAGGTCCCTCGGTCCCTCGGTCACTCGGTCAACTAACATCTTTTTGAAAATAGTGACAACATGACATTTTGACAACAGTCCAGGAAATAAACTTCTTCGTATATGTTTTGTCAAAACTTCATCGTCAATGAGCGTAAATCAGACAAAAATATATTTTATGTTAGCATGTTAGATCTAACACGTTTTCTAACCTCTTTTCTCACCTCTTGAATTTTGTATAAAAGATATGATTTCAGGGATTTTTTTGACGAAGTGTCAAAGTTCTCTTCGTCACTCATAACAGTTATATAATGAAATTTGGTCATTTTACTCGGCAAAAATATATTTTATGTTAGCATGTTAGATCTAACACGTTTTCTAACCTCTTTTCTAACATAACTATTTACAAGCGTTTTACATGGTATATGTTGCGATGGTTCATGACTTTAAACAGTTTTGTAGCTTCTATTTCTTCACGAAGGATATCAAAAGTTTTAACTATGCCGAAGGTTTCTTTATATTTCTTCTTGACGTCAGATAGAAGGAAATCGTCAGCAGTTGGATAGTTTTTGTTCAGAAATGTCAACATGTCCATTTTATCTTCTGCTGGTTTCTCTGCTTCTTTCTTTAAGTCAGCATAGTCGTTTCTCATGCGTTCTATCTCTTTGACGGAGTAGTTATATTTCCTCATTGCTGCTTTACATTTTGAACATTGTGGGTTCATTTTAGCATTGTACATTGAAATAAAACCTGCTAGAACAACTAAGGCGTCAATGGTTTTCTTTAACTCAAAAGTTGCTGGTTTTATCTGTTCGTTCCATACTTTACCTCTTTTATCTTTATCTCTTATCTGCCATACACATTTTGCAACTAACGAAACAAAGTTGTCGTAGGTCTTAAATTCTTCAGATTTGTATATGTCAGAAACATTTTTATATACCATATCGCAGTCTTTGTCCATGACTTTGTGGTTGCAATGAAATCCAAGAAACTCATAGTTAACCTTACGTATGAACTTCTTGGTTTCTACTGAGTCAGTTGCTTTGACTTCTATTTCATCGAATTCTGGAATAGTAAGCTTTTGTTGTTGTATTTCAGGAAGTTTAGGTAGATGGTCAATAATATCCTGCATTTCATAAAGATATTCTTCATTTGTTTCATCTTTCGCACTACAGTCTAAATCTCCTTGGAGAAGTTCCTGCTTTATCTTCTGGATTTCTGTTTCGAAAGTATATGAAGAAGGAATGAAGCTTTTCATCTCTACTAACATTGAAGTTGGGTTCATGACTAACGAGTTTGGTGAAGTTGTTGCTAACATGTTCTTACAATAAAAATAAAAAATATTTTTTTAAAAAAACTAACTTTATTTTTTATGTTTTTTATGAAAGTGTCAAAACTCATGAATTTCGAGAGTTTTCTACGATGTTAGAAAAGTGGTTAGAAAACGTGTTAGATCTAACATGCTAACATAAAATATATTTTTGCCGAATTCTGTATAAAACTCTAGAGTTTTGTGTGTTTTCTACGATGTTAGAAAAGTGGTTAGAAAACGTGTTAGATCTAACATGCTAACATAAAATATATTTTTGCCGAAAAAAATGAGTTTTGGTTGAAAAAACAGGTGGAGCCAAAAGTGGCTCGACCTCAAAACAAGCATTTTGTGAAGAATATACCAACCGGCGGAAAACAGCGGGTTGCTTTTTTATACAAAATTCAACAGGTGAAAAAACATGTACGTTCATGTTTGACAAAACATTTACGATGAAATTCATGACAAAACATATACGATGAAATCTATCTCCTGTGTTGTTGTCTAAATGTCATGTTGTCACACTTTTTCAGAGAAGTTAAAATGACCGAGGGACCGAGGGACCGAGGGACCTGGTGACGTAGTGACACCTAAAACCATCTAACCTAAACATCTCATTTTTCAATACTTTTTCAGCACTTTTCCGTAGTTGTATATGAAAGACAATTCGAGATAAAAGTCATAGTACAATGGAATTATATGCTGCACACCGTTTGTTGTGAACCAAACTTGAAAGTCAGAGAAACTGTTACTAGGTGGTTCGTAGAATTTAGAAGCAAAGTCATAAAAGTCCTTACCGATACACAGAAAACTGTTGTTGCTTGAACTGAAACTTGCATGACACATGACATTTTGAGGGTCGAACACGTTTCTATAAACTGTCAAATCTGTTGGTGGGAGTATAAATTTAAATGGACCATCTGGTGGTAATGGTTCGTTCTGGTTTAGTAACCGAAGAAATTGTGCCCAAGAACGTCTGTCCACCCCCCAATATAAAAACTCTGTATCTCTTGGAGGGTTAATTTCAATCTTTTGAAATGAAACTGTGGAGTTCATCTTGTCGTATTCTAGCTTCAGATAGTATGTTCCATTTAGTAAAGAGTGGTATTTTTCTTGAAATTCCCAGTAGTATTTGTTTATTTGAGTTTGAAAGTCATTTAGAGTTTTCTCAAGACTTTCGTCTGAACGAATTGTAAAGATTTTCATTTCGTCAAATTTGTCTATTAGACCATCAGAACCTTTATACTGCCCATGAAAATATACTGCGAACATGAATGCATTAGTTCTATTTGAAAACAAAACTCTTCTAAATCCTATTGCCTTTGCATCTGAAGGACTTTGAAGCCAACGAATTGGATAGTCAAACCTGTATATTCGGGATGAAATTTCTTCATCTGAAATATTCCTGCCAGCGTTTGTAAAGATATAGTCTAACGGTTTTGTATCTGCTACTTTTGTTCTTTGTTTTTCAACCTGAAGCATTTAATATATGTAAAAATATACTGTTTTAAAAACGTTTTAAAATGGTATGCAATGTTTTATTTCATGCAATGTTTTATTTCTCATCTGTAACAAACAAGTTTCCCAACGGTCTTCTCCAACAAACTCAGCGTACATTTCAAATAAAATAAAAATATACTGTTTTAAAAACGTTTTTACTTCATGCAATGTTTTACTATTTCATGCAATGTTTTATTTCTCATCTAACAAACAAGTTTCCCAACGGTCTTCTCCAACAAACTCATCGTACATTTCAAATAAAATAAAAATATACTGTTTTAAAAACGTTTTTACTTCATGCAATTTTTTATTTCTCATCTAACAAACAAGTTTCCCAACGGTCTTCTCCAACAAACTCAGCGTACAGTTCAAATAAAATAAAAATATACTGTTTTAAAATGGTATGCCATATAGCTTCTTGAATTTGTTAAGAAGTATTTGAACGTTTTTTCCATCTGTATCTCTAGTGTTTACATAAGCATAGCCTGCCTTAGTAAAATATACTTGTAATTTCCTATAGTTTACGCCGGTATAAAAGTAGAAAGAGTCTTGTTCTTCGCTATAGTAGTAAAACTCAAACGTATGCTTACCATAGTCTGTAATTTCAATTGTTTCATCTTCTAGTTCGTCGAAATTCGAATACAATATCTCCAAATTTGCCTATTCTTATTGTTTTCAGAACAAGTGACCCAACGTAAGTTTTCAAGTCTATTGTCGTTTCTTATATGGTTTATATGGTCTACAAAAGGTAAATTGTTAGGGTTCGGTATAAAATGAGTTGCAATGACAACATGTTTAAGATAGTTTTTTCCACTCATATTCATCATAGCATATCCGTCATTTCGCTCCCATCCGCTTAAAACTCTTTTTGTCTTTTTGTTTCTGACTTCAAATGACTCACAACAGTGAATTTCATATTTCTCATCTAACAAACAAGTTTCCCAACGGTCTTCTCCAACAAACTCAGCGTACATTTCAAATAAAATAAAAAAATGTTTTTTTAAAAATATTTTGTTTTAAATGGTATGCCATTTCATATTTCTCATCTAACAAAACAAGTTTCCCAACGGTCTTCTCCAACAAACTCAGCGTACATTTTTATAAAAATAAAAAAATGTTTTTCCTTTACTTTACATAACCACCGGCTACCATAAGTCTTTGACGCCAACCCATACCAGCTAATGAAGGTTGACTTGTTTTAGTCTCCAGACTAAACTTTGGTTTTGGTTTATCTTCAGTTTTTGGCTTCCCTTCTTCTATTGGTTTTTCGTCACTTTTCGGTTCCTCTGACTTTACCTCACTTGCTTGAACAGTTGTGTCGTCAACATCTTCATAAATGTCATATGCCATTTGTTTTTGTTTTCCTTTCAACTTTTTGTGTTTGTTGTAAAGTTTAGAATATTTCGACTCTAAGTCAATGAGATGTTCTATAATGAACTGTTGGTCAGTGAAGTAAACTTTTCCATCTGTTGTCTCTTTAGCTCCTTCAGACTTCAATATTTTATTTGTGAGAGTCTGTTTCTTTTTTGAGATACTTGCCGTTCCATTTTTATGAAAAGTGACTTTGTAGTTAGGGTTTGTATTTCCAGACCTCACACTTTCTATTATTGAATTTTTCTCTTCATCTGTAAGTTCTTTGACAGGTTTTGACAATGGTTCTGAACTTTTTGTTTGTGGTGTCAAATCTACCGTTTCAACTTCTTCGGTCATTTCATCTCAGTAAAAAATTTTAGTTTGGTTTGTTTTCAACTGGTTGTTTGAGGTTTTTTTAAGTCGGTCTAAAACTTCCTGAGTATAGGAAGAACTTGACAAACACGTGGTGTGTAACTGCTGGAAGCCGACAAAGCCATCTTGAGCCCATTTGTCTCAATGCTGTATTGTTCATTTCATCTCAGTAAAAAAATTTACATTCCCCACGTTTGAGGCGGTTGAGGTTGGTTTTGTTTACCCACTGTTGTGCATGGTTATATCCTCTGTTAAAGAATCTTTCACCTTGGTCCATGTAGTGCCCTGCTTGGTTATAGTAGTCATTTGCTTTGTTATAGTAGTTTCCTGCTTGTCTTCCTACATTGTCCATCCATCCTTGAACTTTTCCTCTTGTTTCAGGATTTGGAATAAGATTTGCTGCATCTCGTGCTACATCCCAACCTTTCTGTACAGTTTGTATAATAGGTTGTGCTTTCTCTTTCAGTATACCTAATGTACTCAAAATCTTCCTTCCAATTCCAAATGCACCTCTGGCTAGTGTTCCCACTGCTGGCAAAAATCTAGATGCGACTCCTGCTAATGCGCCAAATAAACCCATTTCTTATGGGTTAAAAATGACGAATTCAAACAAGGACCCTATGTTTCTAAGGCAACAAAGAAAGCACTCATGGTAAAAATCTTTAGTTCAACACCAAATGCTTGGTTTATGGATATCTTGGAAAACATTCCGAGAGTTAGAACAGATGGACCACCATACTGGCTAATATTTGTTGGTCAAAACACAAGATACTGTGAAGCCATACCATTATGGTCCAAAAATATTTTAGATGTGAAAACTGCTTTGACAATATTCGTTGACAAATACCATCCAACAAAACTGACATCTGACTGTGAAAGTTCTTTCAAATCAGACGATATTAAAAACTATCTGCGTTCAAAAAATGTAAACCAATATTTCATTGTCGACCAAAACCATTCTGCTCTTGGTGTCATTGACAGTTGTATAAAAATCTTAAGAGACTTAAACCAACCACAAGGTGGTGAAGCAAATGAAATGTCATATGACGACAAGTATAGACACTTCTCCATGGCAAAGATGAGACAAGTTTTAAATATTTACAATAGCCGTAAACAAAAGGTTTGGGAAACCACTCCCCCGAAGAAATGAAAAACAACCCCGACTTAGAGAAAGACTATATATTTAATAGTTTAGTCAAAAGAGACAAACAAGAAAGAATGCCGGGCTTCAAACTTCAGAAAGGTGACAAAGTAAAAATAGAAATACCTAAACGCGACCCATATGAAAATACTATTGACTATGACAACAATGGGAACCCGACAGGTACTCACGTTCGTGTTCGTAAAAATAGAAGAAAGTATACAAGAGAATATTATGAAGTTTTAGGCAAACATGGCAAAATGTACACACTGCAAGCAGAAGATAAAACGACTATTGTCAGACCTCGTTTCAAACTTGTTAAGGTTCAAGGTGGTATACTTTCAAAGACAGTTCCTAACAAATATAAGACAACTCCTGACGAATATGCTAAAGAAGTTGAAAATGACGACTAAGCATTTCTATACCATGCGTAAACTGTCATGTAAGGTGGCATGTAGTCTTTACTTTGTCCCGTTGTTTGCGTATACCCTGAAACGCGATGTGTATGGTTTTCTTCTCCCTGTGTGCTACCCCAGAAACAATTTATAGCAAACTGAACGTTGTCTTTAACATCATATCCTTTACCTTTTTTCATTGCTGACCAATCCCAAAATCTATGCTTATGCCAACCTGCTTGAGATGTACTTAAATCTACGTAGTGACTATGCGCAGGTAAGTTTTCACCTGAAATCGTTTTACTTCCACCTGTTTCCTTTGAAGAGTTTGCACAATACAAAAACCTGTCGACTATTTGAGTCCAAGTTCCGAGACCAAGTACTACTTCTGGTCTGGTAGAGTTCATTGACGTGTAAATAGAACCTATAGGATATACTGTTTGAAGTATTTCTGTCTTTAACGTTTGAAGCTCTGTTTTGTCAGCTTTTTTATCATATAAATCTTGAGCAGTGAATTTAACATTGTTTTCATCCTCCATGACATAAACATTTCTACATCTAGTGTATTTCATCGTTGTTATGTCTTCATCCGATGTTAAACCTTGTGGAAAGTTAGGAGGTTTCCAATTTAATACATCCCCACCAGTTCCATCAGGTTCTTCAACCGTTCCTGCAATATTTTCTATACCAACAGTTGCGAAGAAATCGTGTGTATGTCCAACGTCACTTTTCCTGTTTAAGGTTTTTGTAAGTTTGTAATATTTGCAATGGTATGTGTATGTCCAACGTCACTTTTCCTGTTTAAGGTTTCTTGTAAGTTTGTAATATTTGCAATGGTATGTGTATGTCCAACGTCACTTTTCCTGTTTTAAGGTTTCTTGTAAGTTTGTAATATTTGCAATGGTATGTGTATGTCCAACGTCACTTTTCCTGTTTAAGGTTTCTTGTAAGTTTGTAATATTTGCAATGGTATGTGTATGTCCAACGTCACTTTTCCTGTTTAAGGTTTCTTGTAAGTTTGTAATATTTGCAATGGTATGTGTATGTCCAACGTCACTTTTCCTGTTTAAGGTTTCTTGTAAGTTTGTAATTTTGCAATGGTATGTGTATGTCCAACGTCACTTTTCCTGTTTAAGGTTTCTTGTAAGTTTGTAATATTTGCAATGGTATGTGTATGTCCAACGTCACTTTTCCTGTTTAAGGTTTCTTGTAAGTTTGTAATATTTGCAATGGTATGTGTATGTCCAACGTCACTTTTCCTGTTTAAGGTTTCTTGTAAGTTTGTAATATTTGCAATGGTATGTGTATGAGTCTTTTTAGAATATTCTTTGTCAGCTCTTGTCACTTCACTTGACATTTTATTGTCAACATATGTTTTGTCTGCTAGTTCAGGATGAGTATGTTCTTTTGTTGCATATGTTGCATCTGCTCTGTCATGTTCTTCTTGAACTTTTTCAATGACATACTCTTTGTCAGCTTTGTTGTCAATATCTGCTTTCAAAAGAAGTTCTTTTATAGGTTTCTCGTTTAAAGTTCCTTTTGTTGGATTTATACAAACAGTATGGTTCTTGTTGTCTTGAAACAGAAACTCATCTGTCATTGGGTTTATCGTCAGTTTTAAGTTTCCTTCTTTCAATGACTCAGATATCTTAGAATAGTTTGAAAAGTTTGTTGTGTTCTTATTTAGAGCTTGCAAAATGAGTTGTCGGTTGTGTTGTATTTCTCTCATAGACGCTGTTTCTTTCGACATTTTTATTCTAGATAAAATATGCTTTCAATAGAAAAAGAAAATTCAAGAGTTGCTACAACTAAACCATTAGATGAACTTTTTACGAATGTCGGTCAAAAGTTTGAGACAGAGACCGTAAAGCATGAAGGCTATCGTTTTGACTACCCACTAAGATGGCTAAGAGACCCATCTGTCACAAAAGCTATTGGCTTTCGTAGAATGAAGTTCATTTCAGAAGCCATACATGGTTTCCCATTTACGGTCGCTTTTGAAATTCGATACTATAACAAAGAAAAACGTACGTATGAGAAATTTGAACAGGGAAAACTTTTACAAGTGAATTTGCTTGTAAACTTAGAAACAACTCTTCAAGCTTTTCAAGAAAAAATAAACGATATCTATCTCGAATATGCAAAACAGTACAACATTGACGAAGGAGAGTACCATCTCGATATTATATATGACAGGAAAAAATGCAACTGTTAAAATCAATAGAATAGAAGACCTTGGAGAAGACGTTTATATTTCTACAAAATATAACAACTTGGCATGGTATAGATTTTTGAGGATGTTAAATCAGCCTGCAGAATATCCAGTACACCCGAACTTTTATGAAGTCGAAAACCCTAATGGAACATATGAAAATGTTTTCGACTCAGATGCTATTATAGTTCATGCTTCATTTTCTGGTGCACAAAACTCTTTTTATGCTTGGCAAATGACTTTTACGAAAAACCTACAAAGCTATATGAACCACCAAGTGGAAGTATTTCAGACTTTCAAGTATGGTTTACAACAGATGGAAGAAGAGAATAATTCCATTATACCATGCGTTTTACTTAGAACTTAGTTTCATATACAACTACTATCGAACGGTAAAAATATAATTTTTTAATACGGTTGAGGTGTTGGATTTGGTTGCCAACTAGACTGTGGTGCAGGTTCAGGCTGTTGTATAACAGGAGCTTGTCTTCTGGTTCAGGGTCTTTAGGTATAATACCAACGAACTGACCTACTCTTTTACCAATATTTTTGACTCCGTTCCAAATTCCTCTTCCGACAGATTTTATTCCATTCCATATACCTCTTCCAACATTTCGAAAGAAGTTTCCTATTCTTCCAAAGAAACCCATTTTACTATATGTAAAAATCTAATGTCCGCCTAGTCTCTTACGTTTCCTGTTGAGTTCCATTGCATTCTTTAACTGCAGCTCATACATTCTGTTTCTCCTCTGGTAGAAAACATATTCTGGGTCAACTCCTGTGTTCGCGTCATCTGCATAGAGTTGTTTATATCCCACTTCAGGGTTTGTATAAAACTCTTTCCATCTCATATTTGCATACCATGGTGGCAAACCTAACGCAGCGTCATTTGACATGGCAGTTTGCATTTGTACATCTGTTGGCACTTGACCATAGTTTGCCATTGCAGTTTGTATTCTAACTTCATTTGGAATATTCTCTGGGTTTGGTTGTCCAGGTTGCTGTGCATTCGCTAAGTTCTGTGCGTCCATTTAATATTAGATAAAAATATCTCTTACGAGTACATATGCTGAACATTTGCTGGTATTGGTTCATCTTCATATTCTCTATATCTTTCTGCCACGTCAAATAAGTAAATGACACAATGGAAAAAACCTAAAACAAGTAGTCCTATTTCAAACCACATTTACTTACCAATAAAATTTCTTTGTTGTGACACTTTCTCCGGTTTATAGGACCTCTCTCATATTCTATCTTGTCATATCTAAACTCATAGTCATGTATGTCCTCTAACCATCTCATAACGGTTTCCAAACCACTTTTATCGGATGTAAAGTAAAAGCATGGATGGTTATGTAAAACGTCTAAAGTTTCTAAAGAGTCTCTCAAAGTCCAGTCTACTTGGTATTGAAAATCATATGTGTTATAGAACGGTGGGTCTACTATAAAGAAAACATTTTCCTTGTTTTTATATTTTTCATACAACTCTGTCCAATGACATCTCACAAACTCTATACCCTCAGTATATTTTTCTATGTTCTCTTTGAAAACCTTTGTATAGTTAAGATATAAAACGTTTGACATAAGTGTTTCAATGTCATGAACTCTTATAGAACCACTATACAATAGTCTAGAAGATATACTATCCCAGTCAATATACTCTGCTTTTTTTCAAAACCTCTCTGACAGTATTTTTCTTATCTAATGGTATACGTTCCATCTTACCTATAGGTATCTTTTCTTTTAACTCTTTCAATATTTTGTTTGTGTCTGGTATATGTTTTGAGACGGTTCATATAGTTGTCGAAGTCATTGCATATAATCTTTGAGTCAGGAAATACAGTATGGCACAAATGGGATATATAGAAACTTCCACCGAACAAATCTACAAATGTTAGACCATTCGGTAGTTTCTTAAGTTCTCTCAATAGAATATCTTTACATCTACTCTTATTTCCAAAGAAGGGTAACGGTGGTTTTGTAAAATTCATTTTATATTTAATAAAAATGTTTTTTCCCTGAAAAGTGACAGAAAAGTGACAAAACATCTTCGGGGCTAGAGGGCACGAAGTGCCTGGAAGCCCCAATACCTTTTTTTTTTTTTTTTTGATGTTGATTCACTAAAGTGTGATTCTATTTATATGAGGTAGGGGCATGAGGCTCGGCAAGTCTTATTGCTTTTTACCTCAATTTAGGTATTAAATAATTATAATGATTCATAGTGGCCGCTGCTGACTGGCCATCAGCAGTCCCCTGGCCAAGATTAATATAATTATTTAATACTTATCCAGTTTTACATCAATAACAACAAAGCTAATCAATCATCATTCAGAAATGCGGGAAATTACTACTAATATTAAAGATTGATAGACATTAGGCTGGCCACCTTCTGTCTAATATCTTTACGAATAAAAATAATACTTTTTAATGTTATATACGAAAACGATAAAAACAGTTTGACAGAAAAGTGACAACTTTACGTGTCAAAAATATAAAAAGTGATATTTTATTCATCATTATCTTCTTCATAATTTATTTCATATTCTTCGTCTTACCAACAAAAGATGGGAATGTGAACAATTGCGGGCAATTTTTAGCCATTTTGGCTTGGAACTAGAGCCTGCGAGGTACATGGATAGTATCAGTACCTCACAGGCTCTAGTTCTCTATATGGCGCCGAGAAATTTTGGTGAAATGTGGTCGCATTTCACCAAAATTTTTTCGGCGCCATAGGATGAATTGGAGGGTGAGAGATATTATTTCATACAATACTACTCTCACCCTCCAATTCCCAGCCAAAATGGCTAAAAATTGCCCGCAATGTGAACAATTGCGGGCAATTTTTAGCCATTTTGGCTTGGAACTAGAGCCTGCGAGGTACATGGATAGTATCAGTACCTCACAGGCTCTAGTTCTCTATATGGCGCCGAGAAATTTTGGTGAAATGTGGTCGCATTTCACCAAAATTTTTTCGGCGCCATAGGATGAATTGGAGGGTGAGAGATATTATTTCATACAATACTACTCTCACCCTCAATTTTAATTACTTAAACTCATTCTATTTTTTTGACATGTAAATGTCACTTTTACTGAGATCTGACACAATGTCAGATCTCTTTTTTTCGTATATAAGATTAAAACAAATTATTTAATAAATTTTATTAAAAAACAAAATCAAATATCAAATTGATCATCATTCAACTTGATGAAGAAGCGGCATGCTACATATTCATCTTTGCATGATTCGTTCATTGAATTTCTTGTCTTTCGCAATTCAGATATTACACGTTCTACATCTGCTTCACTGCACGAAAGTGACATCATCCTTTTTCCAATTGGTCTTATTGCTTTTAGTTGCTTTATGCCATTCATGTACCAAAACTTGCCATCATTTTGAGCAAGATGATGACCATTTATAAGATGGGAATCATCTTGCTCTATGAAGAAATCGTAAGCATCACTCAATTCCTTGGCTCTATCGTCTTTATTGATCGTCGGATCAACTGTTGATTCGGCAATTGCTCTTTGTCTGAGGATTGTTATCATGAATGTGTATAGATCTTTTATCTCTTCATCTACAACATCCCAGACCAAGGAATTCCTCGAACCATCGGCATTTGTTTCGGCTGCATGATCGTCGTTAAGCATTTGTTCCTCTTCTGCTTGCCGGATCTCTTCATCATGCTCGGCTACCTCGTCAACACGTTCTGTTCGTTCTTCTTCAAGGATTTCGCCGAGTTTCTCAAATGTGATCTCGCGATTGATGATCCTCAGGGAAGGAATCGTTGGGACTTGCACATCTTTCAACTGCATTATAGGTGGATAGCTTGTCTTTCCTCCAAAACCCTTCTTGTCTCTGATGATCTTCCTTGCTAACGGTGTAAAGCCGAAAGCAAACCGAAGCAAATCAATTCTACCATATTCTTTCATATCATTTTTGAATATTGTAGTGATTGATCGGAGAATCTCTTCACCATCTGGCGTTAATCTTCCTGCCATTTCATCCAACATCCCTTGGCACTGTTGTATCATCAGGAATGCATAAGCACCCATGGACTTGTTGGATTTCAGCCATAATTGAAGTTGCTTTAATGGCTTGAATATCATTAAAGCATCTTTAAAGAGTGGAGGAATTCCATCACGTGTCCATTGTAACTGTTCACGTGTAGCTCTGGAAAGGGATAGTGGAAGATCTCCACTTCTTAAAGCAGTATTAATTGTTTCCAGATTATCAAAGATGAAAAACAGAGTATCATATATGTAGAGCCAGCGAGTTTCCGGGATTGATGGAACCCTGATCTTGTATCTCGCTCTCATATCGTGATTCTTAAAGATAATGATAATCTGGTGAACTCTATTCATCAGTTCATTCAACAATGGACATTGCTTACGTGCGTGGACAATAGCATTGTTCAAGACGTGGTTAAGGCAACGAATGTACACGGTTTGTAAGCCAGGGAAAAGGGCTCCTTCTGGCCTCCAGTGGCAGAGTCCTTTAACCTGGGCTGGCAAACCATCTCCGACTACTCCAGCTACGTGGTTTTTATTAACCTTAAGAGAATCAAACCACGTATGGTAGTCCTCGTATGTCCAATTAGTCGAAATTGTTGTGTCGAAGAATTGGTGGCGATCTGTTTTGCCTGGATTGCACACACAAGAGAATAGACCATGACGGCTGCCGTGTGTTCCGCAGTCCAGGGAAATTGAGAAGATGCGGAATTCCTCGCAGAACTTTAGGCCCCGAGAGGAGTCTGTTTTGCCTAAAGTAATCAATGCCTCTCTGACACCGCGCCGTGTGAACTCAATGTCTGGGATTGTAAAGTTGATGCCCTGTTCGCGATTGACTTTATTTTTAAGCCATTTGGCGAAGCTCTCTAGGAAGCTTTTAAATGCTGGCTTCATTGTGGCATAAAGGCTTATATCTAGGCTCGCAATAAGCCTGGCAATGATCTCTTCTAACGAAGGATCATTACCAGAGCCAACTGCTTGCTGAGTATTCTCAACTTGGTGCTCAGCAGGAACGTAGTTGGGCATTGGGAGTAAAAATTTGCACTTATGATCTTTAAAATCATTTTTCCTGCTTTTTTTAATGCATCGCACGAACTGCCCTTGAACTAATGTTTCACTACATTCGGCACAGTATGTAAAGAGCCTTCCTTTGTCTGATTGATTAGGCTCATTCTCATAATAGCCGATCGTAGTGAAACATTTTTTCCACACTTTGTTTCCAATGTTTCAGGAGTTGGTGGATATTTCGTCTTCTTAAATGGAATCCACTCATCATATACATGAGGATCCCATGCAGTCATAATAAAAATAAAGCTTTTTGAATATATTCAATTTTTAAATGATATTTTCACGGGTTAAATATAAAATAAAGAATAAGATGTAAATTATTAAAATATTTAATTTTAAATTTTGAACCCGTGATAAATATTTTTTTGCATTGTTATTAATAATGAAAAATAAAGCTTATTTCAATGAAAATTGTTCTGCAAATTTATTTCACCTTTGACCTCACTTTTTCCGTAATTCAATTTTTTACTTTTAATATTTTAGATCTTCATAATATCATTTGAAAAATTAACCATATAAAAAAATCAAGTTATCAATTCACTTTTTCCGTAATTCAAAAATCAAAAATATAAATAATATATCTTTTTATCAAATATTATTATTATATTCTATGAAAAATGAGGTCCGGAAATTTTGCGGATTCCCGTAACTCAATTTTACGGAAAAAGTGCAGTAAACTATTCAAAATACGGAAAAATTGGTGTAAACTAATGATTTTACGGTAAAATCACGGAAAGTCCCGGAAGAATATATGTGCCTATATGAAATTATACAAAAATGAATCAAACGCATTTTAAAAGATTGTTCTTGTATTATAAATGCTATTCGCAGATTTATTAGTTGAAGAAAATTACCAAATTTTTGCCGATTTACAAAAAATGATTTACAAAGCATATTTTTATAAGGCTTTAAAAATCTTTAAAATGTGACCGGTGACGGAAATCCATGGTAACCAACCGCGGTTCCCGTTTGGAATGCCATATTTTATGAATAACATGTGTTTCCAAATTGATTTCTGTTTTCTGATTTTTGAAATATAATCGGAATGATTGATTCAAAACTCTTAAAATTTATCTTAAAATTCCAAATTTCAAGAATTTTTTGATGGAATTTAGAATTTAAAAAACGGTAATTATATCTTATTTTCTATAAAATTTATTTTTGATAAGTAATTTTTCCTAAATTAATAATTTTATTTGAAATTCATATTCAATATTTCGCTTTTTGATTAATCTCAAATGCATTTTGGAATGATTATGGCTGGTACTATTCTTTATTACAAAATATATTTTTTTTGGGTCCATCACTTTGTATCTCCCATTTTATATAATCGATTTATTGACATGTCTCAACTCCCAATTAACTATAAAATTATATTTATGGGAAACACTGGAGTTGGAAAGACATCAATAATCAGGAGAAAGAAAGATAATGTATTCCAACTAATTGTAGACCCTACAGTCGGAACTGGGCGAACAACAATCGAAGTTACAGTCGAAGGAGTTAGTATACATATCATGGGTACGGCGGCACTGCGCGCCTCCTTACCCATTATATGTGAATTTGACACTTTACGAAACCGTTAACGTATATTTTACAACACAAACGACAACACTAACTTAACCTTAAATATTTACAAAGCCACCAACCACTTCACCTCACTAATGTTTTCACAAACGACTTCACTACTGTAAAAATAAACGTTCTCACTTACAAAAGTATTGCAACTCCTCCCATTGCTGTGCTTCATATAACAGCTCATAATCTTCTAACTCACTTTCTTCTTCATATAGGTCAAAATCACTGTCATAGTTATAGTGTAAGTTTTGACAAAGCTAATGAAACACGCTTACCGTTTGTATCTATGCTTGTATAAACTTTCCATTATGCTTGTAGTCATAAACGCTCAAACTAACTTTACCCTTTCTCCCTCGTATCTGATAGAATGTATTTTCACGAGGAACGAAGAACAAATTCTTGAACTCATGACCGTTGTAGTTTGTTATCTCAATAGTTTTCGTCATTATATAAAAATAAAAATTTTCAGTAAAAATAAAACTAATGAAATATTTTATTCCTCACTGTCGTCTGCTTTCTCCAACTTCTAACTTCTTCTAAGTTTAGCAATGTTGTCCTCATGAAGTTTAATCTTTCTCAAATATTCTTCTATCTAATGGTTGCTTTATCTTTCTAAACTGAACTCTACCATCCTTCATAGTATGAATGTAAAAACCTTCTGGAATAGTTCCTGATTTAATGTATTCTACCAAAAACTTTTGTTTCATTGCTTCAGTGACTTTATCGTCATTTCAATCAAATAAAATTTTAATATTAAATAAAAATAACGTTATTTTTTCAGTAAGGAAACGCAGGAGTTTTACGATTTATTTGAGGAGTAGGTTCTGGTTTAAATGTTGGAGTCGGTTTAGGAGTTGACTTTTGAACAGGAGTTTGTACTTCCATAGGTTCAGGAGTCATTGAAGGTTTTGCTTGTGAAGGTGTTGGAGTTTGTTTAACTTCAGCTACTTCAGTATTATTTACAACATTTGCTTTATTTCTTTTCAACATCATAACTGCTCCTGCTGTAGCTAGCAAACCTAGTGGGAGACCATATCTTATATAAGGACTTGACCAAATGCTATTTTTGACAGGAGCTGGTGGAACACCTAACCTTGGTGAGACTGCTCTTTGCCATTGTGCAGCTCGTAAGAAATATTCAATAGGTGCTCCATAATCGTTTGGTAAAGTTTGTTTCATAGATGGTGAAGGTTCACGAGAGCTTGATGAAGAACTCATTTATAAGCTTTAAAAATAAACGTTCATCCTTTATTCCTCACTGTCGTCCGTAGCTAAGTTATAGTCATCTAATCTTATTATGGGATGCCATTAGCACGCACCTGAATGGCAAAGCAACAATCCCTCATAAATCCAATAAGTGGCTTTGGTACATTTTCAGTTGCTAGTTCAATAGGTCCTTTAACAGACAATTTGTATGTTATTGGAGCAGTAGATGTTTGACCTTGCTGGAAGCAAAAGTCCACTTCTGTTGGAAAACCACATAAGAAATGTGTGTTGTCATAGCTATCCCATTTATGTTCCACACTACCATCATCCACCAATGACCTCATAACATCTTCATTAAATCCTATCATATCATTGTTTGTATTGCAAGCGTTCGCAACCATTTCATAAAATACAGGTCCATATGATTTTTCAGGTTCTGCAGGCATATTTCCATAAGCTCCCATGGAAAGCTGAAGATATTTAAACTTAGGGTTCTCAAAATTAACATAATAGTTGTCTTTCTTTCTAAATAGTGCCCAAATACTTTTAACATTAATAGGCGTATAAGCTGCTGTAAATGTTGCACTTGAACTATCTGTATTCTTTGAGAATGAACCGTCCATAGGAATCCAATCCATAACTTTAACAGGAAAACATAAAGCCTCGTTTGTATAATGTTCTACAAGTTCTGTATAAATGTTAGGGTCTAAAGAGAATGACTTTGGATGAATGAAACATTCATTAAAATCCATCTTTGTTCGAAATAGTTGCTGGGTTACAGTTGTAATAGTAACTGTTCCACTAGCTTCTATTGCCTTCGTTATCATAGTGAATGGTTCATTCCATGGAACAAATTTATTTGTCGGTGGATTTGAATCTGAAGCAAATGCAACTTTAAGAGTTGGATTGAAAGCAATGATATCATTTACAGATATAGATGTGCATTGTAATGCGTCGCTACTGAACTTTACTTTAAGCTGAATGTTTCCTGCAAAAGCTGGAATAAATCGAATAGCTTCTAATGGAAGGAATCTTCTAACAGGAATTCTTAAACGAAGCTTAAAATCAAATGACTTTCCTGCTGTAATTGGACCACTAACAATTTGTCCTGTTCTGCATGTTCCCGAATGACTCCATACATCTTCATGTCGAGTCTTTGAGAAAACATCTACTTTCTTTATTTGTTCGGTAGTTTGTGAGTTTGAAGTTATATATGCTTCTTCTCTTGCGTTGTCTTGAGAATATACGATACGACCATTTGCAAGGATTTGATATCCAGCAACTGCATAGAAAGCGTCATCGAAACCAATCCAAAATCCTGGTGGGTTTGTTTTATTGGAACCTGAACCAATTTCTTTATCTACAATAAATTGACCTTCCATTTTATACGTAATGAATGTATTGTAAAGGTCCAACATATTTTCACCAGGAGGTGAGAGATTGAATGTTACCCATGTGTTATCTTTAGCAGTTCCAGGTTGTGATGGAATCTTTGCGTCAGAATATTTTCTATTAGTGTCACCAATTTGAACTGCATTGTCTATGATATCGAAATATGAGCGAATCTGATGAATATGCTCTGCTGGAGCAAATTCGTTTAACTGTTCGTTCTGCATGTATTTACTTCAGATAAAAATATCTATTTACTTCATTATTCTCACTCTTCTTCTTGGCATTCGTGGTGGAAGTTGTTTCTTGACATTTTCAATGAACTGTACATTCTCTTTTGTCTCAACTTCTTTCACTGGTGGGTCAGGATTCTTTGACTCGGTTTGTTTTTCAATGAAATTCACGAACTTTGCAATAAGCTCTTGGTTCGTTATTGAAAGAACATCTGGCTTCTTTTCTTCTGGTTCTATTGACTTTTCAGTTTGAATAGAAGGTTTTATATGGGCTTCACCCTCGGTGTCATGCACCTTAATGTTGTCGCTCTCTGCATTCGCTAATGGAACCTTTCTTTTTCTTACGTATATTTTACCATCTTTACTCTGACTTACGTAATAGAAAGGATGTTGTATTCCTCTTGCGTCATTTAATATAATAGACTCTCGCTCTGATTTTGACAAGCTCATTTTACATCGGTTAAAGTTTTAAGTTAGATTTTTATCCGCAGTCAAATAACTCAGACAAGTCATATGGACAAGACCCAAGGGGTCATAGATGTTGAAGCATTGAAGAAAGAAATTCGCGAGCAAATTTTATCCGAACTGAAGGAACAAAAACAAGAACAAAAGCCAGAGAGACCAAAGAGAAAACTTAGTGAAAAACAACTTGCTGCATTAGCTGCTGGAAGACAAAAGAACCCACGTTTGCTGGCGAAGAAAGCTAGAGAAGAAGCAAAAGCAAAGGAAGAACAAAAAGCTAAAGAAGCTGAAGCAAAGAAAGAGTAAATGGTTTATTTTTATCCGAATTAAATGTATAGACAAATACCTTTAACTGTTGCGTTCAGTAGTGAAAACCCCGACGTCAAAATAAAGGGGAACAGAGTAACGTTTAAGTTTCCAACAGACTGGATTGTGAACATAAATGAAGAGAAGTACATTGGCATAACATCTATGTATATAACACGTGCTTTCAGAAAGGTTGACTTTATACTTCAAGTCGAGATAGAAAATGACGAACAGTCTTTAAGCGCCCAAAACATTCACATATACAAATACTTTAAAGACGATACAACATTGCAACAATGTATGATTTCATTTAATGAGATGTTCGAGAAAAAGTTCAACATTGAAGTACAAACTTTACAGCCTTTACGTGAGTTTCTTGCACAACTGAAAGAAGAAGGTAGTCGCCACAACTTATAGACTTTCATTATGAATTTAATGAAAATGAAGATGGAACTCATGACTGTCAGTTTGTTATATATTCACCATTCAATGAAGTAGCTAAAGAGAAAGAAAATCCATTACGTATAAGGTTTCAAATCTCTGAACCCAATGAAGACTTCAAGAATGTTTTCAATTATGATGCAATGCTTCCGAGGAAAAATGAATTTTCAAAGATTGTAACACCTGGCATTTGGGATAGAAAGCAAGCTATATTATATTCAAACTTAAGTAAGGGAGTTGAAAATGAGTTCATTGGTCATACAAGAACTTCACCACTTCCTAACCCTAAATACTATAAATTAACTGGCTTCAATCGTGAGTTTTGGATAGACATGTTCTCCACTCATGACCATAACTGCCCAGTGTTCTTACCTCCAGACCATAAGGACTGTCTCTACATTGAAGCACAACTCTTAAACTCTACCATCGCAGTATTGTAAATGACAACATGGGCTTCGCCTTGCCGCTAGCGGCTTATTTTTATCACGAATGACCTCATTGCTGACAAAAATAAATGACCTTATTATTTTTCTCATTCATGACCTCAGAACTTAAGCTTTCTTATGAATGAAGTCTTAGTCTGAATAGAAAAGTTAAACTTTTCAGCAAAGCAAGGACTAGAAGACTTACATAAGTCAAATCCAATCTCTTGACCATCATGAAGTGCTTTGTAAAGTTTCATAACACTGAACTCAGAGTCTTTGTCAAATTTTCCTTGCGGAACCATTAAACCTTTATCTTCATTGTAATAGCATTGTATAGCTTCAGGAAACATTTCATTAGCTGTTAAAGCAAGGACGTCTTGTTTGACACCTTTGCAACGTGCATGGAATGCAACTTCATTTAAATCGTTAGTGAGTAAGTCTATGTAAGTCTTCTTTCCACAAAATATTGACTTGTATGCTAAACTTTGTTTTCCAGGTGTGATTTCTGCAAAGTCGCTATGAAATTGACCAAGGTTTTTACCAATGAGAACTCTTCCATAACGTTTCTCAAACTCTTCAGCTAAACGAGGGATATCTTCATTGTAGAGATGCATACTGTCGGTATCGCTATAAAAGATGTCCATTCCTAAGTCTTCAGCAGTACAGAATACTTCACACATTATTCTCTTCGACATAGATAGAATATTAACACCAAGTGGACAGAAGTTAAAGTGTCTGCAAATGCTTTTCGTTAGCTTGAAAATAGTTTTATCTGAACCATCCAAACCTTCTAACTTCACTATATGGTTGTAGTTTCTGATGGCATATCTTATAGCATCTTTGTCATTTACTATGGTTATTTTTGACTCAATAGGAGATAGAATAGTTTTGCCATAAATACTGTTCAGAATGAGCTTTATATTTTCGTGCAAAGGATTTCCTTCTTTCTTATACTTTAACCTTAACTCAAACAACTTCTTTACTTCATCTCTTATTCTAATATCTCTGTTTCCATCGTAATAATATCCTTGCAACACTTCACATTTGACACCTTGATATTTTATGAGGTCTTGTAATGTTATATGGTCAACATACATTAAACAGCAAGTGTTTGAACTTCTGGGAACGTTAAGTTCTGGATTTAGTTCAGGGTCACAAACTATTAAAGGAAAGTGTCTATGTATTCCAATCTCTGTTATCTTAATGAGAACAAAGAAGCCAGACATAAACTTTTCACCAATGGGTTCCTTTTGGTCGTCGTTGAATAAATGTCTCATGAGATACTCTGTGCTTAACATCTCATCCTTCAATACTTTTGGAATTCCTTCTAAAGTATAAAGTCTTGCTATAGCGGATGGATATAATGAAACAGCGTCGAAGTCAGCAATGAGTTTCTTTTCGCTCTTTTGTTTCATGTTATCTGACAGCATACATCTTCCACCTTGAATGCATCTCGAAATAAATTCTCTTGGTTTATTTGAGAGGTCATAAAGATTTCCATTCGGGAAGTATACTCTGTTCTCAAATAATTTGTTAGCAATTGAACAAATACTAACGTAGTCATAAACGTTTAAATCAAATTCTTTCAATATGTCATTGCGGAACTTAACAAAACCTTCTCTTAAAATTCTTACATCTTGTTTGCAATAAAATGTGCTATATTTTTCTAAGTCGAAGTGGTTTTCATCTATTCTGCAACCTTTGATGGAATCTATGTTTTTCATAAATGTATCTGCATCCCGGATAAACTTACATGCTTCAGAAATGACACCAGTTCTGTTGTCATTTGCTAACAAAACACTGCTGTAGTAGTTGTATGGAAATACTTCTTTCGGTCCTGTTTGTAAGTTAAACATAGCAGGAAATAGTTTAAGCTTCTTATTTATAACACTGTAAGAGTCTTTTATAATAATTGCCCTTCCTTTATATAAGCCAGTTATTTGCATTGTTAGTGAACCTTTAATGATGGGAGTTCCTTTCACTTCTGTCATGTGTCTTAAGATGAAGTTTATATCATAACTGAGGTTATGGAAATATATTAAACTCTTGTCAGGAAGTCGTTCCAAAAATTCTGTTGCACAGTTCTGACCCCAAATGCTTTCACTCACTGAACCATCTTCACTGTCATAACAGATGTTAAAAGCTTTATGAAAGCCATCCGTACTACACTCAAAGTCAGCAAAGAAAACGTGCTCAGGAATGAACTTGCACTTATTTTTATTTACTTCTTTTGACTCGGCTTTCTTCTTCAGTTGTACACAATACTTTGGAGTATATGTCAAATCTTTAAATGGTGCAAGGTTCTGTTTATATAAGTCAGTCGTATATGTGAAAAGTTCTCCATAAGAAATAGGTTCGAAATATTTGCACTCCCACAATGTTTTCATAACATCCCATAGCGGTGTAGTTCTATCCATGCGAACTACATATTTATCTTCTCTCTTTGTATAAATCTTCATCTGTTTCTCAATGTTCATTCCACCACACTCCTTCAAGATTTCTATATAGTTGCGAATGAAATATGTTGTCATTGGAAGTCTTTCATTTAGCATGTAGTGGTCTTCAACAAGAAGTAAGTCAATAGTTCGAACAGTTTTACATTCTTTTGGTATGTATCTCTTTATTTCATTATGTCTTGAGTCATTGAAGTAACCAATGGTAACATTAAATGCTATACCTGTTGCGTCAGAAATTTCTTGTACTTTACTTTGAGGAAAGTCTCTAACACGAATGACTTCTCTCATGTGGTCAATAGTTTCTTCATTTACTCCAGCCTGAATGCAAGCATAAACGAAACAATTGTCCTCTGTCATAAGTGTTGCAGTTCTTTTGTTCAGTTCATTGAAGATTTGGTAGCGTTCAAGATTTATAGGTAATGTGCAAAGATACTTCCAGAACTGACCGCTTCTCTTCTTATAAAACTTCTTTTCACCAAGGATTTCATTCCAGAAGTCATCTATATCTTGTTTATCTCCTTTGTTTAAGTCTGTTCAATAATCTTTTCTGTCTTTCTGTCAGTGTGCTTTCATCTCTATATGGTCGCTTCTGTGGCTTTCCTTTCTTAACATCTGACATCGTTAAGCCTTCATATTCAGTTAAATCATACATCTTTATTTCAGTAAGATTCTTTATGTTTGTCAAGAAGAAGTCATAGTGCATTTCAACATTACCTGCAGCATTTGCTTCTATCTCTGATATAACGTTCTCCTTCAAGAGCTGATGTAGTAATGTTCCAATATTATTGAGGTTTAACGTAGAACATTCATACTTTCCACCAAGTTTATAACATACCATCCATCTTTGTTGGGAGTTTATTTTAATCTTCTCTAAGAGTCTCATGAAAACCTTACCGAAATGTTTGTGTAAGTAGTCTCTGTTTGGTTCATCTAAAGCTTCGATGTTAAAGTCAATGAGTCTATTGCCTGACTTCACATTTCTCTTCCTATTCTCTTCATCTTTCTTTAACCATCTCTCACCTTCTTTTGGTTTGTCGTCAATGGAACGAATGACATTATTAGCTTTGCGAACTTGTTCTATAGCACTTTTAAACATCTCTCTTCTCTGTTGTTTCAGTGTGTCGTCTCTCTTTCGTGTTTCACCAACGTTTGCATTTGTTATGTCAAACATCTTGACGAACATCATGCGAAAGAGCTTTACGAGTATGACCAACGTTCGCATTTGTTATGTCAAACATTTCTCTTCTTACTTCATGAGGTACTGAACGTCTATGATATAAGTCAATAGCAACGTCATTTAAAGGAAATGCTCTTGCATTTATGAACTCATGAATTCTATCATAAGTTATTTCACCATTGTAGTCATTGAGGATGTCAGCGAGTGCTTTTTGTTTGTCGCGTAATGTTTTGCAACATCTATGTTAGCTTCTGTAAGAAGTTGTTTTATTTCCGAGTGTTCTAACTTAGACAACTTCCGATACATCTTTAGTAGGAAATAAAAAAATTTCTTAGAAAAAAATTAGCTTAGATTTTTTAAGGCTAGTTTTAAAATATTTCGAACTTTTTATTATAATGAAACACATGCAAGATTGCAAGTTCTTTTCATACAATGCTCTCGCTAATGCCATCAAGAATGAGTTCAATAATGCTTCAAATGTTAATGTTATCTTTAACAAGAAGTTTGTGAAAGAATCTAAGTTCGGTCAGTATGTCAGACCATTAGCTATCGTCATTGACCGCAAACGTTATACTTCACAAGAGTTAGCAGTAGTTTTGAAACAAAAGAGTTTCTTCGTGAATGTCAAAGATACTCATTATACTGTCATAAAGAACTCTAACATTGACTTCTTCAGTATTGCTATGAATCTTTCCGAACAGAAAGAATATAAGAAGGGTGAAACAAATGTGAAATATTATCCTTCATCTCTGAAGACAATAACGAACAAAGATGTTATACAGAAATTCTTACCAAAGGTTGAAGAAGCTTCTATTGACATTGACGAAGGAAGTGAAATGGTTGAAGAAATTGACCCTGACGTCATTTAAGCAAAAATATATTTTTGGTTAGTCTTCATATCGACATTTTACAACAATTAAATGGTAAAAACAAAATAAACTTGACGAAGTGAAGATTTGCACTTCGTCGATTATGATCGACATGGAGCGTTTTGTTTTTATCATGGTTTTCTCCACTATGGTTCTAACGTGGCACCCGACGAGATTTTTTTTTTTTCTTCCTCTTTGAAGTTATCGAAATATTCTGTTATTTTTTCCTTCAGTAATGTTAAGTCTTCTTTGAATGTAAGTATTGTGCAACCTTTGATGTCATAGTGTGTTTGAGGTAACGTATCTTGAACTATTTGTTTCACATCTTCATTCGGTGTCATTGAAATCGGTAAGTTTTCACGATAGAACCAGTTTCTGTCAGATTTATATATTTTAGCTAAGTCATAAAAGCTCTTGTTGTTTCTTCTCACTAAATGCAACATAACCATATCTTTATCTTCTTCTTTCTCCAACTCTTCAGTATATATCATATACTTATAACTCTTTTCCTTTCCTTTTGGTACTGAACGTGGTATTCTTTTCTGTATGCTTTTGTCTTTGGATTCAATGACTTCATCTTTTGCATGAAGTTTCTTTTCCATATCTTCGCGTTCTGCTTTATATAGTTCATCTAACATCATGAAAATATAACAAGCATAACGAGGTGAAGCCCACATTGCTACAGCATTTACTAAAAGTCTATGAACATAATATCCTTTCAAACCAGGAGCCAAATTCTTGCGATTTTCGTACGGAATCTCTTCGCTCGGTTTTCCGAGGGAAGCAATCATATGAGGAAATTCTTCTAAAAGTTCTTTTGTCTGTTGGTTTTCAAACCAATGATATGCTTGCTTTGTAGAACGAAGAGCATTCATTATACTTTGCATTTGGTACATGTCATCTTTGACTGAACGAATGAGACGTAACTGTTTGTTATACTGTATGTATTCGTATTCTTCATTAATGGCTTCATGAACGATAGCAGTTGTTGTGTTCTCTGATGTTGACATTACTGTTATTTCATACAAAATAAAAATAATTTTAAAACTAACTTTATTTTTTCTGACTTTCACAAAAGACCAAAAATAAACGCTTTACATGTATTTTTCAGCAACTTCGTCAAATAATTTTATAGCGTTATCTATCTCATCTACTTCAAACGTTTCTTTACCTTTCATGGGAGCACCATACATTTTCTCAAACTTTTCAAGTAGTTCTGTTTCAGCAGCTCTCATATCATTAACGAACACAACCTTGACTCTATTGACTGTACTGTCATATCTTTGAGTTATATTATATGTTCTTCCTATCTTATATCTCTTTGTATTGAAGTCCTTCGGTTTCTGAACGATGTAAAGTAAGCCTTCACTGCAACGTTCTGAGTCGAATGAACCATAAGTTATGAAGTTATATCCAACAACTGGGTCTAACCATAACAAAACTATTGGTATAAGACTTTTGTCTATAAGATATGCTCTTGTTCCATGAAATGCTACTGATATCATAAGCTCAGGATTTCTTGTCAAAATTTTCTGAGTAGAAGCAATTCTAACCCAGTCCTTTGTTTTCTTTCCAGACGGAGATATAATGTCTGACAAAGAATATTTGTTGTATTTCTTTGAGTATCTTACGTTTAAATCACCTATTCTAACCACTTTGGTGTCATTGTCAATCTTTCTAACTGTTTCAAACTCAATGTTTGACATTACTGTCTTTACATACAAAATAAAAAATTTTCTTAGAAAAAATTAGCGTTATTTTTCTAACTAATGAAATTCATGAAATTTGGTCATTTTTCAGACAAAAATAATGTTTATGTTAGCATGTTAGATCTAACACGTTTTCTAACCACTTTTCTAACATAACTATTTACAAGCGTTTTACATGGTATATGTTGCGATGGTTCATGACTTTAAACAATTTCGTAGCTTCTATTTCTTCTGTCAGTATGTCAAAAGTTTTAACAATGCCGAAAGTTTCTTTATACTTCTTCTTGACGTCAGATAATAGGAAATCGTCAGCTGTTGGATAGTTTTTGTTTAGAAATGTCAACATGTCCATTTTATCTTCTGCTGGTTTCTCTACTTCTTTCTTTAAGTCAGCATAGTCGTTTCGCATACGTTCTATCTCTTTGACGGAGTAGTTATATTTCCTCATTGCTGCTTTACATTTTGAACATTGCGGATTCATTTTTGCGTTATACATTGAAATTTGACCTGCTAGAACAACTAAGCCGTCAATAGTTTTCTTTAACTCAAAAGTTGTTGGTTTTATTTGTCCATTCCATATTTTACATCATTTATCTTTATCTCTTATCTGCCATACACATTCAGCAACTAATGAAGCAAAGTTGTCGTATGTCTTAAACTCCCCAGATTTATATATGTCAGAGATGTTCTTATATACCATGTCGCAATCTTTGTTCATAACTTTATGGTTGCAATGAAAACCAAGGAATTCATAGTTTACTTTACGTATGAACTTCTTTATTTCTACTGAATCAGTTGGTTTCACTTCTATTTCATCGAATTCATGAATAGTGAGCTTTTGTTGTTGGATTTCAGGCAATTTGGGTAAATGGTCAATAATATCCTGCATGTCATAAAGATACTGTTCATTTGTTTCATCTTTCGCACTACAGTCTAAATTACTTGTTAAAAGTTCTTGCTTAATTCTTTGTATTTCTGTCTCAAAAGTATATGAAGAAGGAATGAAGCTTTTCATCTCTACTAACATAGATGTTGGATTCATGATTAATGAATTTGGTGAAGTTGTTGTTTGAAGTGTTGTAGAACCTATTGTTGAAATCATATCTTTACATACAAGATAAAAATTTTTCTTAGAAAAAAATTAGCGTTATTTTTCTTTCATAAGGAAATGTCAAAAATTCATGATTTTCGAGAGTTTTAGACCATGTTAGAAAAGTGGTTAGAAAACGTGTTAGATCTAACATGCTAACATAAACATTATTTTTTGGTCATTAATATATAAAATAAATGGTACCATTAATGATATCATGACTGTTCTCATTCATGTCTGATTTACATCTAATGAAAAAGTTTAGAAGAATTTTCTTATTCTTTCTGGCTTATTTTTGTCTTTCCAGTACTCCCGCTCTAATGGTCCCAGATGTGTTGGCTTCGACTCTCTCAAGTTCTTAGATGGTATAACATCTTCAACGCCTCCGTCATATCTTACTTTATAAGTGTCATCGTTTGTGTTATAGCCAAGTATTTCAATAACCACTCCTCGCTTTGCTTCGTCAATGGTTTCAACAAGTTTGCCATTACTACTTTCGACTAATTTATGACGAGGGTAAAACGCAATAGAGTCGTCGGCAGCTTTTATAAGATATCCATTACCTTGCGTAGAGTCTACGATATAATAATTTCGACTTAACCTTAAACGTTTCTTTGTCAACGGCTTGTCGTCAAGAACTACACGAACTTTTGTACCAGGAATGAGGGTAAATTGTGTTGAATTTCTGATATTTTGTGTTTGGCTTCGTTTCTTTTGTATATACTTTTCTTCTTGTTGTTGTGTCATTGAATTTGGTGTATGTCCTGTTGTAGAATGTGTTGAGGAATTATATACTTCGAGAAAGTGTTTCATTGTTTCTTCGGTAAAGTCTCGCTCTTGGTTTAAATCTCTGAGCGTTCTTATGAAGCGGTTAATGATGCCGAGTATGTTATGGTTATGGTCTTCAGTAGTGTAGTGTGTTATGTTATGCTTAATGAGAAATTCTGTGAATTTCATTGCTGAGGGTATGCACTGTCTTGGTCTGATGTTAAAGTACTTGGGCTATGTTCTGCTACAAACTTTTGTAAAACTCTTAACACTTCACGAGTTCCTTTATTTTTCATTATATACGCAAAAGCTTTGCGAGTGTTAACATTAATGAAGATGAGGAATGGTTTATGTCCTCCTTTTCTGCTTTGAATGAGAGTGTCAAATTGGTATGCGTCAGGAGTGTTGGAGTAAATTGGTAAAAAGTAGTCGTAAGGGTTTATTTTTGTTTGATGTACAACATTTTTGTCAAAGAACTTTTTCACTTCAGCTCTGTTAGTAAATCCCCAACTTTTTGCTGCTTCATTGAACTTCTTAAATGACCTCCATGGATGTTGTTCGAATACTTCTTTCAAGCTCATTTATGTAAAGTTAAAGATTTTATTCAAGGCTCAAGCGCGTTCATTGAACGCGGTACCATGCGAATACAGTCACAAATGGTGGCATATAATCTGCACCCGAGCCTGTTGATTTGTTGTGAAAGTGTGTGAATGATTACCTGTGTTCCACAGAAAATACCTGTGCTTGAATCTACTGGGTCACTTGAAATATCATATCTATTCATTCCCTGTCTATCCGAACCTGCTGCAAGATTTGTATAACCTCTTTTTGTTATTGAATGTGAATGATTACCTGTTGTGTTTGTAGTTCCTGTATGAGTGTGCGGTGGAAGGTTTGCTTCCAATTTTCTTCGAACCTCCTGTTTGCTTTGAATATCTAGCACAGTATAAGAATTTATCTACAATCTGCTTCCACGTACCAAAACCAGAACTGTTTCTGGATTTGTTGAGTTCATTGACGTATAAATAGAGCCTATAGGATATAATGTTTGAAGTATTTCAGTCTTTAATGTTTGAAGCTCTGTTTTGTCTGCTTTCTTATCTAACATTGTTGGTAGTTCATATGCTTCAAAGTTTCTGACATGACCTTCAATGTTCATACATTTGTTATTTAAGGAGTTTAGTGTATCTTTTACGCTTGTACTTGGATTCTCTAAAGGTGCACTTGAACCAGGGGTATAGTTCAATATTATGTCGTCTGCTCTAACAGTAGTGAAGGATTTATGTGTATGGTTCTTGTCAGCTTTATTATCATATAAATCTTGAGCAGTGAATTTAACATTATTTTCATCGTCCATGACATAAACATTTTTACAGCTAATTTCTTTCTTCGTTGTTATGTTTTCATTCGATGTTAAACCTTGTGGAAAGTTAGGAGGTTTATAATATAATGCAGCCGCATGCGACGTGACTCCGCCCTCCCCACCAGTTCCGCCAACCGTTCCTTCAATACTTTCTATAGCAACAGTTGAGAAGGAGTTATGTGTATGATTTTTGTCTGCTTTCTTATCTAACATTGCTGGTAGTTCATGTGTTCAAAGTTTCTGACATGACCTTCAATGTTCATACATTTGTTATTTAAGGAGTTTAGTGTATCTTTTACGCTTGTACTTGGATTCTCTAAAGGTGCACTTGAACCAGGGGTATAGTTCAATATTATGTCGTCTGCTCTAACAGTAGTGAAGGATTCATGTGTATGGTTCTTGTCAGCTTTACTATTTAATGTAGCTTGAAGTTCATTTATATCGGAGATATTGTGTTTATGAGATTTCAAAACTTTGTTCGTTGCGTCAAGTTCATCTTTGTCAGCTTTACTTTTAATAGCATCTTCAACGGTTATTTTTGTCTTAACTCTCAATGTAAATCTTGGTTCAACTAATACACCGTTAACAAGAAAGTAGAGGCATAAATTTCATCGTTATAACCAAATGCTTCTGGTGCTTTACCTGTGTCATACTGTACAGTACAGCGTATATCATAACCTTTAGCACAAATGAATTTATATCTTCTTTCATTAACATCTTCAGTGCTTATTTGTTCATCCTGTGTTAAATATCCATGGTAGTCCGTTATAATCTGTTCGTCTGAACTTATATAATGAACATGGTTTTTATCTGCTTTTTCGGCTAATTTCTCTCTATCTCATTTATTTCAAGTTCATGCCTACCACCACCTCCCGAAGAAGTATTTTTCTTCAGCTTGAAGAACGTCCACTTCGCCATCTTTGGTGTCAATAATGAGACTTTGTGTTAAAACCTTTCCTGTCTTAATGGATGTTTGTAAAACTTCTTCTTCACCGTGTTCGGGGTCATGGTCGTCATCATATCTTGTGAAATCAGAGATGTTGTCATACATTAAGCATATCTGTCTCAAAAGTTCTGCTATTTGAAACTGGAACGAAAGATATACAGAACTTTCATCATCTCCTAAAGTCAAGTCTGCTTTCTTAAGTATTTCTTGAATGTATGCAATGAGAACAGAGTACCTTGGAAAATATTCGAACAATATTTCATTAGCTGTTGGTTTTTGGTGGTTCTTCTGGAGTTTCTGTTGTTTCAGTTCCTTCTGTAGGTTCTGTTGGAGTTTCTGCATCTCTTGACTTCAATGCTCTTGCTCTCAAAGACCTAATTGTTAGAGCACCAGGTTTTACAAAGGACTTTATAAATGCTTTAATAGTTCCTGGTAATTATTGTTAGCATTAAGTAAGTTCCTTATGCTTCCATCATGTACGTCCATAGCACTATGTAAAAAATCTATACTTTTCTTGTAGTCAGCAATAGACTGACTGTGATTTTTTAAAGATTTGTCAATACCTTTAAGCCAATCTTCATGCATGTCTGATACTGAGCCAAGAATATCATTTGCTTCCTTTAGTGTATTTTGTGCTTCTCGTAAAGTATCCAATCCCGTACGTGCATTGTTTGCTATACGTCTTACAGTATCTATTTGACTCCTTGTTTCTTGCATCCAACCAGATAAAGTTTTAATAGTATCAGAACCATTTGAAATGAAGTTCAAAGCATTTTTAACGTCATCTAAAACTTCTTCACCAAGTACTGCCCATATCTTTCCGATTTGGTATTGAAGAACTCCATATGAAGCAGCTGTTAAACCAGTATTTATAAGGTTCCATATCCATGATTTAGCAGTTTTTCCATCCTTTCCATCTTCACCATTCAAACCGTTTTCGCCTTGAGGTCCTTGTATTCCTTGTATTCTTATATACGAAAAAAAGAGATCTGACATTGTGTCAGATCTCAGTAAAAGTGACATTTACATGTCAAAAAAATAGAATGAGTTTAAGTAATTAAAATTGAGGGTGAGAGTAGTATTGTATGAAATAATATCTCTCACCCTCCAATTCATCCTATGGCGCCGAAAAAATTTTGGTGAAATGCGACCACATTTCACCAAAATTTCTCGGCGCCATATAGAGAACTAGAGCCTGTGAGGTACTGATACTATCCATGTACCTCGCAGGCTCTAGTTCCAAGCCAAAATGGCTAAAAATTGCCCGCAATTGTTCACATTGCGGGCAATTTTTAGCCATTTTGGCTGGGAATTGGAGGGTGAGAGTAGTATTGTATGAAATAATATCTCTCACCCTCCAATTCATCCTATGGCGCCGAAAAAATTTTGGTGAAATGCGACCACATTTCACCAAAATTTCTCGGCGCCATATAGAGAACTAGAGCCTGTGAGGTACTGATACTATCCATGTACCTCGCAGGCTCTAGTTCCAAGCCAAAATGG
Organism: Trichomonas vaginalis G3; assembly: GCF_026262505.1. Lineage (NCBI taxonomy): Eukaryota > Parabasalia > Trichomonadida > Trichomonadidae > Trichomonas > Trichomonas vaginalis. The sequence goes on along the minus strand of NC_067206.1, from coordinate 18,834,991 downwards.
CTAAAAATTGCCCGCAATTGTTCACATTGCGGCAATTTTTAGCCATTTTGGCTGGGAATTGAGGGTGAGAGTAGTATTGTATGAAATAATATCTCTCACCCTCCAATTCATCCTATGGCGCCGAAAAAATTTTGGTGAAATGCGACACATTTCACCAAAATTTCTCGGCGCCATATAGAAACTAGAGCCTGTGAGTACTGATACTATCCATGTACCTCGCAGGCTCTAGTTCCAAGCCAAAATGGCTAAAAATTGCCCGCAATTGTTCACATTGCGGGCAATTTTTAGCCATTTTGGCTGGGAATTGGAGGCTGAGAGTAGTATTGTATGAAATAATATCTCTCACCCTCCAATTCATCCTATGGCGCCGAAAAAATTTGGTGAAATGCGACCCCATTTCACCAAAATTTCTCGGCGCCATATAGAGAACTAGAGCCTGTGAGGTACTGATACTATCCATGTACCTCGCAGGCTCTAGTTCCAAGCCAAAATGGCTAAAAATTGCCCGCAATTGTTCACATTCCCATCTTTTGTTGGTAAGACGAAGAATATGAAATAAATTATGAAGAAGATAATGATGAATAAAATATCACTTTTTATATTTTTGACACGTAAAGTTGTCACTTTTCTGTCAAACGGTTTTTATCGTTTTCGTATATAACAGTATTCCTTGTGGTCCTTGAGGTCCGGTGTCACCCTTCTCTCCTTTCAGTTCATCTTTATGTTCGTTATAATATTCTAATGTCATAAGGTGTACATCATTACTGCTACCAGCAACGCCGAGAATTTGTTTCTCATTCATGACTAAATTCTTTAGGCATTTAATGTTGTCGTCAAATCGAAAGCTCTTTAACAATTCAATGAGAACATTTAATACTTTCACTAATGAGGCATCTACTGTAGAATTTATATATTGCACCGTTCCATCATTTATGATGGGAACCTTGCTTGTTGTAATGAATGGGTCATAAGTGTTAAAAGTATCGAAATCAATGACTTTTTTAGTTTTTCCATCGTCAATGACTAAATCATTGCCTTCAATGGTTAAAGTTGAGTTTTCGTTTACTAGTTCATGTGCTCTTCTTGCTTCATTTGTTTCATACGCATATGCAGCAATAGTCATATTTTAATGAGAATAAAATATTGTTCTATTTGCAAAGTACAGGCCCAAAAGAATACGGGACAGTAAAGCTACAAACAAACTTAGGTCTTCAGAATGAAGCGCTTGCTTTCAGAGTTGTTGACTTCAATACTATCGCAACTTTTTTCATAACAGATGAAACAGATTTCATAGAGATTGAAATAGATGACAAAAGAAGTGTTATAACATTTCCTAACAGAGCTGGGTATAGAATAGATAAAATTGCTGGAGTCATAGATACTCTCATAAATAAAGAAACTATTGACAACATAGATGTCGAACTCTCTTCTGAGGGAACATTGAAGTTCAGCAGCGAGAAAGAGTTTAAGATACCAAGAATGAGTCATAGAGTACAACTTCTTTTGGTGCATACCATATGACATTTCCTTTGAAAAGTGTTGACAAAACGATTGAGATGAAATCTGTTCCATACGTATGTTATGGTAATTGTTTGTACATTGAGTCAAAAATAGCTAATGTCACAGGTATTTCAGGAGTTAATAGTAAAGGTTCAGTAGAATATAAGTCTTTCTGTTATGCAGTCAATTCAATGTTCATTCCAAACGTTCCTGTCATAGCAACTCATTTAGGTAAATGGGTTCGCATTAGTCCTCATAATTTGAAAGACATGCAATTCAGACTTGTTGACTTTCAAGGAGAGCCTGTAGAACTGAAGGCACCAGTGCGAATGACTGTTGAAGTTGACTTTTTAGAAAATATTAAATGCAACAGCTTACAAGAGAACTCAGAGCTAAAAATATAAAGTATGAATGTTATGTATTAGGTCATGAACTTTGGTTGTTGCTGTTTGATGAAACAAATGAGTTAGTTATGTCAGTCAAGAGAACAGAAAAATATTGTGTTAGTGAAAACTGCACCAAGTCAATAAGATTAGGTTTGCATTATGAAGATGAGTTCGATACTGTTGAAGAAGTTTTGGATAGATATTACAAATTGCTAACTTGAAATTTTTTGACTGACGCGCAAAGCGCCAAGATGGCTCAAGAGCCCTCCTGACTGCTTTAATTTACTAAAACATATTTCAAACAAAGCTTATAGTCAGTAGATAGTTTTGTATACTCGTTCGAATATTTATACTTTAAACTCAACTTCCTTAGTTCCTGGTTTTCAATTGATGCGGATGTTACCTATTTTCATGAATATTGGCGTTTGACCACAGCATTCGATTTCAGGGTCGAGATAGTCAATGACACATTTTTCCCTGTTATTCGTGAGATAACATTTTCAAGGTCCTCCTTTGTTAGAATTATTGGTTCTTACTTATAAGATTTGTCAAAAGCTTCTTATCGTCTTTGAGTAAAATTGTTGTATAACTGAAGAAGTAATGGTCTACGTTATCTGAAGGATTTGTTTGAACATTTGTGTAAGGTTGTCGTTGGCTTCTCTTGAAAGAACTTGGTCCAGTGGTGGATACTCTAACTTAACATCTGATGTAGCATTAGCGTTTGAAGCTGTGTTTAAATTCACCGACTTAAGATCTGGTTCTTTTTCTTCAAACACTCCGAACTATAGTTCTTTATGACAATATTGTTTGTCGTTCGTGAGTCAACATTTGATGTTGGTTCAATTGGAACATTAACGGCACCAGCTAAGATGGATTTGCTCTCATTTCATATAGAATAAAAACCTTTTATATGTATGAAATGAACAATATACTCGACAAGGGTTTGAATGTAAAGCTAACGAATGAAAATATTGTTGAATTCACTGAGACAGAGCTGTGTATAAAGATGTAGAACTACTGAACAAAAGAGCAAAGGGAAGAAGCAGGAATATGAACAAAGGTGGAAGCCTATAAAAATTTATGTCAATGATGGCTCAGGAGGTTCAAACATAAAGTATGCAGAAAGTTATAAAGTTTATGCTCTCAAAGGTGAAAAGCCTCATTTAAGACAGCTATTCTAACGCATATCCTCAAAAGCTAACGGATGGGAAGTGGATATATGAATGACAGCAAAAATATTAACAGAAATGGCGACAGAGATGCATGGAATTGTTTACCATCAGTCAATGAAGGTTAAACTTTAAACAATGTTGGTTCGTTCCCATGGAATATTTTGACTTTAATGGTATTAGTCATGATATGAATCTCAAGGTATGAACGGAGAGATGAGAGACTTATATGCTTTCCAAATTCTTCAAAATAATGTTATACCTGACTGTTTCCAAATGAGTTCAATATCATAACGTGAGAAAACCTGAAAGATAACGAAGTCGGTTATGAGACGTTTTATGTTTAAAGCAAGAAAACGCCATGTTTGCATAAGTATTGCTACAGTTAAGTGGTAATGTCTGACTTTAGTTATGATGTTAGCTAAGAGTTGAGTCTGTTTGACACTAAACCTTTTCCGGCGAAGTCGTCGAGCAGAGTGTTTGAAGGATACTTTTTGAAGGGGGTTATTTTGAAAGTTTGACAGAATGTAGTTTGTAAGTCGTTTCATATCGTAAACTCCTGAGTATTGACGTGGTGTTTGTCAATAATTTTTTCCATCTCCTCAGAAGTCTTTTGCATTCCTGACTGTATGAACTCTACGATGGCATAATATTTCTCTTACGTCGAATTGTGAAGAAATTCAATGAGTTCACTGTCTGGAACTTTAACGATAGAGGCTTGAACTTTTGACATAAATGTTTTCGCTGTTGAGTCCATAGAGTCTGAAGTTGCTGATATAATGATTTGGTTCATAGTAAGAGTCGTTTCCTAAACTCTGTTATAGTATATGACGAATGAGGTTAAATGTCTTACCTGAGCCCATCTTTCCACAATAGAAATAAACACCATTGAACAGAATTCATAATCTTTGCTGAAAGGAAGAATAAGAGAAGAGTTAAGTTTGTCTGTAGTTTCATTCATGTCTTCATCGACATCATGTATTAAATGCTTCATTTTATCTCCATTAAAATTAAATATTCAGAACATAGCACCGAGTCTAACTGACAAGAGTATAAAGATATACTATTTTATGAAAACCAACCAAAATTCAAGAAAGTCAGTATACTTATGAATATCCAAGACACTGGGTAGAGTATGTAGGAGGTGAGAAAGCTATTGAAATCAGACAGGTTCGAAGTATTCCAGCAGGAAGAACAATATTATTTGAAGAACTTTAATGTTTTGAGATATAATGATGAAACAAAGAAGCAAGATAGTTTCCCTGTTGCTGTGTATGTGAACCTAGACACAGGAGATGACATGAAAGTTTTTAACACAAAGCTTCAAACGGTAGTGAGAGAACAACTGACTGCGGAAGGGCATCCATTACCTTCAGAAGTTACCATAGCATATAATTTTGAAACAAACTCAATAGATTTTAAAGTCATCTCTGCAAAGAAGTCAGGATTTACATTTAATGAAGCAGATGTATATTCGAATGAAAACTTCAAAGCTATTGCATGGTTAGATAATGACGATTGCTTTAAGAAAATCTTTAAATTCAGTGACTCAAAGATGTCAATAGATGACCTTCGTGGAATGTTACCATCGACGTTTACAGTAGAAGGTTCAGCAGGATTGCTTACAAGATTGTCAATTGGTGGCATTTGGTCTCGTGAGAACATTGTTATAAAATCCAGTATAAGTGAATTTGCTGAAGAATCTATATTATGTCTTTCAAACTATATGTATTCGCCGCCAAAGCATTATAGTATAACAAACTTTGTCAGTAAGTTTAACATAAGACTTGTTGAACCTTCTTCAATGAAAGATGTTGTGCTACCTAAAGATGGAAAGGATGGACTCATTATTGAGATGATTTTAATAGCATATTAAATGAGTTTGTTCTTGAAGGTCATTCATGATGAAATAACTGTTGTAGAAGATGTTAGCAATTGTTCAGACATTTTGAAGCGTATAGATGATATAAGAAATAAGTTAGATAGACCGCAAAGCGGTGAGGGCGAAGCCTGTGAGAACGCTTATGTTTCATTGACTTTCTCCAGTAACGAGAACTTTTATGAGATAATATTGAAGAGAGATGATTTTAATATGGGGTAAATGGTAGCTTGGGCAGCTTTAGGCGCAATGGGAACAAAAGCATTAGCATTTGGAGCAAAAGCACTTGGAGCTTATGACGCAGTAAATAAAATGAGTGGAGGAAGGGTTTCAAAGACATTAGATGCAAAAAAGGAAAGATTGGAGGCTGGGTTGCAAAGAAGTTAAGATTAAATAAAATGGGGCTCATAAATAAAGCATCCAATTTGGTTGCGACTGAGTCAGAAAATGCTTTAGGAAAGGACGATGAGTTTGCAAAACACGCAAAAGACTTTAATGACCAGATGAAAGGTGAAACAATGCATTTAAATAGAGTCGATGGAACTAAAGAAAATGTTTCTTCTCCACCAGTAGTTCTTCCGTATGGTCCCTATGGAATGTATGGAAACCCTTACGAAAGACCATTTGACCCATTGACTGGTGGAAGTAACTGGTATCATTACGGCCGAAGAAGAAAGACAGTCAAGTTGGAGACAGACGTGAAGAAAGCAACTAAAAAGAAACCAAGGAAGAGAGTTATAAAGCAATGAATTCAACAGGGTGAAAAACCGGGTGAAAAAAGAGGTGAGATTTCACCACTTCACCTAAATTTATTTTTGTGCTATGTTTTCATACGTGTGAGGGTGGTGATATCATTAATTTTTAAGTTTATTTTTTATTTTATTTTTATATAAATGACGAAAACTATTGAGATAACAAACTACAACGGTCATGAGTTCAAGAATTTGTTCTTCGTTCCTCGTGAAAATACATTCTATCAGATACGAGGGAGAAAGGGTAAAGTTAGTTTGAGCGTTTATGACTACAAGCATAATGGAAAGTTTATACAAGCATATGATACAAACGGTAAGCGTGTTTCATTAGCTTTGTCAAAACTTACAGGTATAAACTATGACAGTGATTTTGACCTATATGAAGAAGAAAGTGAGTTAGAAGATTATGAGCTGTTATATGAAGCACAGCAATGGGAGGAGTTGCAATACTTTTGTAAGTGAGAACGTTTATTTTTACAGTAGTGAAGTCGTTTGTGAAAACATTAGTGAGGTGAAGTGGTTGGTGGCTTTGTAAATATTTAAGGTTAAGTTAGTGTTGTCGTTTGTGTTGTAAAATATACGTTAACGGTTTCGTAAAGTGTCAAATTCACATATAATGGGTAAGGAGGCGCGCAGTGCCGCCGTACCCATGATATGTATACTAACTGAAGGAACCAAGGCGGAGTTATGCCTTTGGGATACTGCTGGACAGGAAAAGTATGCTCAGCTTTTACCTTTATTTGTTTGCGATACAGATGTTGCAGTAATTGTGGCATCTTACACTGACTATCAGTCAATTGAAAAAATAGACGATTGGATAGAAGTCTTAAAGAAAAACAATGAAAAACCCGAGATTGTCGTCGTAATTAACAAAACTGATATGGCCAACTCACTTTTCGAAGCTCCAGAAGAACTTGGAAACCGACTCGGCTCCAAATACACTAATATATTCTTTACTTCTGCGAAAACAGGTTCGGGAATTGAGAGAACATCCGAGAACTTCACCATAAACGAAATACAAACAGATTCCTTGTTTCTCTGCGGGCCAACAATCACATATACATTACCTTAGGGCAAAGTTCTTCCGAGGTTTCTCATCAAATGAGAAACTTGAGCAGAACTTTGCCCTATTCGAGTAAATTTACATTCTCTGACGTGAAGAGAGTCATAGAAATACACAAGTATATATTAACTTATGGTGAAGTTTTCTGGACTTCCTTCCTCATCTGAGAGACATCCAGATAACTTCATCATAAACGAATTACAGACAAGTTCTCTCGCTGTTTGCAGGACAAATACCACAAATTCATTACACTATTGAAGAGTTGTTCCGAGGTTTCTCATCGAATGAGAAACTTCGGAAAAAATTTGCTCTAGTGGAATAAATTTACCTAACACACAAATGATCAGATATAACAAGCACAGATTTTTAAGGTATAGCTTTGTTGAAAACCTTTCAACGAATGAGAAAGTTAGGAAAAACTCTACCTTATAAGATCAACTATAGAATTCATAGCTCTTTGAATACTAGGAAACATTAATGCGGTAGTTTAAGGCAAAGTTTTTCCGAGATCTACGAAGGATAGAGAGATCTCGGAAGAACTTTGCTCTGCACAAGTAATTTCAGAATCTATGGTCCTCTAAGGACCAGAGGACGGTAATGTAAAAGAATGATGTCAATAGCAGATAAATAATAGCCTTAGAAGTTCAATACGTGCACAGTTTGACTACATTGCCCTAGTAGTTAGACTGTACAGGTATTGTACTTCTGGCCTAAAAAATCCTCATTGAAGACAATAGGTAGAAACTCAAATTGTTGATAAATATCCCAAAATATCATAAGAGAGCCCATTATTGTTACCTGGCTCCTTCCTGGCTTTCAAAGTCTGTAAACGAGAAGTCTTGGCTCTTGTGGTAATTGCTTCCAAGAGGTTTACTCAATTTGAGTAAAACTATAAACCCTGTAACTGACATGTACTTCCTTGAATGGGCATTAAAGTAATTTAACCTAACGAATAGTAACATGACCACTATTTTGATGACTAAGAAATGTAATTCATCAAATTGGCAGTTCGATGAATGATACCATGCAATCAACAACTGGTTTGTTACAATTTGGCTTGATTCATCAAATTGGCGGTTTGATGAACCGAATATTGTAATCCAGACTAGGTCAGTTACAATTTGGCTTGATTCATCAAATTGGCGGTTTGATGAACCGAATATTGTAATCCAGACTAGGTCAGTTGCTTTTTGGTCATAGATAATAATGACACCTTTCAGTTTTTGTTAAACATCTCAATTATCCCGCCAAAAATTTTTGGGTCTAAATTGGTTTTTATTATTATTATTTTCAGAAACAAACTAACTTGTTTTTTAGGAATTTATCATTCATAAAGTCTTTATGATATATTTTCAACTTATAATGAATATGAAATTATAATTGTTATTTCGAAAAAAAATTATTCATGATCAATTCATGATTTAACCAGTGAATTGCTCATTAAAATCAATTTTTATGTTTTTTTTAAATCGAAATTATCTCATCATAAACCATGCAAACTGACTATTTGTTCTTATCACCATGTTACCAATATCAGAATTGTCTTTACAGCCAAAATTTCGCTCGATAAAAGTCCATCCAATAGTGAGATAATTGAGCAACGAACATTTTTCCATATCACAAAAAACCTCACCTTGATTTGAAATCTCAATTTTTTTTTGATGATAATGGTTTCAAATAAATATTAGCTCTTCTAAATTTTCATCCTATTTTAAATAGTTTCTAATTGTTAAATAAGCATTATTTAGCAGTTTTCATATCTCCCATTAATTTGAACGAGGATGTTTTATTGTCGTCTGGAAAAAGTGACAAAATTATCATTGTCGTCTAAAAAACAGATTTTTCAAGCATGTTTTGGTACCTAAATAAAGGAAGAACATCAATTCCATCTATGTATATAGTATGCATACGACAATAATAATACCCCAAATTGAACATTGTCTCAAGAATAATTAGCACATAGTCATACTTGTTATAATATATTTCCTAGAAGAGCAATACATAAATACAAATACGAATGAAGAAATCAAGGAGAAAAGAAAAAACTTTTTGTTGTTCAACGATAGATAAGATAACCTGACATCTCTCATGGAGAAACAAGACCGATCAATGAACTAATGCAGTTTTTTAAAAGAAAACATGAGATAAATGGGTCACCAACGATTACTTATGACATAAAATTTGGATACGATTGAATTTTCAGAGTCACGGAGCATTATTGTAACATTTATCTTCATCATAAGGAAGCGGTCAAAATTCATTCCTCAATACCTGATATATCGTAAATTTTATCAAAATTGAAAACAAAAGAAAATATCTGTAATATAGATATTATTAAAAACATTAACATCATATATCTTAGTATACATACAATAGGAAAAACAAGTTAAAACTGTTAAACAACGAGATTTTTCTCATCGTTAAAATCATGAAAAATTGAAAACATCTCAATTTGAAGCCAATTTGTAATTATATTTAAAAACGCAAAAGAATAATTCTTCATTAATATAAAGGGAAATTTTTGTTTCAATATGACTTTTCATTTAATTGGTTATTTTCAATTAACATGAATATTTTACAATTACTCCATTAAAATAAAAATACTAGAAAGCGCTAGTCTCAACTAATATTAGAGTTTTATATTTTTTTATTTTATTTGATATTCATTTAATTTTGAATGATACTCCTTAAAATATAATTGGTCAGACAATTAATCTTGCATCAAAAAAATTATTAAACGTGGGGGAAAATAGATTTTTAGCTAGTTAATTTTAAAATTCAATTTATTGAATGATCATGAAAAGTGGATAACATGAACAATTTAAAATACTGATGATTTTTTTAAATGTTGATTTCTGTTGAAAATAAATCAAAGAAACTGTTTTACAGTTCATTTTCAGTATTATGCTACGTCTCAAAGATCGCATGCTTAAGCGCCCAACGAAGTTCAAACCAGAGGAAGATGAGAGACTGAGACAGATCATAGAGAAGTATGGAACACACAATTGGGTACAGATTGCATCAATGATGCCAGGCAGGAATGTCAGACAATGCATTGATAGATGGAAAAGGAATAACTCCCCAAAGAATTCTCGCCGTGCTTGGACATCAGATGAGGATTCAATAATCTTACAAAAATGGAAAGAATTTGGTAAAAACTATGCTCAAATTGCCAGATTCCTTGCATATAGGAATGAATACTCAGTCAAGTGTAGATTACAACAGTTGTTAAACTCAAATAGCAGTACACATATTGAAACACTTGAAACAATTAAACCAAATGATAGTGTTTATAAATTGAATGATGAAATTAATACCGATGAAGTACTTGATCGCATACTGAATCAGATTGGCCTTGATTCACTTGCAGATCAGTTTGAAAATCCTTTATGGAATGATGGAACAGAACTATTCACATTTTAAATGTTTGAAGTGTTGCATGCTAAGTTCGGTCAACAATAGAAATTGAGTGGAAATTAATCGTCGAGGAAGTACGATTATGTAAAGTAAAAAAATGTTGTGGGATTTTTAATATTATATATTATTTTATAATAAAATTTTTTTGAGTCATTTTAAGAAGCACATATAATTTTTTGAATTTAAAAATTAAAGTAGTGTCAAACGAATTTATCACTTAATTTAATACTCAGATTTCTTAAAATTAATGAAAAAAAGTTTTCTGAGAACTTTTGAGAATGGTTTTCAAATTCCATTATTGAAAATATATAGGTATTGTATGAAATTCAAACTCTATATTTATTAAAATTCTAAATTTTTAATAAAATAACTTTTCAGAGGAATATGATTTTGAATGGTTGATTAATAAGTATAAAAATGTCTACGATTTTAGAGGAATTGTTCCTTATGAGGTATACATCATAAATATATACCTCATAAGGAACAATTCCCTCTTGATAGCTGGGAAACTTTCTCTGAATAACTTATCATTTGGAGAAAGTTCCCCAGCTATCTATTAGGAACTAAAGGCTATGAGGCACTAATATATAATCAGTGCCTCATAGCCTTTAGTTTCCTATTAAAAACGAGAAAACTTGTTCGAAATGATAAACAATTTCGAACAAGTTTTCTCATTTTAAGGAGGGAATTGTTCCTTATGAGGTATACATCATAACTATATACCTCATAAGGAACAATTCCCTCTTGATATCCTGGATATTTTTGAATATATTTTTTTAATTAAAGTTCTCAAGAGTATTATCAAAAGTGATTTTTTAAAAAATATCTCCAATTAATTAACTAATTAAAAGTATTATATTTTTAAAATTAAATAGTTTTTCAATTTTTTTGAAGGAATTGAGATACTTCCCACGACAATAAAATTGAGAGGTTTACATTATGACTGTTCTTAGCATGCAACAGAAGAATAAATATTTAGATTATAATATTCATTTATTATTTAAAAAAGTTTAACATATGACGAAAATATTTTGAACTCAGATTTTTCGTAGAATAAAAACAATAACATTCATTTTGTACGCAAGTAAGTAATTCTATTTGAGAGTTAACATTGAAGAATATTGATTATCCGGTCGTCAAAAAAATTCAGGGAATATAAAAGTAAATCATGATTATTCAAATGTGATCTATTACTATTGGTTATATAAAAAAGTATGCAGTAATATTTAACGATCTATATGCAGTTTTTAAATAATTTTCATTAGAAAGATAATATATTAATTTCAATTTGAAACTGGCAAATTGCACAATTGTAGCATTTTATCACCCTTTGATCCATTTGTTTTGACGAGATAAGAAAATTTGATTCTTATTTTTGGATTTCAAAACAAATTATACGCATCACGCATATATGTAATCATAAGTTCATTAGTTAGTCCAATATTTTCTTGCATCTATTAATTTTTTTTATTTTTAATGATTTTGAAATATAATCAAAGAAAATACAGTATTTCAAAAGATAAATGATTTTACATAGTTTAGTACCATTATAATGCCAACAAAAAATTTAAATTTAAGCAGTAGTCTTATTTGGCTGTTGTTGAGGTTGCTGCTCTTTGGGTTGCTCCTTTGGCTGCTCCGGTGGTTGTTCGTTAGGTTGCTCCTGCTGTTCTTGCTCCTTGTTCTCTTCTTGCTGCTCTGGTTTTTCTTCAACAGGTTTTGACTGTGTATGGTGAGCACTTTTAGCTGTCTTCTTAGGTGATTCACGCCTCATATTACGTTTTTCGACACGCTTGATCGCTCGATCGTAAATGGCGACTTGATCTTCGGCCAAAGGATTATTTGCAAATTCTTTCTTCGCTTTTTCGATTTGTTTTTGTCTGATTTCGTTTCTCATCTTTGCCATTTTCCTATCCTCCTCGATTTTTTGTTTTTTGAGTTGAGCAAGTCTTTGCTTTTTTTCTTCTTCTAATTTCTTCTGTTTTTCGAGCTCAGATTCTTTTCTAGTTTGAATTGGCTTCTTTTCTGGCTTCGCCGACTGAGTCTCCTGTGGCTCTCCCTCAGCCGGTGGCTGTTCCGCATTCGCTTCCGCCATTTTTTTGCTCGTTATTTCGCTATCACAATTTCAATTTTTTATTCATTTCATCTCCTTTACACAACAAATCTATAATATGCATCATAACATTTCATATTTACTAAATCAAAAATCAATATTTTCTTTTGAAAGTACTCTCGATATAACAAAAAAAAATAATGGATGTTAAAACTTAGTTCTAATAACAACAATCTCTTTTCGTTTCCATTTAAATGCATGTGAGCTTTTTAATTTTGAAATATAAAAGTTTTGGAATTTATCAAATTTATCTGATCAAAAACTATAGCCTTTCATGTACTCTAATAGTATTATCAGCCACATATGTTTCACTTAATATAATGATATCAAGAAAACCTGGATTTATTTTTTACTCATCGAGTTATTAGATGAATTATGACCCCATTCATTTTATACAAAAACTAAAAAAAGTGAATGGAAGCTCTCGATATTGTTGCCGCCCCAGCCACTAATTTCGTTAAGTCCTGCGTTAAGGTTCTCAAGCGCTGCACACTTCCATCTACAAAGGTCCTTAAGGATTCTGCTTCAGCTTCAGCTGTTGGCTTTCTTATTCTCGGATCTGTTGGCTTCATCTTCAAAGTTATCGCTTACCCTATCAACAACGTTATCATCGGTGGCATTGGCCAATAAATGATAACTTATTCAAGTTTCTTTCTTATATGATAATAAATCCTTAGATATTACAGAAATTTCGAAATATTTCTCTTACAACACTACACACAGTCTTGTCGATAACACAAATAATTTGGTTTTGGCTCAAAATTAAAAAGAGATTCATTTTCCATTTTTTTTATTATATTTTCATCAGGCAAATAATTTAGTTAAATTTCTATATCTAAGCTCTTACTTAGATGAATGGTCTGAGAAGACTCAAAATATTAAAATTCAATATGTTGCTAATGCATTATATATGAAAATTCTATTGCCATCGACATTTATATTGTTATTGCATCATTTTATATCTATTGATTTAATCAAAATTCTAATTTTATATCCGAAATCTTTGTGGTCATTGTTTTCCACATCTATAAAATAGATTTTTTTCTTCTAATTAATTTAAATAGTATTTTATATAGTAAAACGGGAATGTGTGTCCTTTTTAAAAATTATTAATGTCCAACCAAGACATTCATCCAAACAAATACAGTGAACTAAGAAACACCCACAAATACTATATCGATATATACAACTCGTTGTATCAGTTGAAAAGTGAAAAAGAAGAAGAATTAAATTTGATTTTCAAAATGATCAAAACAGAATTGATTGAATCCAATAAACATCTACCCAAAAATATTATAAAAGACATTTTAAAAATCATTCCCTATAACAATCGCTATACAAAGTCATATTTATTTCTTGCCAAACTCTTTTATGATGAATATCATGTTGAAGAAGTCAAGGGAATCTCTGATATTTCAAACATCCTGTTTTATAAAGAATATGGGTTTAAATTAAACAAATCTGATGATTTCGGAAAAGATGATTTTGAAAATCTTGATATTCACACAGAAAATACAATATACAGAGCAATTATGAATAATGACTTAGAAAGATTCATCACATTCACTGGAATCGATGGATTTGATAAAGATCAAAAACTTAAAAGCGAATTATATCCATATCCTTTCGCTCAATATTCATTACTTGAATTATGTTGCTACCATGGAGCAGTTGATTGTTTCAAGTTCTTAAGAACTAAATTCAACTCAGAAATCACTCAAAAATGTCTAGAATTATCATTTTTAAGCGGAAATTCAGAGATCATGAGTGAATGTTTGAAATATCAAAAACCAGACGAAGTTTGCATGAAATATGCAATTATTTCACACAACATTGATTTTGTTACATTCTTGATGAATGAATACAATTTAGAGATCAATTTAGAAATTTGTGGAGATCACAAAAATCTTGAATCCTTTTTAGTTTATTTCGATCAAACTAATGATATAAACAAATGTTTTGTTTATTCACCTATTTTTAATATTCCATCCCTTACCGAATACTTCCTTTCACATGGTGCAAATATCAACGAAAAAGATAAACGTGGAGAAACAGCACTTCATATTGCAGCTTTGTATAATAGTAAAGAAATAGCCGAATTTCTTATTTCACATGGTGCGAATATCAATGAAAAGGATCAAAATGGAGAAACAGCACTTTATAAAGCAGCTTTGTATAATAGTAAAGAAACAGCCGAACTTCTTATTTCACATGGTGCGAATATCAATGAAAAGGATCAAAATGGAGAAACAGCACTTTATAAAGCAGCTTTGTATAATAGTAAAGAAACAGCCGAATTTCTTATTTCACATGGTGTGAATATCAATGAAAAAAATAAAAGTGGAGAAACAGCACTTCAAATTGCAGCACGTATAAATAACAAAGAAATAGTCGAAATTTCTTATTTTGCGTGGTGCCAAAAATAATGTTCTTACATAAGATAATATTCTTTATTTTTTGATATTTTCGAAGATTGATTTGATTATAAATAAAAAATAATTCAATTTTCTTCACTGATTCTATACATTTCTCTGGAAATAGTTAAGAAACAGCCGAACTTCTTATTTCACATTGTGGGAATGTCGATGAAAAAAATTAATATGGAAAAACCGCATTTCATAATACAGCATTTGGAAATAGTAGAGAAACTTCAGAAGTTCTCATTTCACATGATGCAAATGCCAATAAAAAAAGATAAAGATGGAGAAATAGCACTTCACAAAGCAGCAGGCTCAATTTTCAGGAAACGAATACTTATATAAAAAACTCTAGGATATTTATATAAGTATCGCCAAAAAAAGTGCGGTAATTAAAAACCGCAGTTTGAGCACTTTCTGAGAGTCTGTTCGTCAGAAAGTATACAAAAAATTTTTTGGCAATGTCAAAAAGTATACACTGAGGTTCTCAATTTTTCAACTGATTCTTTTGCGATGAAATTTATAAAATACATAAAATATATATATATATAATATGAATTTTTTACTACTTTGGATTATTGTAGATACTTGAAATAGATAAAATCATAAACAGTTAGTTATTAAGTATTTATTTATTAATTAAATAAAAATGATACCCTATTGCGCTTATTTTTTGACATTTTTGCCAGCAATTTGAATGGTGCCGATCATGTTTTGATAGCATTCCATAGACAAAAAAATAATTTCTTGGAATTTTTTATCGACGGTAAGAAAGAGTACTCTTATTTAAATAAACAGTATATTTAATCAGTAATCATTGATATACTTCTGTTGAGTAAGTTGTCAGCAAGTTTCTCAACTACAGAAAGCAGTTGAGTGGTGGAAGCAGTGATGTTGTCTGGAACAAATGAATTTGATCTAACAATCGTGTTTTCTACATCATCGTATTTCATGTTGAACTGTTCTTCTGGTGGTTTTATTGGATTTTCTTCGATCAGTTCGAAAACGACATTTTTGACTTCATTTGGATCTGCTTTAAGCATCTTTGCAATGCTTTCTATAGATATCCTAGAGTATGGCTTTGCCAAAACCGAAACGTTGCATTTTAAGACAAATAATTTAACATCATCCAATTTCTCTATGAAGAAACTGTCAGTAAATGATAATTTCCCGCTTTCTTCTTTACTCAGGAACTCCAAATAGTTAGAATTAAGATATGCGTCGTATAATTGGGCCAAAGGAGCCACTTTAGGATGGTTCTTGTAAACATGGAGCTCCGGATTGTTGAATGTGTTGATCGAACGCTCATGAGTCATCATAAGAGCAAGAGTATAATAAGGAAGTACTAAAAGTCGCCTGTCGTTGCCCACGTTGTTAAAATCTTTGAAGGACTCAAAGAGTATGTCCTTAGCTGATAAGTATTTTCCGCTTTTGAATAACTGTAGACCCTCTGTAAGTTTATTCAATCCAGATATGCGTAAAGTTGGCTTAGAAACGTTTGGTATCTGACAAATGAGGTCGTAGTATCCGATAGCTTTTTGTATATCACTTTCCGCAAGAGACATCTCCATTTGAATTGACAATAATTTTAATGCAACGTTACACATATCTTTATCCTCTGAATTTGGTGGAATTGGAATGTACTGTTGGGCATCTTCGATAATGGAAATGGCACCTTGCTCATTTCCTGTAGACAACATTAATTCGACTTGTCGTAATTTTATGTCCAGAAAGAGAATCATGTTCTGGTTGTTGCTCATCTTGGATGTCGAGACTTCCAAAAAAGTCTTGTACGTGGACTCGTTGTGCAAACTATGGGATAAAGCAGCTTGATAACGATTATTGAACCTTTTTGAGGAGATTTCGTTATTGTTAGCAAGCTCAAGGAATTCGGTAAGGATTTCGGCTGTTTTCTGGTTATCATCGTTCTGTGTAAGTAACAATAAAGCATGTGAAAGTGATTTTGTCTTAATATTGGTATATTCTGGGTTATCTTTGATTTTAGCGTATAGATTTAAGAACATATCTATAACTTCTGAGTCATCTAATAGACTAATGTTGTCTTTTGCGTCTTCATACAAAGATTCAGGAGATCTTTCATGTTCATTTTCGTTATCTCCGTCATCTATTGGATCACCATTATCGCCATCATCGCCACCAGCTTCTCCAAAGTCATCATCAAGAATAATTTCTTCGTCACTCATATTTTTTTTATTCCCCTACAAAATAAGTCAATTTTTTTTGTAATTTTGTGTCATGTTTTTGAATTAAATTTTTCAAATCAGCAAAATATATCAAATCCATCGATTTGTACAAGGATGTAGCTTTGTAAAAAAAAACTCTTGAATAATACAAGTATCTTGATGAAAATTCTATTGCCATCGACATTTATATTGTTATTGCATCATTTTATATCTATTGATTTAATCAAAATTCTAATTTTATATCCGAAATCTTTGTGGTCATTGTTTTCCACATCTATAAAATAGATTTTTTTTTCTTCTAATTAATTTAAATAGTATTTTATATAGTAAAACGGGAATGTGTGTCCTTTTTAAAAATTTTTAATGTCCAACCAAGACATTCATCCAAACAAATACAGTGAACTAAGAAACACCCACAAATACTATATCGATATATACAACTCGTTGTATCAGTTGAAAAGTGAAAAAGAAGAAGAATTAAAGTCTATTTTCAAAATGATCAAAACAGAATTGATTGAATCCAATAAACATCCACCCAAAGATATTATAAAAGACATTTTAAAAATCATTCCCTATAACAATCGCTATACAAAGTCATATTTATTTCTTGCCAAACTCTTTTCTGATGAATATCATGTTGAAGAAGTCAAGGGAATCTCTGATATTTCAAACATCCTGTTTTATAAAGAACATGGAATTAAAATAGACAAATCTTTTGATTTCGAAAAAGATGATTTTGAAAATCTTGATATTCACACAGAAAATACAATATACAGAGCAATTATGAATAATGACTTAGAAAAATTCATCACATTCACTGGAATCGATGGATTTGATAAAGATCAAAAACTTAAAAGCGATTTATATCCAGATTCTTATGAAGGATATTCATTACTTGAATTATGTTGTTACCATGGAGCAGTTGATTGTTTCAAGTTCTTAAGAACGAAATTCAACTCAGAAATCACTCAAAGATGTCTAGAATTATCATTTTTAGGTGGAAACAAAGAGATCATGAGTGAATGTTTCAAATATCAAAAACCAAATGAAAAATGTATGGAATATGCAATTATTTCACACAACATTGATTTTGTCACATTTTTGATGAATGAATACAATATCGATATTGATTTAGAAATTTGTGGATTTTACAATAATCTTGAATCATTTTTAGTTTATTTCGATCAAACTAATGATATAAACAAATGTTTTGTTTATTCACCTATTATTGGTATTACATCCCTTACCGAATACTTCATTTCACATGGTGCAAATATCAACGAAAAAAACAATAATGGAGAAACAGCACTTCATATTGCAGCTTTGTATAATAGTAAAGAAATAGCCGAAGTTCTTATTTCACATGGTGCAAATATCAATGAAAAAGATAAAAATGGAGATACCGCTCTTTATTATGCAGCATATAATAATAGTAAAGAAACAGCCGAACTTCTTATTTCACATGGTGCGAATGTCAATGAAAAAGATCAAAATGGAGAAACCGCTCTTTATTATGCAGCATATAATAATAGTAAAGAAACAGCCGAACTTCTTATTTCACATGGCGCAAATATCAATGAAAAGGATCAAGATGGAGAAACAGCACTTCATAAAACAGCACGGAATAATAGTAAAGAAACAGCCGAACTTCTAATTTCACATGGTGCGAATGTCAATGAAAAGGATCAAGATGGAAGAACAGCACTTCATAAAGCAGCACGGAATAATAATAAAGAAATTGCAGAAATTCTCATTTCACATGGTGCGAATATCAATGAAAAGGATCAAGATCGAGAAACAGCACTTCATAAAACAGCACGGAATAATAGTAAAGAAACAGCCGAACTTCTAATTTCACATGGTGCGAATATCAATGAAAAGGATCAAGATGGAAGAACAGCACTTCATAAAGCAGCACGGAATAATAATAAAGAAATTGCAGAAATTCTCATTTCACATGGTGCGAATATCAATGAAAAGGATCAAGATCGAGAAACAGCACTTCATAAAACAGCACGGAATAATAGTAAAGAAACAGCCGAACTTCTAATTTCACATGGTGTGAATATCAATGAAAAAAAATAAAAGTGGAGAAACAGCACTTCAACTTGCTGCATATGTAAATAGGAAAGAAATAGTCGAATTTCTCATTTCGCGTGGTGCCAAAAAATAATGTTCTTACATAAGATAATATTCTTTATTTTTTGATATTTTCGAAGATTGATTTGATTATAAATAAAAAATAATTCAATTTTCTTCACTGATTCTATACATTTCTCTGGGTTTTTAGTTTTTTAAATCTTTGATTATTCTTTCAAACTTACAAGAATCTATCATAACTTATACAATCACTTATAGAATATCTATCTACAAGTCTCTCATTTGATAAGAGGCCTCGAAAAAACTCTGCCCTAGTGTGGTGTAGCTGTGGTATTTAGTCATAAAGAGCAAGATGAAATTATCTGAATTTTCTTTTTCTCCTATTTTTATAATTTGAAAAAAGTGACAAATGAATCAATCATCGAAATTATCTCAACAACTTGTTAAAAATCCCACTAACTTACTCGATGATGATGTTTTTCCAGAGATAACATTCATGTCTAACTACCTTAAAAACGAGCATTTGCTTTGGAAACAAATTGACGAAACATTACTCGCAATTGAAAAAGCATATAGATCATTTGCATCCATTTTTAACTCTTCCACGCCAAAAACAAATCAAATTGCCGTTGGTCCTCCAGAATCAAACATATTTAGAACTTTAATGATCGGAAAAAAGAATGAAGCTGACAGATTCGAAGATTTTGCCAAAAAGATATCGAAAATACATCAAGGTCAAGTCCTTATTCTTAAAGATGGAGCGTTCAATCAAACTGTTTCATTCATTAATGATTTGAATTTATTAAAGAATAATATTTATAGGCAATTAGAGGTAGTCAAAGAGAGCATTCGTTCCTACAATAAACACTACAAAAAATTAGAGCAAACGGTCTTCCAAGCGAAAGGAACTCAACAAATCGCAAATGAAACAAAGAAAGCAGCTCTCACAGTATTGAATGAAAAATCAGTAGCATTACAAAATAATTATAATCAGTTTTATCGTGATTTCGTTGATTATTCTAAAAAACGCGATGAAATTTTCGCAAAAATCGATAATTACCTATCAGGAATATCTCCTAAGACAGCATCCATTGTCAAATCAGTCATAGAAGTTGATAATTCCTTCTTTGCAGCTCCATTAGCTGAATCTGTCCTAAAATGCGAAGTTCCTATACCTGATTGGGATTACGATGAGAAAGAAGAGCCAGAGAAAGGAACATTACGAGTCAGATCTTCAATGGAAATCAATGACGGAGAAATGAAAATTTCTAAATTAGAAGAATTCTTCCTTATTGAAGCAATTGGCGACTACTGGAAGATTAAGAACTCTTTTGGCCAAGTTATGACTGTCCCTTGTGAAATTTTGGTGCCTTGTGAATAAAAACTTATATGTGTGATTAAAATTTTCAATATTTATATAATTTACATTTTTCTGAGCCTGTTTTAGATAAAATAGTTCACGTTGTTTTGAGTAAAATTTTGAATTTCAAATAAATTCGAATTGATAGATATTTTATAATAGTAAAATGTTTCTTGGAATCTTTGTAATAAGTTACAAAATCGAGAGGTCATAATGCATGAATTGGCCATTAAATTAAATTTTGATTCTCCTTTATTCCATGTATATGCTTGTTTAGTTAATGCTGGCAGGCGTGTTCTTTCTATTCGAATGTATCTTGCTACAGCATTTAAATGAGTTTAGCATCTACCTTTAGAGAGTTATATTTAGACCTGAAATCATTTTATATATCAATGATTCTTCAGTTAGATTAACTAAGAAGCCAACAACTTGAAGTGACCTGTTCAAAGTAGTATATGAGTGCGGGTTGTGTGACTTTTTTTGTTACATCTATATATAGACGATGCATTAAAATATAATTTATAAACACATTTAAAAAATTAACATTAATTTTAAAATAATTTATTTTTTTATTTTTTATAAAAGAAGCTATATATAGATGATGTCAGATATTCCACGATTAATTAAACATTGTTTAAATCCTGAATGGGTTAAACTTCAATTTAAAAATGAAGATTGTGAATTATTAAATGAATATGAAAGCCAAAATAAGCTAATGAGGTATAAATATAATGATAAAGAATATTTAATTTCATGGAATCAATGGAGTCATAATCAAAGACCTCATAAACGAGAAGAAGAAATTGAAAATAATGAAATGGAAATCATTGATGACATTAAAGAGGATGGAATTCCTAAATTTTGTAGAAAAACCTTTAGAACTAAGTTAGGAGCGTATAAACGTAGAGTATTAAATCCTGAATACATAAAACATTTATTTAAAAAGGAAGACTGTGAATTATTAAACGTTAATGAATATGAAAATGCTAAATCAAAATTGAAATATAAATATATTGGAAGTGATGAAAGGTGTAAAGATAAAGATAAAGTTTATACAGTTTCATATAATAACTGGCACACGTTAGGGATAAGAAAACATTTAGGAGATTATGGTAAAAGTTCTGAATTCTTTAAATCTAGTATGTACGAGAGAGTAAAAGAAATTAGAAATAATTATTTTCATGAATGAAAAATAAACTTTAAAAATTCATGTCTTACATTTTTGAATAATTTATTTTTTAATTTGTATGAAAATGAGTGGATCAAGATTCGTAACCGTCAATCAATTAATGGATGCTCTTTCACCAATTCTTGAAAATGTTAAACAAGTAGATGTTTATTTCGATGATTATGTAGAAAGTTTATATTATAAAGGTAAGTTTAATATTAAACTTATTGCTTTTGCATTTGATAATAAATTAATTGAAAATGCAAAAATTTGGGAATTAATTCCAGATATTGAATATATAACAAATATTAATGATAAATGGTTTAAACAAATTCCAACCACAAAAGTTCTTTGTAAATTAATGATCAAAACTGAGGAAAAAGAATTTAACGGGTTTAAATATCATCCAAATAAAGTTTCAGAACTAGAAAATGAAAAACTTCAGAAAAAATTAAACGATAGACTTTCAAATGATCGTATTGAAAAAATAAATAAACTAGCAGAAGTTGCATTTAATAATGAAATATTTGATGAATATAACCTTGAACTCAGTGATGGACTTTAAGTCCTGGGCACTTTGTACCTTGAGCTTTAAGGACCCGGGCTCAACGAGTCATGATTTATGAAATCAATAATTTGATTTATTCGCTCTTCAATAATTTCTATTCTTTTTGTTAAATCATCAATTTTCATTAATGAGGTGATTCTTGATTGAGGAATAGATTTCAAACTAACCACTCCTTTTATTTTTGAAATTTTGAATCCATCAACTTTAAACATTTTAAAAAAAAAAAAAAAAAAAAAAAAAAAAAAAAGGAAGTGGGGCTTCCAGGCACTTCGTGCCTTCTAGCCCTGAGGATGAATGATATAATGAAGTTTTTTTTTTCTTGGGGTGGTCTTCCAGGGGCTGCGCCCCTTCTAGCCCACATAAATGAAGTTTTTATTCGGAGGTCTTCCAGGAGCTTTTCACAAATTATATATGTTTTCATGTTTTGTCATGATTTCATCGTAAATGTTTTGTCAAGACTTCTTCGTAAATGTTTTGTCAAGACTTCTTCGTAAATGTTTTGTCAAGACTTCTTCGTAAAATGTTTTGTCATGATTTCATCGTAAATGTTTTGTCAAGACTTCTTCGTAAATGTTTTGTCAAGACTTCTTCGTAAATGTTTTGTCAAGACTTCTTCGTAAAATGTTTTGTCAAGACTTCTTCGTAAAATGTTTTGTCAAGACTTCTTCGTAAATGTTTTGTCAAGACTTCTTCGTAAATGTTTTGTCAAGACTTCTTCGTAAAATCAGACAAAAATATAATTTAGGGTAGAAGGTTAGATATAACCTCTTTTCTACCCTCTTTTCTACCCTCTTGAATTTGTCATGATTTCTTCGTCATAGGCACGGAGATAGGACGGTTATTTTACAAAACTGTCAACACTTTGACCGAGTAGTTTTTTGTGCTGAACAAAAAGTGTCATATAAACATCTGTCAAAAACCGCTTTTTAACTTCACTTAAAATGCCACGTAAGCTACGTAAGAATATACGTAAGAGGAAGAGAGCATTGAAACATCCAATAGTAAGACTAACACCACAACAACAGTTGCAACAACAAATGCTGAATGACCCCACTATGTTGCAACAAATGTCAAGCAACCCTATGCTTTTAAACCGAGTTCTTGGTGCACAGAGTGGAGGTTTAAGAGCGGCACTTTTAGCGAAAATGGCAGGCTATGGTGGAGCTGCAGACGGAACAGCCTATAACCCTCAAAGTCAAATGAATTTGAGTTCACTCAAAAATCAAATAACAGATGTCAAAAAGTCAAACATAGACATACAGAAGCAAATAAGTGAAAACGAAAAGAAACTAGAATATGACAGACACACAAAGAAACTCAATGAGTTAAACGTAGAGAAAAAGAAGAAAGAAGAACAACTGAAAGAACTAAGTACAGAGGAATATGCGAAAAAAGTGTCAGAAAAAGCAACAGAAGTAGCAAAAATGGAACAAGATGTCATAAATTTGAAAAACCATACTACTCAATATAAAGTACTGAAAGATGAAGAGATAAAACAAAAAGCCCTGAAGACATATATGGATAGCGATGAGTATAAAAAAGAAGTTGAAGCAAATGTAAAGGCAGAAAAACTTTTACAGTTGCAAAACCAAACCGTACAGTATGAAAACTTAGCACAAGAAAGTAAAAATAACGACGCAGCCATGCAAAAGGCAATGAAAAGCGCAGAATATATAAAAGCTAACAATGACTGGTTAGATGCCCAAGCCAACGCTAAAGCAGCCCAACTCATAGGGTCAATAAGGACAAAAATACAAGCGGATGAAGATAGTTCAAATGAAGCTTTAACAAATGCTGACTTTAAGAACGCTTTCGAAGCTCTTCATAGTAAGGTGAAACAAGTGAACGACTTCTCATCTGGAAAGAAACTGAAGTCTGAAGGTTTCGACAAAGAGTTAAAAGAAGTAGCACAAAATATGACGAAAATAACAGATGCAGCAACGAGACAGGCAGTTCAAAGTGCCTATGACGCCGTTAGAGCAACTGTTGTGGAAAGTCAAGAAAAAGAGTTACAACAGACCAAAACAGACCTAGTAAATGCTTTCTTAAAAACGAAAAGTCAGGTAGGACACTATGCTGCAGATGGAACATATGTGCCAGCTGGTGGAACTTATATACCAGCTGGTGGAACTTATATACCAGCTGTTGGAATTTATATACCACCAAACCCTCCAAGAGAAGCACCTGCACCAGGACTACCTAAAACATTTACATCGTCACATGGACACAGACACAAGCATGCAACAAAACCAACACAACAACCAACAGTTCAAAATCCAGCACCAAAACCAACACAACAACCAACAGTTCAAAACCCTGCACAACAACCAACAGTTCAAAATCCAGCACCAAAACCAACACAACAACCAACAGTTCAAAACCCTGCACAACAAACAGAGCAAGGACATAAAAGAAGTAGAGAACAAGGAAACCAAGAATTCTTAAAAATGCTTAAGGAAGACTATGGTTACCCAGATACTCTTGACTTTAGTGACAGATATAAAGAAGCTATTAGAAAGTTCAAGGAAGGAAATACTGACCCGAACCTATTTAGCTTTATGGTTCAGCACCAAATGGGATATAATTTCAAACCTGGAAAATACAAGCTCGCTAAGGGATATGATTTAATAGCATATCATCCAAATGACATGGATGAATTTACTCCGAGATATTTGATGTCAGAGCTAAATGACAATTCAACTCTCTTCATGAAACGCGTAAAAAATAGAGACGGAACGAAAGAAGAAAGGTTTATGAGTCCGGATGACTTAGATAGGGAACTTTTTAAAAACGGTCTCGGAATATATGAAATGCCAGCAGATGAGGTACAAGAAACTCCACAGGAAGAAGTTCAGATACAACCAGACATGGAAGAAATAGTTCAGCAACAACAGCTAGAAGAGCCTGAAGGAAACGAACAAGTCCTTCCTTTGGAAACTAACTTCACAGAACTAGATGAAGATTTGGAACAGCCGAAAAATCTTGACCCTCAACAAGAGTATGCGGAGAATATGGAATATTTCCAAGAGTCTAAAAAAAATTCGGCTGACATAGTAGAAGAATATCGAAAAATGTTTGCCGACATACAAAAGACTCCAGCACCAGATGAAAATATTCAGCATAGAATGGAAGAACTGAAAGAAAATGTACACAAATACAACAACCCTTTTTTACTTACGAGCATTTAACGTTCAATCTTTGGATGAACTCGGTGAAAATAAAAGGTTAAATTTCAAGAAAACATATAGAAATGAAACATTGTTTAAAGTTCATTCAGAACCTAACCAAGATGGAAACAAACCTACTTTTGTTTCTGCAGACGATGGAACTACAATGAGATGGGGTCATAAAGCTAATCCGGATAGGTGGTTCATAAACTTACAACCACAATTCCAAGAAGTTGTAGACGCAATGGAAGTGAATGGTGAACCAGATGTAGCTGGTATTTTCAGCGCGGCTTTAATGCCATTGAAAGATATGAAAGATGCAGATATTTTGGACCAGTATGAAATGAACATGGCTGATGGAAATATAACACCTGACGTTCTAAAACATTTATCTCAAAGAACTACACAGAACCATAAGATGGTATATTTGGTGAAGAGTTTAGAAAGAAAGTTAGGGAGAGCGAAGGAAGAGAACCTATTGTACATGACCTTGCAAACGAAAGTTTACAAAATGTCATAAAAACTTACTTTGCAGACAATGAACCGAGAAGGGATGAATATTTAAGTAAACTCAAATGGACAGTACCAAATGAAATGTTAGTATTGAAAAACATGTTCCTTGACAAAATAAAACCAACTACAGAAATAAACGACGCAAGACTGAAAGATTGGGTAAAAGCTTTCCCATTCACAAAAGATATAGTTGGTAACATGGAAAGAAAACCAGAATGGCTACAAAAACATATATTTGGAAACGAGCTTATTCCATATGGACAGGCACTGTTTGAAGAGCTTGAACCGGAAACTCAGGAAAGAGTCATGCAAACAATAAGCGACGACTCAAATACAAACTATGACAAACTCTTTCTAGGATATAGGTTACCTGAGATGGGCGACCAGAGCCAAAAGGCAAAAAGGACATGGGAAATTTGCAACATACTAGATGAACATAATGCAAAGATGCAACAACTTCAAGCAGAGGGCAATGAAGGAAAAAGAAGAGTTAAAAACTCAGTCAGGAAGAAAGTAAAGCTTGGTCCGAGTGGGTTCTATTATGACACATAAATACAACTATTCTATATTTTTACCCATATGAAATGTACGCCGCTCAGAATATAACGCCAACAGTTTTGGATGCCATGAACGGAAATGTTTCCGAATGGTATAACGAATGCGACAATGCCATTAGAAGGTCAGAAATAGTTCCTGGAACTTACGAATATACAACTGCTGTTTCTTATGGAAACGTAGGTGAGTTTGGAGAAGGTTCTTCAACAACAGTAGATATTGCTTGCGACAGGTTTCATATAATTTCTATTGACAACTCTTTCTTATACGTGGAACAAGACATTGAAATAAAACCTTCTGCCAAGTTGTCTGACAAGAAAGGTTGCAATGGAATTTTCTATGTCGGATACCAATATGCTCCAGAAGTTTTCATGGGATATAAGATATATTCTAACTCTGACTTAGTTCAAACAGTAACATGGGCAAACTATGAATGGTTCGCTTTGAGAAACTCAGTACAACCACAAGCTAGAGAACAAACAGACCAGTATGCAACTATTGAGAAAATAAGAAGACTTGACCCTAACGTTCCAGGAGTTTATGTTAACCTTTCTGGTTCAGATGGAACTGCTGCCACTAAAGTAAAACTGAAACTTAGAGTTCCTTTGTCATCTTTCCTCATCTTCAGGTTTTTAAGATACTTGCCAAACTGGGCAGGAAAAATTTCTATCGAACTTACTCCAAGCAAAATAACTTAGTCATTGCACCAACACAAGACCCATTCACTATTACTGTAGCTGGAACTGGTGGAGCCAAGTTCTGTGACTTTTGCAAAGACAAAGTTGACTTAGACTTTGGTTTCTCAAACTTCAACACTGAAGTAAACTATTATTTCAATGCTGCTGGAACTGCTTGGGACCCAGTTAAGTTCACATGCGAAAAATTTGAATGCAAGAGAATAGAAAGCAGACTTGCAGTCTATATGTTGGACCCAGATATTTCAAATGCTTTAGCTGCCAAATATATTGCAGTTCCACTTATGTTCCCTATACACCAAATATCTGTCAAAGACTTTGCAGGTGAAGTTGGAAACCAAAGTGCTGACCCAGGTGCAAGAACAGATATTGCTTTAACAACTGCAATGAAACATGCAGATACTATGTTTGTACTGTTCAGACGAACTATAAATGACTATTCTTGTTTCTACAACCCCGGTATTAAATATCATATAAACATAGATGGCAAATATTATCCAAAGAAGAATATTCTACAGTTGAGGATATGAGGTCATACAACTTGACATTAGATGCTATGAACTTTAACAACAACTTCACAACAACCATTAACCCTGAAATGCAAAGTTCTATTATGCCATATGTGAAAGTATGGACTCATACAGGAGGTCAAAAAACTCAATATACAAATGGAGACCGTTCAAACTTTTGGCTTGGCATTCCATTTGCTGACTCAGAAGACTTTATGGGTGGTATTTCAACTGTTGGTACAGTTCAAATACAATATACTGGTGACAGAGACGGTCCAGATGAATTGAAAGCAAAGAAGTTTACAAAACCAATAGCACTTTTCACGGAAGATGCTCTTTTGAAAATTCGTTCGATGAAACCTGCTGGAGCTCCTCAGATTGGCATAACGACAGCTTCCATCGAGCAGATTTTGGCAGCAGGTCAGTAAGTTGTTCTTGAACTGACTTCTCACCATCGTAAATAGTTATGACACCTGTTTTGACATAAAATTGTATTATAAACTTACCTTTAGAAATATCTGTAAGTTTTGTTGTTATATTTTTGTCTGCTTCAAGAACTTTCACCATTCGGTTATACCAACTTTCTTTGCTTTATGAAAATATTTTGGTTCAGCAAAGACTGCTATTCTATAACATTTTCCATTGTTTGTGTAAAGAACTATTCTGTCAATGTATTTGTATTGTTTGTGTGTGTAAACTTTGTTTTGCTTCAATTCGAAGAGATACTCGAATACGTCCATCTTTTTATTCTAAGTAAAATGTCATTTCCGAAAAATAGAAGCGTAAGTGTTTCAAAAGGTTTAATGGCGATGGCAGATGTGAAGTTAAATTCACCAACTCAAACAAACAGTCAAAGTGTTGTTGTCAATGTCAAAGAAAGAGATGTTGAAGTGGGAAACCATACGAAGACGAAGATGGTATAACAATAGTTCCTGTAAAAGAACAACCAACATACCCTGAAGTTAGCAGAGACTTAAGTTCTGTTGCAGATATTCGAAACGACTACATGCAACTGAAAGATAAGCTTAAAACTCAGGAGAAGATTTGTCAAGCTTTAGGTCTAATGTTAAACTTGGTTGAACACAACCCTGTAAAAGTGAACTCATATGTCATCGCACCTCATGAAGTTTTGAAAGAACTATTGAAACTTTTGACAGAGGCAGACGATATAAACATCAAAGAAATAGAACCTGACATTGCTTGCTGTGGTGTTTCATATAATGTCATTGACAAGATATACGTTATGAAAGGAGGTGAAACCTTGAACTTAAAATATAGTTTCCCAGACGTCATAAAAATATTTGACGACCACAACATTTCATTAAAATTTATTTGCTAAGTAAAATGGCAGAAGACATAGTGGTTTATACTATTACGACTAAAAACCCTGAGTCATATAATTCTATAACAACAAACTTACAAAGTCCTCAAGGACGATATTGTAAACTAACCTTAAACACAATGACGACTAAAGCCTGTTTTGCTCTTTTGACACCAGAAGACTTTGTTGTTGTGAATGGTAAAAAATACTTCTTTGAAGATACTTACTCAGATATACCACCAACAGGTTTTGTTGACTTATTTAATACTTTAAGGACGGATGTAACATGTGCTGCAACTAGAGCAGGTTTCATTATGTTTGGATGTCCGACTGAGTTTACTATAAACGATATGAGCTATAATACAAAACTTATATCTGGTTTTTACTACCAACAGTTTCCTATAACAGGAAAAGGTGTCATACAAGGAATGTCTGTTCCATTGACTTTAAGCACACCTATTTTATATATTGTTTCAAACTTAGGTTCAAAGTGCTATTCGAATGTCGACAGAAACTACTATGACCAAAAGATACTCATGCGTATAAACAACACTTTCTCTGCTGGTTTGCCTATTGTTCATTCGAATGCAGAGTTTTCAGCTTTAGTAAACTCAAACACTTTAGCAAACATAAACTTAACCTTAGTTGACGCAAACTTTGTTCCTGTAAAACTTTTATGTCCTATGTATTTGTCAATGACGGCAGAAAGTTTCGAATTGGAAGATGCAACTGGTGAAAGTATTGTATTACAAGAACAAC
This sequence comes from Trichomonas vaginalis G3, assembly GCF_026262505.1. Taxonomy (NCBI): domain Eukaryota; phylum Parabasalia; order Trichomonadida; family Trichomonadidae; genus Trichomonas; species Trichomonas vaginalis. Next base: position 18,805,376 of record NC_067206.1, on the reverse strand, counting down.
TTCAACAACAAATAGCTCAAGAACAACAAATGCAACAACAAAGTCAAGAATAAAAAAAATATTTTTTTTATTTTTATAAAAATGTACAGAATAGATGTTTCAGATTTTTATGACTTCCAAGCCTTCAGAAATATGTGTCCATTTAGAGACTATAACAAAGCAGTCGAGAATTTGAAACGTTTAGTCATTTATGTCGACTCTGCCCCAGAATGTTATGTCATGAAAGAATGGGATGTTGTCTTTAACAAACCAAGAGCGACAATAGTTTCAGAACAAGAATGTAGACAGAAACTTAAGAAAATAAAAGTCGTACAAGTTGGCATGAAGATGTTAGATGCTTGGGATATCTTATTGTCAAAGTTAGAAGATTTTTCAGTTCGTGGTATAAAGTTTTATACACCTTCTCCAAACTTCTATTCTATCTTCACTGGATATAAATATGAACAAGTAGAATGGAAAGAATATATTATAGAAGCTTGGTTAGACCATGTCAAAGAAATTATATGCAATGGAAACGAAAAGGTTTATGAGTATATCTTATGTTGGTTTGCAAACATCTTACAACATCCAAGTGCTAAAAATGAAACTGCTCTCATTATAATTGGAAAACAAGGAACAGGTAAGAACACATTCTTTACAGATATTTTGTGCAAACTGTTAGAAGGTTATTCGAATCCGAATATGACAAACATAGAAAACATCTGTGGCAAGTTTAACTCTTCAATTGAGAATATGAAACTTATAGTTTGCAATGAACTTCAAAGTATAGATACAACAAAAGTTTTGAACTCAGATGCTTTGAAGAGTCTTATAACAGATAAAGTTGGAGTTGTTGAAAGAAAATATAAAGACCAAAGAGTTTGTGAAAATGTTGCAAACTTCATTATGGTTTCAAACAATGCTGTTCCGATGAAGTTAGAAAGTTCTGACAGAAGATATGTAGTTGTCAGAACGTCAGATTCTCGTATGCAAGATACAGAATATTTTGACGCTTTGTCAGAATGTTTGACATCTGACTTTTACAACCACTTGTTCTCATATTTCATGACATTAGATATTTCTAAGTTCAATCCAAGACAAATTCCATATACCGAAGAGAGACAAACATTGTTAGAAGCAAACAAGAGTGTTTATGAACTGTTCGTAGATGAAACTGACTTTGTGTCATTAGATGAAAGGTCATTGTACGATTCATATAAACAGTATTGTCAAGAATATGGTTATATGGCAGCGTCTAAACGTACATTCTTGGCAAATGTCAAAAATCTTTTAGATGTTCAGAACGGCGTATATACAAAGAAAAATTTTTCTGAGTAAATTTTAAAAACAGTATTTTTTTATTTTATTTGAAATGTACGCTGAGTTTGTTGGAGAAGACCGTTGGGAAACTTGTTTGTTAGATGAGAAATATGAAATTCACTGTTGTGAGTCATTTGAAGTCAGAAACAAAGAGACAAAAAGAGTTTTAAGCGGATGGGAGCAAAATAACGGATATGCGCTATTCTGGTTAGATTGTCCTTATGAAATGTATGAAAAAAAGGCTTTATATGAAGAATATAGAAAATATTGTCATGAAAACGATATAAGACCAAGCTCTAGAGAAAAATTCTATGCTGGTATAAAACATCTTTTCGAAGTTCGGAATGGCAAATATAGAAAGAAATAATTTTTCTGAGTAAATTTTAAAAAAAATATTTTTTTTTATCCGATAGAAAAGATGACGAAATTCATCTCAGTAAATAAGTACATGACAGAAGTCAAAGAAGAACTAGACCCATTCGCTTATTTGAATGTTTACTTCTACCATTTTGAAAAGTCTACATTTGACAAAGTTTGGAACATCGAACCAGTTAAGTTTGCTATTGTGACTAAAAATGGTGCGAAATTTGAAGACTTAGACATAGAAGGTTTGTTAGCAGTCAAAGAAAATTTTGACAGAAGGTTTTCAAACCTTAAAGAAGGCAAAGCATACAAACTTGTTATACCTTATGAACCAAAGAAAGCAGACGACTATGAATATTATGAGTCTAAGATAGTTGAAGTTCAAGGTAAATTGGGTAAAAAGATTTTAGAGTCTAAGCCAGTGTTTGCTCCTAAAGAGGAAGAGAACATTGACATTGACCCAGAAATGTTCTAAAAATAAAATTTTATTTTTACATGTCAAATTTCTTTTTCTCTGGCTCTGGCTCTGGCTCTTTCTTCTCTTCTTCTACTTTCTTTTCTTTCTTCTCTCTCTTCTTCTTCTTTTCTGGTGGAGTTATGTCAAATTTCTCAGAACCATATTTATGTAAAAGTTCTTTGTCCTTTAATAGCTCTTCTATTCTGTTTCCTATTTCATCTTCAAGAACAGCGCATGTGTCTTCTTTGCATTCTAAGAACTTTTGTTGGACTTCATCTCTCCAAGAGGCGTCATCTCTGTCAACAAGTCTGTCATTGACAAATTTTAAGACTTCTCTGCCTAATGTTTTATGGTTCTTGTCATATTCCCAGAAACAGAACTTTAGAACAAATTCACCTTTCTTGTTTACACTATGTAAGATTTTATGGTCGACAGATGTTTTGCTGTCAAAAAGTTTGTCTCGAATATAGATAGCGAAATCGCTCGACATTTTCAAAAAGATAAAAATTTTAATTTTTCTAAAAATATGTTAGAAAAAAAGTTTGCTGACATTGACAAGAAATTTGAGAATGTTTTAAATAAGAACAAGAGGAAGTTGGAAAATGCTCAGATAAAACCCATACATGACAAGTTCTTATTTGCTCAGAATGGTATAACAGGTCTAATCGCACCACCTGGGTCGGGTAAGACTTTCACTTATCTTAAAATGGCTGCACAACAACAAGAACTAGATGAGAAGAACCCATTCTATGAGTTAGTTGTTATTTGTAGTACTTCTGGTCAATTTGACCAAACCGTCAATTCGTTCAAAGATATTATAAAGAAGTCTAAGTTAGTATGTATAAAGGATACTGAGTTGTTAGATTGGATAAAGAAGTACCAAAGAAGAGTTTTGAAGTATAATGCTATAAATGAGTATGTCAATTCGAGGTTTAAAGACCCAAATGAGGAAATGCAGAGAATATTAGAGAAGAAACACTTCAGAAACAAACAGAAAGAGATAGAATACATTTCGAAGAAATTGCAATCTTACGATTGGAAGACTTACCCTCACAGATGTCTTCTTATCTTAGATGATTTCGCCTCTCATCCTTTGTTAAAGAATAGAGAACAAGATATGTGTCGAATTCTTAAGAAGCTCAGACACTTTAACATCTCTGTTGTCATTTGTGTACAGACAGCAAAGAGTTTAAGTAAAGATGTTAAAAGAATACTTACTGACATTATACTTTTCCCTGGATTGTCCGAAGACGATTTCATGGAACTTATGAAAGAGTCCATGGCAGGTAAGTTTGACAGACATGAACTATGGGAGAAGTACAAAGTCATACAAGACCCTCATACTTCTTTCAGAATTCATATCTACGCGAACAAAGTTCAAATTGTAAAAAGTCAAGCTTGAAAAATGTAAGTGTTTAGTCTTAGTAAGTCTGTTGTGGTGCTGGGGCTGTCGGTTCTTCTGGCTTTGGAAGACATTCAGGAAGAGGGACGTGAGACATTCGTTTGTGTCCTGTCGGAAGGAAGAACTTTTCCAGTTGTCGGGAAAAACTTTTCCAGTTGTCGGGAAATTTTTTTCCAGTTGTCGGGAAAAATTTTTCCAGTTGTCGGGAAAAAAGTTCTCAATTTTCGAAAATTTGAATGGTTTACGGACGGACAACAGGAAAATTTTTTCCAGTTGTCGGGAAAATTTTTTCTTGTCGGATGGAAAAACTTTTTCTGTCGGATGGAAGAACTTGGAATGTCGGAAGGAAGGACTCGGAATGCCAGAAGGATTTGACGAGGCAATTTACTTTATAGAGCTACCTGAGCCATCTGAAGTCAAGCGTAAAAAATAAATGGTTCATCTACCCTACTTGTTTGAAGTTGTCAAAATACTCTGTTATTTTTTCCTTTAACAATGGCAAATCTTCTTTGAAGGTAAGAATTGTACAACCTTTCATATCATAGTGTGTTTGAGGTAACGTATCTTGAACTATTTGTTTCACATCTTCATTTGGGGTCATTGAAATCGGTAAGTTTTCGCGATAGAACCAATTTCTGTCAGATTTGTAAATCTTAGCAAGGTCGTAAAAGCTTTTGTTGTTTCTTCTGACTAAATGCAACATAACCATATCTTTATCTTCTTCATTTTCCATCTCTTCAGTATAAATCATATACTTATAGTTCTTTTCCTTTCCTTTTGGTACCGAACGTGGTATTCTTTTCTGAATGCTTTTGTCTTCTTTCATCATATCTTCTCTCTGCTTTGTACAAAGTTCGTCAAGTAGCATAAGTATGTAGATTGCATAACGAGGTGAAGCCCACATTGCTATTGAACTAACTAGGAACTTATGAACATATATACCTTTTAGATGTGATGGTAAGTTTTGTCTGTCTTGGTACATCTTTTTAAGTTCTACATGTTCAAACTCACTGAGGAGTTCATGAGTGCTATTTAATTCAAACCAATCTTGTGGTTTCATAGTATCTGGAGCAAAACATGCTGTCAAAATACTTTGCATTTGGTACATATCGTCTTTGACCGAACGAATGAGACGTAACTGTTTGTTAAACTGAACCCACTCATATTCTTCATTTATGGCTTCATGGACTATAACTGTTGTTGTGTTCTCTGTTGTTGACATATCTGTCCTTACATACAAAATAAAAAAATAAATAAAAATAAAACTAACTTTATTTTTTCTGTCTTAAGGAAATTCATGATTTCATAGAGTTTTGGCGACCCCGAAGGAAGTCGGTCTAGAGAAATTTCACTGTTTTTCATAGAGTTTTGGCGACTAAGGTTTCTTACCTACTCGCTGTTCTTCACTGTTTCCGAGGGAAGCAATCTTATGCCATTTTACTCAGAATTTTGTTGCTGAATTCAGCAAAAATATATTTTAGGGTAGAAGGTTAGATCTAACCTGTCTTCTACCCTCTTTTCTACCCCAGTTATTTTATAAGCGTTTTACATGGTAAACGTTATTTTTACATGTATTTTTCAGCAACTTCGTCAAATAATTTTATAGCTTTATCTATCTCATCTACTTCAAACGTTTCTTTACCTTTTATGGGAGCACCATACATTTTCTCAAACTTTTCAAGTAGTTCTGTTTCAGCAGCTCTCATATCGTTAACCAACACAACCTTGACTCTATTGACTGTACTGTCATATCTTAGAGTTATATTATATGTTCTTCCTATCTTATATCTTTTTGTGTTGAAGTCCTTCGGTTTCTGAACGATGTAAAGTAAGCCTTCACTGCAACGTTCTGAGTCGAATAAACCATATGTTATGAAGTTATATCCAACAACTGGGTCTAACCATAACAAAACTATTGGTATAAGACTTTTGTCGATGAGATATGCTGTAGTTCCATAGAATCTTACCGATATCATAAGCTCAGGATTTCTTGTCAAAATTTTCTGACTAGAAGCAATTCTAACCCAGTCCTTTGCTTTCTTTCCAGATGGAGATAAAATGTCTGACAAAGAATATTTGTTTGTATTTCTTTGAGTATCTTACGTTTAAATACCTATTCTACCACTTTGGTGTCATTGTCTATCTTCAAACTGTTCAAACTCAATGTTTGACATATTCTTTCTTTAAGTCAGCATAGTCGTTTCTCATACGTTCTATCTCTTTGACGAGTAGTTATATTTCCTAATGGCTGCTTACATTTTGAAACATTGGCGGGTTCATTTTTGCGTTATATTCTGAAACCTTACCTGTAGTATGGACTAAGGCGTCAATTGCTCTCTTTAACTCAAAAGTTGCGGGTTTTATTCTGTTCATTCCATATCTTACCTCTTCTATCTTTATCTTTTCCTTATCTGCCATACACATTAGCAACTAACGAAACAAAGTTGTCGTAGGTCTTAAACTCCCCAGATTTGTATATGTCAGAGATGTTCTTATATACCATATCGCAATCTTTTGTCCATGACTTTGTGGTTGCAATGAAATCCAAGAAACTCATAGTTAACCTTTCGTATGAACTTCTTTATTTCTACTGAGTCAGTTGCTTTGACTTCTATTTCATCGAATTCTGGAATAGTAGCTTTTGTTGCTGGATTTCAGGCAATTTGGGTAAATGGTCGATGAGGTCCTGCATGTCATAAAGATACTGTTCATTTGTTTCATCTTTCGCACAAACAGTCCAAAGTACTTGTTAAAAGTTCTTGCTTTATCTTCTGGATTTTTGTTTCGAAAGTATATGAAGAAGGAATGAAGCTTTCATCTCTACTAACATTGAAGTTGGGTCATGACTAACGGTTTGGTGCTGTTGTTGCAACATGTTCTTACAAAAAAATAAAAAATATTTTTTTAAAAAAACCACTTTATTTTTTATTTCGGGAAAACTATGACAATTCAAGAGGGTAGAAAAGAGGTTAGAAAAGAGGTTATATCTAACTTCTACCTAAAATATATTTTTGCCGAATTCATGAGTTTTGGTTGAAAGAATACGGTGGAGCCAAAAGTGGCTCGACCTCAAAACAAGCATTTCTGTATAAATTCATGAAAATTCAAGAGGGTAGAAAAGAGGGTAGAAGACAGGTTAGATCTAACATCTACCCTAAAATATATTTTTTGTCGAAAAAAAATGGTTCATTTACTCACAATATTTTTTTACAAAACGACCCCAAACTTTTTAACTTCTTTTCTGCAGCTTCTAATGTTATCTTAGCGAGTTCATATTCTCTAAATTCTCTCTTTAAATCTTCTTGTTCCCATTGGTCTAGTTCGTATGGCGAGTCTCTATAACAGAACATATCTACGTTCATGTTCTATTTGTTTTTCCATGCATTTTTCTAACTTCTTCTTCGAACAAAGGTTTTGCATTCTCTGCTGTATCTTCAAGTTCTTCTTCATCTAATTTCTCATGAACTTTCTTGTCTATGGAGTCCAGAATTTTTCTCAAACTGCTATACAATATTTTGGAGAAGCCCACATTGCTATATAGTTTACGAGTCTTGGGTCTACATACATTCCTCTAACCTGTTTGATTTCATCAGGAATTCCTGCATGAATTTTGTATAAAAAGCAACCCGCTGTTTTCGCGGTTGGTATATTCTTCAAAAATGCCTTAAAATCTCTTCCCAGGACTTATTTTCCAACAACCTTCTAAAGTCTTTCCTAAACTGCTGACACATATTTGTTGCATTTATATAACCATCCTTGTCTCTACGTAAGACTTCAATACCGTTGTAAGTGCCTTTTGTGAATGTTTCGCCATTAGATTTGTTCGTGAACGTTTTTGCTTCGACTGTCATACTGTTTTACAATAAAAATAAAAAATATTTTTGGCTTAACCGTCGGACATTCGTTTGTGGCTTAACCGTCGGACATTCGTTTGTGGCTTAACCGTCGGACCACCAACGATGAAAGTCTTGACAAAAACATATACGATGAAGTCTTAACAAAAAATATACGATGAAATCTATTTCCTGTGTTGTTGTCAAAATGTCATGTTGTCACACTTTTTCAGAGAAGTTAAAAATGACCGAGTGACGCGAGTGACCTGGTCGCTAAAATATATTTTTTTTCTATCTTAAGGAAATTCATGACAAATTCAAGGGGTGACTTTGTATAAAAAGCAACCCCCTGTTTTCCGCGGGTTGGTATATTCTTCACAAAATGTTGTTTTGAGGTCGAGCCACTTTTGGCTCCACCTCTTTTTCAACCAAAAACTCATTTTTGTCGAATTCAGCACTTTTCCGTAGTTGTATATGAAAGACAATTGGATGAAATTTCTTCATCTGAAATAGTCCTACCAGTATTTGTAAAGATATAGTCTAACGGTTTTGTATCTGCTACTTTTGTTTTTGTTTTTTCAACCTGAAGCAATTTAATATATGTAAAAATATGACGTTTTAAATGGTATGCATATAGCTTCTTGAATTTGTTAAGAAGTATTTGAACGTGTTTTCCATCGTCTGTATCTCTAGTGTTTACATTAAGCATAGCCTTCCTTAGTAAAACATACTTGTAATTTCCTATAGTTTACGCGCCGGTATAAAGTAGAAAGTAGTTATTGTTCTTCTGCTATAGTATAAACTCATAACGTGAGTGCTTACCATAGTCTGTATTTTTCAATTGCCTTCATCTCTAGTTCGTCGACAAATTCGAAATACAATATCTCGAAATATCCTAGGTTCTTATTGTTTTCATAACGAGTGGACCTCACGTATAGTTTTCAAAGTCTTATTTGTTTTTTTCCATTTTCTTATACGGTTTATATGGTCTAAAGAGGTATGATTGTTTAGGAGTCGGTATAAATGAGTTGTCAATGAAAACATGTTTTTAAGTAATGTGTTTCCCACAAATCCTCATCCTAGCATTCCGTTATTTTGCTCCATTCGCTTAAAAACTCTCTTTGTCTTTGTTTCTGACTATCGAAGACTCACAACAGTGAATTTACATATTTCTCATCTAACAAACAAGTTTCCAACGGTCTGTTCCAACAAACTCAGCGTACATTTCAAATAAATATAAAAAAATGTGTTTTAAAAACGAATGTTTTACTTCATGCAATAGCGTTCTTTACTGATTTCATGCCAATGTTTTAATTTCTTTGCCGTATTTCAGACACACCCTCACATACTTCACACGTTGCGAGAGAACATAACTTCGGGGAGGAATAAAACTCTGTCTAGCTTAAAACAGCCCATCTTTTACACCGACCATGACCACTTTCAATGAGTTATGTTATAGACCTTTTCGTTCGTCATGAGTGCGTCAATGTTCTCATAGTAATCCTTCACTTTGAGTTTGATTTCTTCGGAGAAAGAATGTGCTTGTAGTTGTCAAGACTGCCTTTTGCGAGACTGAGGGTAAGACCAATGTTTCGGACAATAGGTTTTACATGTGGTTACTAAAGCCACTTTGACTTGAGTGAATTCGTACTTCAAAACAAAAGGAGAAAACCTTTAACAAAGTTTGTCGACCTTCTCATATGTTTACTTCTCCATCTTGATATACTGTTCCTACCAGCGTTTGTAAAGATATAGTCAAACGTTTTTGTATCTACTAATTTGTTCTTTGTTTTTTCAACCTGAAAGCATTTAATATTGTAAAAATATAACTGTTTTAAAATGGTAAATGGCCATATAGCTTCTTGAATTTGTTAAGAAGTATTTGAACGTGTTTTCCATCTGTACTCTAGTGTTATACATAAGCATAAGCCTTCCTTAGTAAAACATACGGTTGTAATTTCCTATAGTTTACGGCGCGTATAAAAGTAGAAAGAGTCTTGTTTCTTCGCTATAGTAGTAAAGACTCAAACGTATGCTTACCATATGTCTGTAATTTCAATTAACTTCAATCTTCTAGTTTGTCGACGAAATCTCGAAATAAATATCTCTAAATCTACCCTTGTTCTTATTGTTTTTTCAGAACGAGCGAGTGACCAACGTAAGTTTTTTCAAGTCTAATGTCGTTTCTTAACGGTTTATATGGTCTACAAGAGGTAAATTTGTTAGGGTTCGGTATAAAATGAGTTGCAAGAACAATATGTTTAAAATAGTGGTTTTCCCAACCCATCTTCATAACAGCATATCCGTTTTTCGCTCGCCATTCGCTAAAACTCTTTTTGTTCTTTTTGGTTCTGACTTCAAAAGGCTCAGAACAGTGAATTTCATAATTTGCTCATCTAACAAACAGTTTTCCAAAGTCTTTATTCCAACAAACTCAGCCGTACATTTTCAAATAAAATAAAAAATGTTTGTTTAAAATATTTTTGTTTTAAAAATTGGTATGCCATTTCATACTCTTCATCTCTAGCAAACATGTTGTCTGACGGTCTTTCCAACAACCTCAAGCGTACATTTCAAATTAAAAATAAAAAAAATATATTTTTTTCACTTTACTTTAATACTGACCCCCCAAGCCCGGCGACGTTGCACACTACCATAAGTCTTGACGCCAACCCCTACCAGCTAAGGAAGGTGACTTGTTTAGTTTGAGAAACTTAACTTTGTTTTGAGTTATCTTCAGTTTTTGGTTTTTCTCTCTTCTATCGTTTTTCGTCACTTTTCGTTCTCTGACTTTACCTCACTTGCAGGACTAGGTGTGTCGTCAACAGTCTTGCATAAATATCATATCCATTGTTTTTTGTTTTCCTTTCCAACTTTTTGTTTGTTGTGAAAGTTTAGAATATTTCGACTCTAATCAAGTGACATGTCTCTATAATGAACTGTTGGTCAGTAAGAACCTTCCCATCTTTGTCTCGAAAGCTTCCTTCAGACTTCAATATTTATTTGTGAGAGTCTGTTCTTTGTGAATACTAGCCGTTCCATTCTATGAAAAGTGACTTATAGTTAGGGTCTGTTGATTGTATCCAAGATCTCTGGCACTTTTATTATAGAATTTAGTTCCTCTTGACATACTGTAAGTTTCTTTGACAGGGATTTTACAATGGTTCTGAACTTTTGTTTGTTTTGGTGTCAAATCTACAATCTACCGTTCAACCACTTCGTCCTTTTCATCTCAGTAAAAAATTTTAGTTTTTTTTTTTCAACAACTGGTTGTTTTAGGTTTTTAACATTCGGTCTTAAAACTTCCTAGAGGTATAGGAAGGAACTTGACAAAACAACTGTTGCTGTAACTGCTGAAGTCCGACAAACTCATCATTAGCCCATTTGTCTCAATGCTGATGTTCATTTCATCTCAGAAAAAAATTTACATCCCCAAGTTTGAGGCTCCGGATGAGTTGGTGTTGTTTTACCATCTGTTGTGCATGTTATATCCCTGTTAAAGAATCTTTTCACCTTGTCATCGTATGTGTCCTGCTTGTTTATAAAGTCAGTCATTCCTCGCTGTTCGTAAGAATATTAAAGTATATGCCTACGGATCTATTCCGTCTGCTTGTCTTCCTAACATCCTGTCCATATCCATACCTTGAAACTGTTTCCTCTTGTTTTAGGAATTTGGAATCAAGATCTTGCTGGCATCTCGGGCATACATCCCAACCTTTCTGTACATCGTTTGTACTAATAGGTTGTGCTTTCTCTTTAAGTATAACCTCAATGTACTCATAAATCTTCCTTCCACACTCCAAACTACACCTCTGCTATCTGTTCCCACTGCGGGTAAAAACTGATGCAAACTCTCTAATGCGCCAAATAAACCCATTTCATTATGATTAAAAATGACGAACAAAACAAGACCCCTATCTTTCTAAGGAACCAAAGAGAAAGCACTCAGATAAAAAACTCTTTAGTTGCAACACAAATGCTTGGTTTATGGATATCTTGGAAAACATTCATCAGACGAGATTAAGAAGATTGGACTCACCATAACTGCTAATAATTTTGCGTCAAAATCACAGATACTGTGAAGCATACATTCAGTCCAAAAAAGATTATTTTTATGTAAAATATCTTGCGCTTGACATATAATTCCGTTGACAAATACCATCCAAACAAAACTGACAATCTGACTTGAAAAGTTCTTTCAAATAGAAATGAAACTTAAAAACTATCTGCGTTCAAATATTCGTAAACCAATATTCATTGTCGACCAAAACATTCGCTCTTGGTGTCATTGACGATTGTATAAAAATGTTTAAGAGACTTATAACCAACCACAAGGTGTAAGCAATGAAATTAGTCATATATGACACAAGTATAGACACTTCTCCCAGGCAAAGATTGAGACAAGTTTTAAATATTTCACAATAGAACCGTAAACAAAAGGTTTGGGAAAACCACTCCCGCAGAAATGCAAAAACAACCCGACTTAGAGAAAGACTATAATTTAATAGTTTTAGTCAAAAGAGACAAACAAGAAAAGAATGCCAGGCTTCAAACTCTAAGAAAGGTGACAAAGTAAAAATAGAAATACCTAAACGCGACCCATATGAAAATACTATTGACTATGACAACAATGGGAACCTACGACAGGTACTCACCATCGTGTTCGTAAAAATAGAGAAAGTATAACAAAGAGAATATTAGAAGTTTTAGGCAAAAACATGGCAAAAATGTACAGACTGCAAGCAAGAAAAGAAATAAAACTATCTATTGTCCCAACCTCGTTTCAAACTTGTTAAGGTTTCAAGGTGTATACCTTCCAAAAGGAACAGTTTCCTTCTTTTAAAGACAAGTTCCTAAAAATAATAGACACTCCTGACGAATATGCTAAAGAAGTTGAAAATGAACGAACTAAGCATTTCTATACCAATGCGTAAACTGTCCATGTAAAGGTGGCAGTAGTCTTTACTTTGTCCGTTGATGCTGGT